>NC_091295.1:62318226-62485726 GCF_038502225.1 Cherax quadricarinatus | reverse complement strand
CGAGGTATGACACTTGCAAGCAGGCGAGGTATGACACGTGCAGCCAGGAAGAAGTATGACATGTGCAGGCAGGCATGGTATGACACGTATAGGCAGGAAGGGGTATAACACGTGTAGGCGGAAGAGGTATAACACATACAGGCAGGCGAGGTATAACACGTGCAGGCAGTTGAGGTATAACAGGTCGCCTCGCTGGGCCACAACTTAGCAAATAGATTCCAATGTGTCAGACAGGTATCATTACTATGTTGATACACAGAACAACAAGTTCAAGAATAAGACACATATTCCACTCCTGGGTATCATTATTTTAGTGATAGATGAGGAATAAAACACATACATAAAACCTGGATATTGTTATATCCAGGTGTTATATATATATGTTATATATATGTGCAGGATCTCTCTCCTTTAACCTGTTTGCCAAGCTCTGTCCCAGCTATTGGACATGACCTCCTTGCACTAGTGGGCCCCGCCCACCTCTCCCTTCTCTTGGCTGCTGCACCTTATCTGACTCCACTGTCAAAGAGGTTATCTTTTCGTCTTCAGAGTCATCATGACTAACGTGATGAACATCGGCTTCTAGTCTGAGGGACTGATTACCTCATTTTCCACTGTCTTCTGTGTATATAATGGCTTCGAATAACATGTGTGAATAACCCCTTCCCCACACACACAATGCAATGGATCAGAGAATACCTGACAGGGAGCCAACAATTCGTTATGGTACGTTACGAGGTATCAGAGTGGGCGCCTCTAACGAGTGAGGTCCCACAGGGGTCAGCCCTAGGACCAGTGCTATTTTTGGTATATGTGAATGACATGACGGAAGGGATAGACCCAGAAGTGTCCCTGGTCGCAGATGATGTGAAGTTAATGGGGAAAATCAAATCGGATGAAGATCAGGCAGGACTGCAAAGAGACTTGGACAGACTGGACACCTGGTCCAGCAACTTACTCCTCGAATTTAACCCTGCCAACTGCAAAGTCATGAAGATCGGGGAAGGGCAAAGAAGACCGCAGACAGAGTATAGGCTAGGTGGTCAAAGACTGCAAACCTCACTCAAGGAAAAGAGTCTTGGGGTGAGTATAATACAGAGCACATCTCCTGACGCACACATCAACCAGATAACTGCTGCAGCATATGGGCGGCTGGCAAACCTGAGAATAGCGTTCTGATACCTCAGTAAGAAATCGTTCAAGACTCTGTACTACGTGTACGTCAGGCCATTACTGGAGTATGAAGCACCAGTTGGAACCCACACCTGGTCAAGCACATCATGAAATTAGAGAAAGTGTAAAGGTTTGCAACAAGGCTAGTTCCAGAGCTAAGGGGAATGTCCTACGAGGAAAGGTTAAGAGAAATCGGCCTGACGACACTGGAGGACAGGAGGGTTAGGGGAGACATGATAACGACATTCAAAATACTGCAAGGAATTGGCGAGGTGGACAGAGACAGGATGTCCCAGAGATGGGACTCAGAAACAAGGGATAACTGTTGGAAGTTGATGACTCAGAGACATTAGGAAGTATTTCTTTAGTCACAGAGTTGTCAGGAAGTGGAATAGTCTGGCAAGTGATGTGGTGGAGCTAGGAACCGTACATAATTTTAAGACGAGGTATGATAAAGCTCGTGGAGCAGGGAGAGAGAGAGGACCTAGTAGTGATCAGTGAAGAGGCGGGGCCAGGAGTTATGTCTCGACCCCTGCAACTACAAACAAGTGAGTGCAGATAGGTGGGCACACACACACACACACACACACACACACACACACACACACACACACTTAAACTTACAGTTTGCTTCATACAATAATAAGGAGAGCCGCAGCCCAGGCTACAATATTAATAAGTCTCACGTAGGCTCAGTGTTCTCAGGTGTTGTCACACCACTTTTAATATCTTGCAATCCTCTTCTCTCCTTTTTCTCTTCCTCTCTTTTACGTCGTCCTCTAACACTGCTCTGTAGTATTATCCTATATCCCCTCTGACTCGTGTACATGTATCTCAGGAAGGATGTAAATAATCTTGAGGCTCGAAATTTATTGTTTCTCTCCTGCTAACACCTCTCTCATGACGCCTCTCTTATGACACTTCTCTCAAGATACCTGTCTCATGACGCTTCTCTCAGTATGACACCTCTCTCAGTATGACACCTCTCTCAGTATGACACCTCTCTCAGTATGACACCTCTCTCAGTATGACACCTCTCTCAGTATGACACCTCTCTCAGTATGACACCTCTCTCATTATGACACCTCTCTCAGTATGACAGCTCTGTCATTACGATACATCTCTCATTATGACACCTCTCTCAGTATGATACACAGTCGTCTGTTTGCTAAATGTTGTCTTCACTGGAGTATCCTTTCAGTCACTTCCGCCTTCTCTTCTACCATGTAGCTTAGTTTCCTGTGCGAGACCGTGTCAAAGGCCTTTTGACAGTCTAGGAATACACAGTCCGCTGATCCTTCTCTTTCAAGTCTTGTCTTTGTCATCACAGCTGAATTTAGGCGGACTTCTCTCACAGCATGAGTCGAGGAAACAACAGTTTACCATTCAAACGTTTCCAACCCACTTAGGTAAACTGTAAAAACCTGCAGGTATCCGTGTAAACTTTCGTGAACCCTGTTTTGCCACCCAGCCAAACACACTTAATATAGTGGCTGGTTAATGGTGCGGTTTACTTCGAGCGCTGACTGTGACGGGCTTAGCGGTAGAAAACCCTTTGTGGTTAATTTAACAAGAAAAGAATTACATTGGAGTTTCTAGCTAGAAGTGGCAGCGAGTTTCACAGTTAAATAATAAAATCTTCAGTATATTTTCTGCCTGGTGGTGTCGGTGTCGGCAGCGGTGGTGGTGGTGGCGGCGGTGGTGGTGGCGATTGGTTGATTGGTTGGGCCGGGTGTGTTACTGGTGACGAGGGATTGTTACTGGGGCTTGTAGAGTTACTAGGGCTTGGGGAGTTACTAGGGCTTGTGGGTGTTATTGACTGGTGGTGTTACTGGTACTGGTGTTAGTGGTAGTGGAGGCAGCTTGGGTATGAGCGAGTGGGCCAGCAAGTACCTGCTACCCAGCAGCGTGCAGTATCTCGGGTGCTACGAGACTTGAAACACGGCTTCAGCATAAATCATCTTTATTACGATTTACACTCCTACTCGGAAATTAATTACGTCGTTTCTTGCTTCGTTTTATGCCGCGGAGCGTGTAAGCGTATTTATGAATGAGTGCATATAAGCTCATCCACCCCGGCAAGGAGTTTTATAGTACGAGAAGGTATTTCACTTTATCAGTCAGTTAAAGAGAGCATGTCTGCTGCTCCATCGTGGTTAGGAATTTAGGAAGCATGTCTGCTGCTCCATCGTGGTTAGGAATTTAGAAAGCATGTCTGCTGCTCCATCGTGGTTAGGAATTTAGGAAGCATGTCTGCTGCTCCATCGTGGTTAGGAATTTAGGAAGCATGTCTGCTGCTCCACAGTGGTTAAGAATTTAGGAAGCATGTCTGCTGCTCCACCGTGGTTAGGAATTTAGGAAGCATGTCTGCTGCTCCACCGTGGTTAGGAATTTAGGAAGCATGTCTGCTGCTCCACCGTGGTTAGGAATTTAGGAAGCATGTCTGCTGCTCCACCGGGGTTAGAAATTTAGGAAGTATGTCTGCTGCTCCATCGTGGTTAGGAATTTAGGAAGCATGTCTGCTGCTCCACCGTGGTTAGGAATTTAAGAGGCATGTCTGCTGCTCCATCGTGGTTAGAAATTTAGGAAGTATGTCTGCTGCTCCACCGTGGTTAGGAATTTAGGAAGCATGTCTGCTGCTCCATCGTGGTTAGAAATTTAGGAAACATATCTGCTGCTCCATCGTGGTTAGGAATTTAGGAAACATGTCTGCTGCTCCACCGTGGTTAGGAATTTAAGAGGCATGTCTGCTGCTCCATCGTGATTAGAAATTTAGGAAGTATGTCTGCTGCTCCATCGTGGTTAGAAATTTAGGAAGCATGTCTGCTGCTCCATCGTGGTTAGGAATTTAGGAATCATGTCTGCTGCTCTGTCTACTGCTCCATTGTGGTTAGAAATTTAGGTAGCATGTCTGCTGCTCCATCGTGGTTAGGAATTTAGGAATCATGTCTGCTGCTCTGTCTACTGCTCCAACGTGGTTAGGAATTTAGGAAGCATGTCTGCTGCTCCATCGTGGTTAGAAATGTAGAAAGCAAATCAACTGTTCCATCGTGGATAGAAGGTTAGACCACAATATTAGCTGTTCTACCTTGACACTTCACTTAACTAACATAAGAACATAAGAAAGGAGGCACACTGCAGCAGGCCTGTTGGCCCATACTAGGCAGGTCCTTTACAATTCATCCCACTAACAAAACACTTGCCCAACCCAATTTTCAATGCCACCCAAGAAATAAGCTCTGATGTGAAAGTCCCACTCAAATCCAACCCCTCCCACTCATGTACTTATCCAACCTAAATTTGAAACTACCCAAAGTCCCAGCCTCAATAACCCAACTAGGTAGACTGTTCCACTCATCAACTACCCTATTTCCAAACCAATACTTTCCTATGTCCTTTCTAAATCTAAACTTATCTAATTTAAATCCATTACTGCGGGTTCTCTCTTGGAGAGACATCCTCAAGACCTTATTAATATCCCTTTTATTAATACCTATCTTCCACTTATACACTTCGATCAGGTCTCGCCTCATTCTTCGTCTAACAAGTGAATGTAACTTAAGAGTCTTCAATCTTTCTTCATAAGGAAGATTTCTAATGCTATGTATTAATTTAGTCATCCTACGCTGAATGTTTTCTAACGAATTTATGTCCATTCTGTAATATGGAGACCAGAACTGAGCTGCATAATCTAGGTGAGGCCTTACTAATGATGTATAAAGCTGCAGTATGACCTCTGGACTTCTGTTGCTTACACTTCTTGATATAAATCCCAGTAATCTATTTGCCTTATTACGTACGCTTAGGCATTGCTGTCTTGGTTTAAGGTTGCTGCTCACCATAACCCCTAAGTTCTTTTCGCAATCTGTATGGCTAAGTTCTACATCATTTAACTTATAAGTACTAGGGTTATGGGCACTCCCGAGCTTCAGAACCTTGCATTTATCTACATTGAACTGCATGTGCCACTTTTCTGACCAAGAATAGAGTTTGTTTAAATCCTCCTGAAGTTCCATAACATCTACGTTTGAATCAATTATCCTACCTATCTTTTTGTCATCGGCGAATTTGCTCATATCACTAGTAATTCCCTCATCAAGATCATTGATATATATTATAAACAACAACGGGCCCAAGACTGATCCCTGTGGAACCCCACTTGTTACAGATCCCCACTCGGATTTAACCCCATTTATGGACACTCTCTGCTTCCTGTCAGTGAGCCATGACTCGATCCACGAGAGCACTTTTCCCCCAATGCCATGAGCTGCCACTTTCTTTAACAGTCTATGGTGCGGAACTCTATCAAAAGCCTTACTAAAATCTAAGTAAATAATATCAAATTCTTTATTGTGGTCAACAGCCTCAAAAGCTTTACTGAAGAAAGTTAATAAATTAGTTAGACAAGACCGGCCTCTTGTGAATCCATGCTGAGTATCATTAATCAAGCTATGCTTATCGAGATGGCTTCTTATAATCTCAGCTATAATTGACTCTAGTAATTTGCCTACAATTGAGGTCAGGCTTATTGGGCGGTAATTTGACGGTAACGACTTGTCCCCTGTTTTAAAAATAGGAATTACATTAGCCATCTTCCACATATCAGACACTACACCTGTTTGAAGAGATAAATTAAAAATATTAGTTAATGGTTCACAGACTTCCATTTTGCATTCCTTAAGAACCCTTGAAAAAACCTCATCAGGACCCGGCGACTTATTTTGCTTCAGTCTGTCTATCTGCTTCACAACCATTTCACTAGTGACTGTGATGTTACATAATTTATCCTCTTCTAGCCCACTATAAAAATTAATTACTGGAATATTGTTAGTGTCTTCCTGTGTAAAAACTGAGAGAAAATAATTATTAAAAATCGAGCACATTTCATTCTCTTTGCCAGTAAGGTGCCCATAGTTATTTTTAAGGGGACCTATCTTATCTCTAACTTTTGTTCTATAGACCTGGAAAAAACTTTTAGGGTTAGTTTTAGAATCCCTAGCAACTTTAATTTCATAGTCCCTTTTAGCTTTTCTTATCCCCTATTTAATGTCCTTCTTAATGTCAATATACTGATTCATAAGATGACCCTCTCCTCTTTTGATACGCCTATAAATTCCTTTCTTATGCCCTAGTAGATATTTGAGCCTATTATTCATCCATTTTGGGTCATTTCTATTTGATCTAATTTCTTTATATGGGATAAACGTTCTTTGAGCCTCATGTATAGTGTTCAGAAAACTGTCATATTGATAGCTCTCTTCGTTACCCCAGTCAACAGATGATAAGTGTTCTCTAAGCCCATCGTAATCTGCTAAGCGAAAATCTGGGACTGTTACTGAGTTATCGCTACTATCGTACTTCCATTCAATGCTAAATGTAATTGATTTGTGGTCGCTAGCACCCAGTTCCTCTGAAATTTCTAAATTATTAACATGGGATTCATTGTTTGCCATAACTAACTAAGCAGTCACACAGATAAGAATTTGTTATCCACAACTCATAAAATAAACAGTACACTAATTTACTTAAACATAAAGACGGAGGGAGACAGTTGGTGCCTTAAAATGTATACAGACCTACAATTTTTTCTTCCTGTCAAAACATACTAATAGAATATTCGTGAATCTAAACATCTTAATTTATATATTAGTTAATATAAACCTAAGGATTTAAACATACAAAAAATTACCTGAACTACAGCAATAAAATATTAAACCATCTCAGTAAGTGTCCGGGGTCCAAGACTGTTCAACAGCCTCCCACCAGCAATAAGGGGCATTACGGGAAGACCCCTGGTTGTCTTCAAGAGGGAGCTGGACAGATTAAGGACGGTGCCGGATCAACCGGAATGTGGATCGTACGTTGGATTGCGTGCGGCCAGCAGTAATAGCCTGGTTGATCAGGCCATGATCCACCGGGAGGCCTGGTCGTGGTCCGGGCCTCGGGGGCGTTGATCCCCGGAATGCCCTCCAGGTAGACTCCAGGTAGCGAAATGACGTGAAGGGAATGTTTTGTTTTTATTACGAAAAAAAGTGTCATTGAAGTGTGTGACATCATACCCTGGGGCACCTTAGGTCTTGTTGCGCCAACAGTGATGTCATACCCTGTAATACCACCGGTCTTAATAACCCAACAGTGGTATTATACCAGTGATACACCAGTCTTGATAAGCCAATTATGTCTTCATACCCAAGGGTAGCACGAATCTCAAGACCCAACAGTGATGTCATACCCATGGGTAGCACCAGTCTCAAGACCCAACAACGATGTCATACCCAGGGGTAGCACCAATCTCAAGACCCAACAATGATGTCATACCCATGGGTAGCACCAGTCTTGATAAGGCAATAGTGACGTCAAGCTCTGAGGTCCCACCAATGTTAAACAACCAACATTGATGTCATACCCAGGAGTATCATTCTAACAAAAAGGAACAAAAAAGAATCCATGAAAAAATAAAAATATTGCAGACCATTACTAGGAGAGACGGCAGAGAAAATTCAGCACGTACAACATGCAAGGAAATTCTGCTTAGAGCGTGATGAAAACTGATGATTCTTTGGTGAGCAGACGTTCTATGTACACACACACACACACACACACACACACACACACACACACACACACACACACACACACACACACACACACACACACACACATACACACACACACACACACTGACGGGAAATCCTGTTTCACAAACCTACTGGAGTTCTATGACAGGGTGAGAGCAGTAAGACAAGAGAGAGAGAGAGAGAGAAAGAGAGAGTTGGGTAGAATGCGTTTTCTTGGATTGTAAGAAGGTGTTTGGAACAGTTCCACACAAGAGATTAGTGCATAAGTTGGAGGACCAGGCAAGTATAACAGGGAAGGCACTGCAATGGATCAGGAAATGCCTGTCGGGAAGACAACAGTGAGTCATGGTACGCGACGAGATGTAAGAGTGGGCTCCTGTGAGGATCGGGGTTCCACAAGGGTCAGTCCTAGGACCGGTGCTGTTTCTGATATATGTGAACGACATGATGAAAGGAAGACTCAGAAATGTCCCTGTTTGTAGATGATATGAAACTGATGAGAAGCATTCAACCGGACGAGGATCAGGAAGAACTACAAAGGGATATAAGAACATAACATTAGAAAGAAGGAAAACTGCGACAGGCCTACTGACCCATGCGGAGCAGGTCCATACCCCCCCCCCCCAGATTAGACCAATGACTCACCCAGTCTGGTCACCTCCACTCAAGGAAGGAGCACGGCACCAGACCCAGCAGCACAAGCTAGTCCGGTCCAACTTAAACCCACTCATGTATTTATCTAACCTATTTTTAAAACTACACAACGTTTAGCCTGAATAACTGTACTCGGGAGCTTGTTCCACTCATCCACAACTCTATTACCAAACCAGTGCTTTCCTACATCCTTCCTGAATCTCAATTTTTCCAACTTGAAACCATTGCTGCGAGTCCTGTCTTGGCTCGAAATTTTCAGCACGCTATTTACATCCCTTTTATTTATTCCTGTTTTCCATTTATACACCTCGATCATATCCACCTTAATTCTACGCCTTTCGAGAGAGTGTAGATTCAGGGCCCTCAGTCTGTCCTCATAGGGAAGATTTCTGATACATGGAACCATCTTTGTCATCCTCCTTTGTACGTTTTCCAGAGCATTTATATCCATTCTGTAATTCGGTGATCAGAACTGAGCAGCTTAGTCTAAATGAGGCCTAACCAAGGATATATAGAGATGAACAACCTGAGGACTTCTATTTTTTATATTTCTAGATATGAAGCCAAGAATTCTGTTAGCTTTATTGCGAACACTAATGCACTGTTGTCTTGGTTTTAGATTACTGCTAACCAGAACTCCTAAATCCTTTTCGCAATCAGTAGTATTAAAATCTACATTATTTAGTTTATATGTCGCATGGTTATTTTCCTTTGCATTTGTCTATATTAAACTGCATCTGCCACTTCTCCGACCATTGCATCAGTCTATTCAAATCATCCTGGAGTGCTCTAGTGTCCTCATTAGAATGAATTGGACGGCCTATTTTGGTGTCATCAGCAAATTTGCTTATGTCGCTATTTTTTTCCCTCATCTATGTTGTTTATGTAAATTGTGAACAACAACGGGCCCAACACTGACCCCTGAGGAACACCGCTTGTTTCGTGCCCCCATTCTGATTTCTCCCCATTTATGCAAACTCTCTGCTGCCTATTTGTCAGCCATGCCTCTGCCCAGGAAAAAATTTCTCCTCCTATTCCGTGTGCCTTAAGTTTCCTCAATAGCCTCTGATATGGAACTCTATCGAAAGCCTTACTGAAGTCCATATACACAATATCATATTTATTACCATGATCTACCTCCTCAAACACCTTAGTGAAAAATGTTAGTAAATTCGTAAGACAGGATCGCCCCTTTGTAAAACCATGTTGAGATTCATTAATCAATCTGTGCCTATCAAGATGGCTACGAATTGCTTCGGCAATTATTGATTCAATAAATTTTCCCACTATGGAGGTAAGGCTTATTGGTCTATAGTTCGAAGCCAAGGACCTGTCACCTGCCTTGTAAATAGGTATTACATTTGCCATTTTCCACTTACCAGGCACTATGCCAGTTTGTAGTGATATGTTAAAAAGATTAGCCAAAGGTATGCTAATTTCCTCTTTACATTCCTTTAACACCCTTGCAAACAGTTCATCAGGGTCTGGGGGATTTGTTAGGTTTTAGTTTCTCTATTTGTCTGAGGACCATGTCACTAGTTACCGCAATCGTGCATAGTTTATTAACGTCCTGTTCTACATAATCTATTTCAGGAATATCACTAGTATTTTCCTGTGTGAAAACTGAGAGGAAGTAGGTATTGAGAATTTCACACATATCCTTATCACTGTCAGTGATCTGACCAGAGTTACTCTTAAGTGGGCCAATCTTGTCCCTAATCTTACTTCTGTATACCTGAAAGAACCCTTTTGGGTTAGTCTTTGAATCCTTTGCGACCTTAGCCTCATAATCCCTTTTTGTTTTTCTTATTCCTTTCTTTATTTCTCTCTTTAATTGAATATATTGATTTCTTAACTGCCCATCCCCTCTTTTGATACACCTATATGCCTCTCTTTTGGCCAATGAAATGTTTTAATCTAGTGTTCATCCATTTGGGATCATTGTTGTTAGATCTAATTTCCCTACTCGGAACAACAGTTGTCTAGGCAGCTAGAACTATGCTCTGAAAAACGTCATATTGGCAACCAAGATCACCTACCTGACTCATATTCAGGACATCCCAATTTAGCCCACCCAGGTAATTTTTCAGTCCCATGAAGTCGGCCAAGGGAAAATCTGGGACAGAGATTTTATTGCAGTTATCTGGGTAATTCCATGATATATTGAAACTAAGTGATTTGTGGTCACTTTCCCCAAGCTCATCATTAACCTCTAGATTTTTAATTAGTGAATCTTTGTTGGCAAGAACCAAGTCAAGCAGATTGTTTCCTCTAGTTGGTTCTGTCACAACCTGTTCTAAAAAGCAATCCTGAACCGTATCAAGAAAGTCACTAGACTCAAGATTTCCTGTCATATTGTTCCAATTAATTTGTCTAAAGTTAAAATCTGTCATTATCACAACATTTTCATGTCTAGATGCCTTATGAATTTCATCCCATAACAGCTTACTGCACTCCCTATCAAGGTTTGGGGGCCTATAAATCACTCCCAAAATTAATTTGTCACGACCCTCGAGAAACTGTAGCCAAACAGATTCTGTGTTCGATGTTTCTAATCTTATATCATGTCTAAGACAACAATTTAAATTTTCTCTGACATCGCCACTCCACCACCCTTCCTTGCCATATATGGACAGGCTGCAGGCCTTGTCCAGAAACGGTCTTCTAAAGTTCAACCACACTAAGTGCAAAGTCATGAAGATTTGGGAAGGCAAAGAAGACCGCAGACAGAGTACAGTCTAGGTGGCCAGAGACTACACACCTCACTCAATGAAAAGGCTCTTGAGGTGAGAGTAACACCGGGCACATCTGAGGCGCACATCACCCTAATAACTGCTGCAGCATACTGGCGCCTAGCAAACCTAAGAATACCATCCCGCCATCTCAATAAGGAATTGTTCAGGACCCTGTACACCGTGAACGTTAGGTCCATATTGGAGTATGCCGCACCATTTTGGAACCCACACTTAGCCAAGCACATAAGGAAATTAGGGAAAGTGTTAAGGTTCTCAACTAGACTAATCCTGAAGCTAAGGGGAATGTCCAACGAGGAGATCGAGGGAAATCGACCTGATGACACTGGAGGACATGAGAGATAGAGGGGTTGTGATAACGACATATAAAATACTGAGAGTAATGAACAAGGTGGATAGAGACAGGATGTTCCAGAAATGGGACACAGCAACAAGGGGTCACAGTTGGAAGTTGAAGATTCAGATGAATTACAGGGATGTCAGGAAGTACTTCTTCAGTCGCAGAGTTGTCAGGGAGTGGATGATAAAGCTCATGGAGTCGTGAGAGTGACCTAGTAGCGGCCAGTGAAGAGGCGGGGCCAGGAGTTGACTCGATCCCTGCAACCCCAACTAGATGAGCACACACACACGCGCGCGCGCGCGCGCGCGCGCACACACACACACACACACACACACACACACACACACACACACACACACACACATACATACACACATACACATACACACACACACACACACACACACACACACACACACACACATTTGCCATGTATGTACAGCAGTATAGTGCCCATGATGTCTATACAGCCTCTGAGCCAGTGTGTTCTTCGCTCCTTTGAGGGACATGTGTACTATAATCTGGTCGACGAGTTTTTATGGTGTTATAACCCATAACTCCAGGGAGGAGATTCTCGGACCAAACATGAAGACATAGACACCAGGTTCACTGGTATGAAACACGTTCGAGACTCCAACCACGGAGGAAACCACAGAGGGGACAGTGGAGGAGACCACAGAGGGGGCAATGAAGGAGACCACAGAGGGGGCAATGGAGGAGACCACAGAGAGGACAGTGGAGGAGACCACAGTGGAGGGGACCACAGAGAGGGCAGTGGAGGAGACCACCGAGAGGGTAGTGGAGGAGACCACAGAGGGGACAGTGGAGGAGACCACAGAGGGGACAGTGGAGGAGACCACAGAGGGGGCAATGAAGGAGACCACAGAGGGGGCAATGGAGGAGACCACAGAGAGGACAGTGGAGGAGACCACAGAGAGGACAGTGGAGGAGACCACCGAGAGGATAGTGGAGGAGACCACAGAGAGGACAGTGGAGGAGACCACAGTGGAGGAGACCACAGAGAGGATAGTGGAGGAGACCACCGAGAGGATAGTGGAGGAGACCACAGAGGGGACAATGGAAGAGACCACACAGGGGACCACGGTGCCATACAAGGAACCACGAAGAACGTAATGGATGAATATTATTATTATTATAATAATAAAAAAGAAGCGCTAAGCCACAAGGGCTATACAGCAATGGATGAATAGAATCTAGACTCTAGGGAGAGGGAGGGAGAAGGAGGGAGGGAGAGGGAGGGAGAAGCAGAGGGAGGGAGAGGGAGGGAGAGGGAGGGAGAAGCGAGAGGGAGGGAGAGGGAGAGGGAGGGAGAGGGAGGGAGAAGGAGAAGGAGGGAGAGGGAGAGGGAGGGAGAAGGAGAGGGAGGGAGAAGGAGAGGGAGGGAGCAGGAGAGGGAGGGAGAAGGAGAGGGAGGGAGGAGGAGAGGGAGGGAGAAGGAGAGGGAGGGAGAGGGAGGGAGAAGCAGAGGGAGGGAGAGGGAGGGAGAAGGAGAGGGAGGGAGAGGGAGGGAGAAGGAGAGGGAGGGAGGAGAGGGAAGGGGATGGAGGGAGGGATGGAGGTAGGGGAAAAAAAGTACATGGGGAAAGTCTGATAGCATAAGTTCGTAGTATATCGAGGTTATCTGTTGTCAGGGACTCCACTAACGTCTGCTTATCTGTACTTCTCTCTCTCAACCAGCTAGAGATAAGTATATGCTCAGAATAAACAACCAGAAGGCTCTCACCCTGCCTTCCACTCCTACCAGCCACACTTTTGCCATGATAAAATAAGTGGAGATTATTGCTATGTCGGATGGAAAAAAGTCGACGGAAATTTCTGAAGATAGAGAATGTACAGATATGACTATGTACTACTAATGTTATTGTTATAACTAACTTTAAAATTACTACTGCTACTATACTACGACTACTACGACTACTACTACGACTACGACTGCTACTACCACTACCTCCACCACCACCTCCACCACCACTACCTTATAAGTTAAGGGTGACGGTTAATGAATAGCCCCTCACACCTTTATGGTTGTTGCTCATTCGATTCCACGTGGTTGACGGGGGATGGCCTACACGGGTTTAGTGCTCTACATAACCAACGGTGCCTATACATGCTCTAACATCATTTTCTGGAGGCAATCTAAAGCTGGCAGATACTGAGGAGTAAGAAGTGACCTCGGCTTCACAGTTCACCTAGGGTAATGCAGTTTGCAAGAGCTAGGCAGCCTCGGCAACTAGCACTCTGTGTTTTAAGAGAGAACTTAGTACTGTATTTATTTGATTCCGATATTTACAAAGTGTTTGTAGAATCGTTTCTTAAAGGTTTTATTGTATTCCTCTCTTTTTCTCTCTCTCGCAAGGGGGGGAGAGAGAGCGAGAGGGCGAGAGGGCGAGAGAGAGTGAGAGAGAGAGCGAGAGAGAGAGAGAGCGAGAGAGAGCGAGAGAGAGCGAGAGAGAGCGAGAGAGAGCGAGAGAGAGCGAGAGAGAGCGAGAGAGAGAGAGAGAGAGCGAGAGAGAGAGCGAGAGAGAGAGCGAGAGAGAGAGAGAGAGAGAGAGAGAGAGAGAGAGAATACTACCTGTGCCAGCTTCTGGTCATGTCATCATTTATCTGCGGCAGCAATAAAACTAGCCCATCAAATATGCGTGAGGGATGTGACGTATTTGACAAACAAGGCAGCAAACTGCACGGTCGCGACCTCCGTCACATGATGTGAGGGATATGACATGAATGATAAACAAGGCTGGAGGCTACACTACCAAGACTTCCGTCATATAAACACTGTAGTCGTCGCTACCCACCCCCTAAACCCAACCTGAAGACGCTAGGTTTCGACCCCTTTAGAGCCTTCTTAGGTAATGATCAAACCATCCCTCTCGAAGACCAGCCCTGCAATGCAATAGATGGGGCAATTAACTCCCTTCACGCCTGAATCAAAGAGGCCACACAAGCTTGCTGCACACTAACAACGTCCAAGATTTACCAACAATACAAACCAACTAGGGAAATCAAGGACAGAATGAACAGGTACCAATTAGATTGCAGTAGACACTTCCTCACAGGGCAACCCTCCCGGGAAGCTCTACTAAGATCGAGAAGAGAGCTAATCGCCCTAATAACCCAGCATAAAAGAGATCTTTGGGAATATCTTGTGCGCCAAGCTAACCAGTACAAACGCCACCCTGACCACTTCTGGAGCACGATCAGCAGACTACTAGGGGCCAAACACACTCCCACTCAACACCTCTCTCACTCCTTCACCGACGCAAATGGTGAGGTAGTGACTACCCTACTTGACGACCCACTGGACCAAGCCAAGCTGATGGGGGAAGTATGGGAGAACATTCTCTCACACAACGACAGCAGAAGATTTAACAACACCCACTATCAGTGGGTCAACCAATGGCGGGACGAGAACCTAGAAGACTTTCATCCCTTTCCATTAATTGACACAGCTACCCTTGAAGACGAACATCCCCTCACCAGACCAGTCACGCTCACAGAAGTATCTCAAGTCATAGGGCGACTGAGAAACACAGCTCCAGGCCCATCAGGCATAAGAGCTAAACAACTAAAGTACCTCCCCCGTAACTGCAAGATGCCTCTGGTGAATATCTACAACGCCATCTTGGCATCCGGTCACTTCCCAGTGGCTTTCAAGACAGCTAAGATGATCTTCATCGCCAAACCAAACAAGGACAACTGCAATCCCGAGAACTACAGACCCATCTCCCTACTCGAAGTCACAGGCAGTCTTTGAAAGAATAATCTCCAACAGACTCAACTATTACATGGAGTTCAACCACCTATTCTCTGAAAGGCAGTTCGGCTTCAGGTCCTACCGCAGCACTCAGCATGCCATAAACATCATCTATGATGCTGTGGCCAGCCTGAAGAAGCAAGGGAACCTGGCCCTCATCGCCACCAGGGACAGCCTTTGGCACGACGGTCTCATTTACAAACTTATAGACCTCCCTGATCACAACTGGACCTTTCTCAGGCTCATCTACAACTGCGATGAAAAACCTTCTTAACAGGAAGAAAAATCATCCCCACCTTCCACGGAGCAGAAGCAACCCCCTTCACACCAACAGCAGGAGTACCCCAAGGCTCCTGCCTCAGCCCCGTCCTCTTCAACATATACGTCAACGACCTCCCCCAACCTGAACATACCGACACCATCATCACCCAATTCGCAGACGATGTCATCCATGTTGTCTCCTCCACCCCTACAGCTGGTGTAAACAAGCATAGGAGAGCAATCGAGAAAATGAATGAAGAACTAAATAGAACTGCCAGGTGGGAGAAAAAATGGAGAATCACTACCAACCGTGACAAAGTCCTCATCAGCACCGTTGGGTGCTTACCATCAACTATAGAAGAAAAAGGGGGCATTTCCATCAGAGGTACCCGTATTGCTATAAGGAACCCAAACAAGATCCTAGGATACGAGATCGGCAAAATTACTCAACTCTACAACCCACGTAACCAAAAAAGTAAACCTAGTGAAAGCCCGCCTTGGCCAACTTTATCGATTCAAAGCAGCCCCTCCCCACATCAAACTACACCTGTACAAGATGATGATCAGACCTCTGCTAGAATACCCCTGCGTACCCATGTCGCTCACAACCAAAACCAACATGCTCAAACTCCAAAGAGTCCAAAACAAAGCCCTCCGCTTCATCACGAACACCAGACTCAGAGACGGAATCAGATCAGAGGACCTACACACACAACATAAAATCCCTGCAATCAACGTCCGATTAGACAAACTTACTAAGAGACAACTATATGACATGCAGGAACTCTACGTGCCTGACAGAGAGAATCCCCCCCAACCAGTGAACACAACCGACTATACCATCACCACCCCTCCCCACAGATCCCAAAGAATGACCCTCCAACAAAGAGTTCGACGCATTATCCACAAGGAGAACTTCCCTCGTCCCAATATCTTAAGCGACCTCCCCACAGAAGAATAATGGATACCACCAGAACCATTCTATGTCCAGTAACACGGACAAGCCCTCCCCATCTCCGGGTGACCCACCTCTATCAACCAACACCTCACAACTGACCTCGTTACATCTACTACTACAATACAGCAGGACACCACCTCAGTCACTGCCTTGCTGGCCGACTCCAGGTGAGCAACCAACCTCCATCGAATGCCCAGCATCCTTCGCCTGCAGCTGCGCCTCCTGACCAACCTCTTGCGAAAAAAAAAAAAAAGCCAAGCAATTCTATGCAGTATGCATCCTTCCAATTCAATGACGCAGTGGTATAACACAATATAGCATTGCGAAATTGATGGGCAGGAGGTATACCCTACCCACATAACCAACCTCTTCATAAATCACTTAATATGCACACACGCATATTCAAATTACACCAAAGTGGATAGGCCACTACCCTTTTATATCCCCACCTACCCCTCCTCCCTCCCCAACCTTTCCCAAACTTCCATCCTTACCCATCCTTCTTCCCCAACTCCCCTCTTACCAAAGCTCTGGTCAGAACCTCGAACCTCGTCGCTACCCTTCCAGTTGTCTGGCTCTATCCCGAGCCTACTGTAATTTTCGCTAGTCCCTTTACTTCTAGGACCTATCTGTTCTAGAGAAGCAGGAGGATGTGTGTGTGTGTGTGTGTGTGTGTGTGTGTGTGTGTGTGTGTGTGTGTGTGTGTGCATAAGCAATTAACTGTTTGTGGCTAAAGGACATAAGCACTAACATCGCGGTGCCTTAGCCCTTCCCGAATTATTTCCCAGAGAGTTGTTCCAAGAAGTTATTACGTGGTCAGTCAAGAGGTCAAGGTCATGGTGGCTGCCACTGGTGATCGCTAGAGTTACTCTGTCACCGAATAGGCACTGAGTAGTGCACTTCTGAGAAAAGTTAGTGTTTTACTGAGGAAACTTATTGCTGTGTTAAGAGGCTTAGTTTAACACTAGGAGGAATAGTAACTGTCCTGAGAGTTTCTAGTTATGTTTTAACATAACTCTAGTTATGTTAAAACGAAAGTTCAGAAGCTCCCGTAGCGATGAACTCTTACTGCAATACTTGACGATTTCCTAATTGCCCTATTAAAGTCAGCTCTGGCTGACAAATTTCAACACCTTGTATGTGCCCTTCCTGCGTGTTCACTTAAGACGTGGAAACATAGCTGGTTTAGTTCCCACTGTGATGATATATAGAATAGGGTAGTAGCACACTGCTGATGTATCCAGTTTCGTACTAGGAGGCTTAGAATAGCACTAAAAAGGCTTACCAAAGTACTAGCAGGCTTAGTATAGTACCAGGAGGCTCAGTGTTTTAAACATGCTGTTATGATACTTGGCGTTTTGCTAGAAAACTTAGTGCATCACTGAGGTGAGTTAATACATCACCGAGGTGACTTAGTGCATCACTGAGGTGACTTAGTGCATCACTGAGGTGACTTAGTGCATTATTGAGGTGTACTCCTGACATGTGTGTCCACACAATGTACACCTGACGTCAGATGTGTGCACACAGTGTATACCAGACGTCAGATGTGTGCACACAGTGTATATTAGACGTAGCTGGAAACACACTTGATATTCACTTAAACAATTTAAGAATATTAGCGAGCTCGTAAAAATGAGATTTCTCACGTAGACAATACTATAGGCTCGTACCCTCAACCAAATATGCCTACACACATAAGAACATAAGAACATAAGAACGAAGGAACACTGCAGAAGGCCTACTGGCCCATGCAAGGCAGGTCCAAGTCTCCTACCGGCTTAAGCCAATGCACCCAACCTAGTCAGGTCAGGTCACATTGACTTAAGGGAGGAACACGGCAACCGACCTGGTAGCACAAGCTATCAGGTCTAACTCACACCCACCCACATCTACTCATGTATTTATCCAACCTATTTTTAAAGCTACACAACGTTCTGGCCTCTATAACGGTATTTGGGAGTTTGTTCCACTCATCCACAACTCTATTACCAAACCAGTACTTTCCTATATCCTTCCTGAATCTGAATTTTTCCAACTTAAAACCATTGCTGCGAGTCCTGTCTAGACTAGATATTTTCAGCACACTATTTACATCCCCTTTATTTATTCCTGTCTTCCATTTATACACCTCAATCATATCCCCCCTAATTCTACGTCTTTCTAGAGAGTGCAGTTTCAGGGCCCTTAGTCTATCCTCATAGGGAAGGTTTCTGATACATGGGATCAACTTTGTCATCCTCCTTTGTACATTTTCCAGAGAATTTATATCCATTCTGTAATACGGTGACCAAAACTGTGCAGCATAATCTAAATGAGGCCTAACCAAGGATGTATAGAGTTGAAGAACAACCTGAGGACTCCTATTATTTATGCTTCTTGATATGAAGCCAAGGATTCTATTAGCTTTATTGCGAACACTTATGCACTGTTGTCTTGGTTTCAGATTACTGCTAACCAGAACTCCTAAATCTTTTTCGCAATCCGTAATATTAAGATCTACATTATTTAGTTTATATGTGGCATGGTTATTGTCCTGTCCAACATTTAGAACTTTGCATTTGTCTATATTAAACTGCATCTGCCACTTCTCCGACCACTGCATCAGTCTATTCAAATCTTCCTGGAGTGCTCGAATGTCCTCGTCAGAATGAATTCGACGGCCTATTTTGGTGTCATCGGCAAACTTGCCGATGTCGCTCTTTATGCCCTCATCTATGTCGTTTATGTAGATTGTGAACAGCAGGGGGCCCAACACTGACCCCTGTGGAACACCGCTCGTGACGCTTCCCCACTCTGATTTCTCCCCATTTATGCAAACTCTCTGCTGCCTATTTGTCAACCATGCCTCTATCCAGGAAAAAATTTCTCCTCCTATTCCATGTGCTTTAATTTTCCTCAATAGTCTCTGATGTGGGACCCTGTCAAAAGCCTTACTGAAGTCCATATACACAATATCATATTCATTACCATGATCTACCTCCTCAAATACCTTAGTGAAAAAAGTTAATAAATTCGTAAGGCAGGAACGCCCCTTTGTAAAACCATGCTGAGGTTCGTTGATTAATTTATGCTTTTCAAGGTGGCTACGAACTGCCTCGGCAATTATTGATTCCATAAATTTTCCCACTATGGAGGTTAGGCTTATTGGTCTATAGTTCGAAGCTAAGGACCTGTCACCTGTTTTGAAAATAGGTATCACATTTGCCATTTTCCACTTATCTGGCACCATGCCAGTTTGTAGTGATATGTTGGAAAGATTAGCCAAAGGTGTGCTAAGCTCCTCTTTACATTCCTTTAGAACCCTTGCATACAGTTCATCAATGCCTGGGGATTTGTTAGGTTTTAATTTATCTATTTGCCTAAGGACCATGTCACTTGTGACCCTAATAGTGCACAGTTTATTATCGTCCTGTTCTACATAATTTATCATTACTGGAATATCGCTGGTATCCTCCTGTGTAAAAACTGAGAGGAAGTATGTGTTAAAAATTCTACACATTTCCTTATCACTGTCAGTGAGCTGACCCGAGGAACTTTTGAGTGGGCCTATCTTGTCCCTGATCTTACTTCTGTATACCTGAAAGAATCCTTTTGGGTTAGTCTTCGATTCTCTTGCAACTTTAACCTCATAATCTCTTTTTGCTTTTCTAATTCCCTTTTTTATTTCTCTCTTTAACTGAATATATCGATTTCTCAATTGCCCCTCTCCTCTTTTGATTTGCCTATATATGCCTCTCTTTTGACCAATCAGATATTTTAATCTATTGTTCATCCATTTAGGATCATTTTTGTTTGATCTGATTTCCCTATTTGGAACATAATTTGACTGAGCAGCTAGAACTATGCCCTGGAAAGCATCATATCGGCAACCATCACCACCTACCTGACCCTTAGTCAGGTCATTCCAGTTCAGCCCACCTAAGTAATTTTTCAGTCCTATGAAATCAGCCAAGCGAAAGTCAGGGACGGAGACTTGATTGCCATTATTAGGGGAATTCCATGATATATTAAAACTGAGTGATTTGTGATCACTTTCCCCAAGCTCATCATTAACCTCAAGATTATTAATTAGTGTTTCCCTACTGGCAAGAACCAAGTCAAGGAGGTTATTTCCCCTAGTTGGCTCTGTCACAAACTGTTTTAAAAAACAATCCTGGATCGTATCAAGAAAGTCACCTGACTCTAAATTTCCTGTCAAATTGCTCCAGTCAATCTGTCTATAGTTGAAATCTCCCATTAGCACAACATTTTCGTATGTAGATGCCTTACGAATTTCGTCCCATAGAAGTTTACTGCACTCCCTATCAAGATTTGGGGCCCTGTAAATCACACCCAAAATTAGTTTTTCTCGGCCCTCGAGAAGCTGTAACCAAACAGATTCAGTGGCTGACGCTTCTAATTTAATATCTTGTCTAACACAACAATTTAAATTGTCTCTGACATACATCGCTACTCCACCACCTTTCCTGTTGACCCTGTCAGTGTGGAATAATTTATAGCCTTGTATGTGACATTCAGAGGGCATCTCTCTATCTTTCAGATTAAGCCAGGTCTCTGTTATAGCAATAATATCTATGTTTCCTGCACTTGCAATTAATCTTAGCTCATCTATCTTATTTCTTACACTCCTGCTATTAGTATAGTAAACCTTAAGGGAGCTAGTCCCTTGCTGCCCTCTGCTGTCCCCCTTTGTTTGCTGACCTGATCTATTGTCTTTATTTATAACTTCATGCTGAATGCCTTTTATACATTTACTGTTTCCAACCCAAGTGTTGCAACCTGCTTGTTTCCCACACACACCCATACCTCTATCTTCCATCAGTTTAAAATCATAGGCATTTCACCAATGGCCTTCTCAATCGAGTCTGCAAGTGCTACCACCCCAGCCCCAGAGAGATGTACCCCATCCCTTGCATACATATCATGTTTGCCATAAAAGTTGTTCCAGTTGTCAATGAATGGGATTGCAAGTTCCTTGCAGTATCTGTCTAGCCAGTAATTTACACCAATTGCCCTAGACAACCATTCATTTCCTACTCCCCTTCTAGGCAAGATGCTACATATGATTGGGATCCCTCCCTTAGACTTAATGAAATCTATAGCTGACCTGTACTTATCTAGCAGCTCTTCTCTCCTACCCTTCCCAATATCATTTCCACCAGCACTGAGACAGATAATGGGCTTGTTCCCATTACCTGACGTGATATTATCCAGCCTGTTGACAATGTCCCCAACACCAGCTCCAGGGAAGCACACTCTGTCTCTCATCTTCTTATTCCTATTACAAAAAGCACGGTCAATATATCTTACCTGAGAGTCACCAACCACAAGAATGCGCTTACCTCCATTAGCAGGGGCAGTAGTACCCTTACCTTCACTGGCCACTGAAGTACATTCATCCTGAAGAACAGAGAAGCGATTTCCTACCTTCAGATCTTCACTCTTAACTTTCCTTACTCTGATGCGCCTTCCATTACTGTGAACCACTCGCCACTTGTAGCAGGTGCTGGACTGCACCTCACTGCTGGTAGCCGTTGCTACCTCCCCAGCTACAGCCTCCTCACAGCGAGAGACAGACTGCACCTCACTGCTAGAAGCCTCATTCCCCACAACTCCAGCCACCTCACACTCTCTCCCAGACCCATTGAGGTGGACCTTCAGCCTCCTAATCTCCTCCTGGAGAAGCAAGACCTCCTCCTTCAACTCTCCAACCTCAATTTTTAAAACACTGCAGAAGCAAGCCATGCTTTGTAACCGTCCACACTAATCCCCAAAGCAGCTCAGGGTCTGTGACCTCACGTGACGACTGACCACACACCTGAAACCTGTATACACATGAATGCTAAAAACATAAAGCGTACAGAAATACGCTCACACCATAGACAACTACAAAAGCTCGTGAACACACATGGAACGAGGTTAATACTGAAACTTCAGAATTATTATCGAAGAAGAGGCACAAAAATAGCTGAAACTGATGAGAAAGGATGGAAGGACCCGGGCAGACATAATTATGACTTATATATGACACTGCAGAGGTCTTGGTTAAGGTGGAAATACTGTTCTAGAGTCAGTTTTAGAAAGGGAATACAGCCAACCCAGAAGCAAATGAGAGACAGAAATATCAGGAAATATTTCTTAGCCTCCAGGTAGATAGAAAGTAAACTGACGTATTTAAAGTAGCAGTGGAAGCAAACTCTATACTGTTTCAAGTAGAAGTGTGATTAGAGCCACGAGCTAGCGAGCCCAGGAACAGAAGCCAAAAGTCGACACTGACAGCTAAAAATAGATAAACGTAGATGCATTAGAACACAAACACTACAACATATTTACACTTAGTCACACACATAGAAAATGAACTCATCTGCCAACACATACACTCAACTATGCGCACAAGAAGACATAAATAAAAACCCTGTCAGTGGATTTTTTCCCAAGAGAGAGAGAGGTGTTTGTATGAAGGTACCATTCGCTGTGTTGGATTCTGTCAGAATCACTTTATATTCTTTCCTGCTTCCATATACTATGACCTATATCCTCCCTACTGGAGGTGGGTAGTCGTCTCAGCCCACTGTTCAAGGATCTAGTCTCCCATCCCCATTGGTGGTCTCAACCCATTGTTCAAGAATCTAGTCTCCCATCCCCATTGGTGGTCTCAACCCATTGTTCAAGGATCTAGTCTCCCATCCCCATTGGTGGTCTCAACCCATTGTTGAAGGATCTAGTCTCCCATCCCCATTGGTGGTCTCAACCCATTGCTCAAGGATCTAGTCTCCCATCCCCATTGGTGGTCTCAACCCATTGTTCAAGGATCTAGTCTCCCATCCCCATTGGTGGTCTCAACCCATTGTTCAAGGATCTAGTCTCCCATCCCCATTGGTGGTCTCAACCCATTGTTCAAGGATCTAGTCTCCCATCCCCAGTTGTGGTCTCAACCCATTGTTCAAGGACCTAGTCTCCCATCCCCAGTTGTGGTCTCGACTCACTGATAAAAGCAATGCAGTAATTCAGTATCAACAATACATGTAAGCACAAGTTCCTGAACCGTAATTAACGATGGAAAAGTTTAGAAATAATAATGTACCAGTGAATTTTAAATTAGAGTAAGCGTATTGATCGAGAGTTAGGGAGGGTGTGTTTGTGTGTATGTGTGCACGCTCGTGTGTGCGCGTGTACGCGCGCGAGTGTGTGTGTATGTGTGAGAGAGAGAGAGCGTAATGGTAAGGAAAATGAAATAAAACACAGAAACTTCATGCTTACATTGTAAACATCAAATGAGGTGCCATACTCTTATCAAAGTAGGCTGTCTACTTTCCCACATTTCACTTGCAGCCTTGAGGAATGCCCACATTTACTCTTCTAACCCTTTAGAATCATCATTGTAATCGCCCAAACTCTTGCCGACCAAGTACAATTAATAAAGTAATATACATCAGAGGATTGCCTGTTATGCTCTAATGCGAAGATTTATGGATAAATCCCACATTATGAAGGATGCCTCTTGGTCCTCGTCTTCCTTTCGCAAGGGATACTTAACAGGAACTGTTTTTAGAAAGGCTAATGCAGGGTTTCTGACCCCGAGAATTTAGGGGGGATTGGAGAGACTCCTGAAGCGTTGTAGGATTGTTAGGGAATATCAGGATGTTGGCTGACTGGTAAGAGATATTAAAGGGAAGTGTCGAGAATTATTATTGAAAATAAATGCTGTGAGTTGCTGTTTGGTGTGATGGATGTCCTAGAGTGTTAAAGTGTGTTAGTGCACTTGGGGATTATTGTAGTGTTGCGGAGTGTTGGAATGCTTACGGGAATGCCGCGGATGTTGGGGAATGATGGGCACTCAAGGTTACATTAGGACAGATCATCTTGAGGCATGTTAGTGACTGGAAGCCTTCAAGAATGATAAGTATTTGTAGAACTCGGCGAGATACTGAATATCACGAAGCTCTCTTCAAAAGCTTTGTCGAGAGTATTTCAAACGTTTTCTTTTTTTAGGGATAAAGGAGAAAAAGTTGAAGGGTGAAAGGGTGAAGGGTGAGGAGAAGGAAAACTTCTTAAAGTCTATGCATGTTCAGAAAATATGTTGGAGATGGTGAAAGTGCCAAAGAACACTGAAATCCCCAAGTGAACATCACTGAGAATTTCAAAACTAGTGAATTAATGGAAGGTAATAAAGACTGTAGTAATGATGTGGTGTGTTAAAGATTCTTATGTGATAAGTGGTTTAAAACCGACAAGTTGAAGACTGAGACACTTATGCAACATATGGGAATCTTTATTGAAGAAACGTTTCGCCACACAGTGGCTTCATCAGTCCAATACAAATCAGAAGGGTGTATGGAGAGTAGTAGTTTAAGGTAATCAGTCCTTCAGCCTAGAGTCGATGTGTTCAGTCCACCAATCTTGTAGAAAGTACAGCATAGGGCCGTAGAAGTGGCTTATGTACTGTAGTCAGGTGAGGCGAAGCAGGAGGAGGCGGGGTCATAGTGGTACCATTGGAAGTGACAGATCTTGCAAGTAATGACAAAGAAGACAAGTGACAAAAAGAAACTAAGATTATGACAGGAGACGAAGAACAAGTGACGAAGAACACGACAAGCGACGAAATCACGGCATGTTAGTGTAAACTTGTTATCTAGTGTTTGTATGCATTTGTAAGTGGAAAAAAAAAGGTGTTCCACTTAACGGCGGTTTCCGCTTTACAGCGGTAGCCTGGAACTTAACCAGCCATATAAGTGGGGCCTTCCTGTACTCACTTGTGCTTTATAGTAATCTGTTTACATTAATGTTTTATCACTGATTTCATGATTGCTTAGTTAATCTTAAGTTAATTTTAAGCCAGCCCGTAATGCTATGCATAGTATAAGTGGCTTTGGCATGCTGCTCTTATCTGTATTTTTTTGTACCTCTGTATGTGTGCTCAAATTGTTAATAAATAAATAAATAAATAAAAAGGTCGAAGAACACATGTGGCGAAAGGCCCAAGCGTCGAAGCACTAGGGATTGCTTCCTTCAAGTAGGGATGCCATGGAGCTGAAGTGTTCTTGATACAAGAAAATGGACCTCCCCGACACATACTCAAATTAAACCTGGTTACCTCTCAGTCCTCAGTCAGTGGTGAAGGTGTAACAGAGAAACAGCATATAGGGTAGGTGGAGAACGTACAAGGAACGAAAAATGAAGGTAGAGCAAAAAGAGACAGCATACAGGTTAGGTGGAGAACGTACAAAGAAAGAGGAACGTGTCTGTAGAGAAGGGAGCACAAAAAGAGAGCATACAGGTTAGGTGGAGAATGTGCAAGGAGCGAGAAACGTGCCAGTGGTGAAGGGAGCACAAAAAGAGACAGCAAGAGGCAGTAGTGGAGATGAGTCGAGTGCTGAGGAATGTGGAGGACTTAAGAGCAGTAAGAGTATACTTGGTACAGCTTAAAGGAAAAGAAGGTTCAGCCTATGTACCTAATGCCTGTCTGCTCTTGTTTGCTCTCTGAGGCTTCTTCGTTTGTGTGTGCGTTAGTGTGTGTGTGTGTGTGTTTTAGTGTGTGTGTGTGTGTTTTAGTGTGTGTGTGTTTGTGTGTGTTTGTGTGTGTGTCTGTGTTTTAGTGTGTGTGAGTGTGTTTTAGTGTGTGTGAGTGTGTTTGTGTGTGTGTGTGTGTGTGTTAGTGTGTGTGTGTGTGTGTGTGTGTGTGTGTGTGTGTGTGTATACTCACCTAGTTGTACTCACCTAGTTGTGGTTTTAAGGGTCGAATCACAACTCCTGGCCTCCCTCTTCACTGCTCGCTACTAGGTCACTCTTCCTGCTCCATGAGCTTGATCGTACCTCTTCTTAAAGCTATGTAAGAATCCTGCCTCCACTACATCCCTTCCCAGACTATTCCACTTCCTGACATCTCTGTGACTGAAGAAATACTTCCTAACATCCCTGTGATTCATGTGAGTCATCAACTTCCATTTGTAACCCATTGTTGCTGTGTCCCATCTCTGGAATATCCTGTCTCTGTCCACTTTGTCAATTCCTCTAAGTATTTTATATATCTTTGTTATATCCCCCCTGTCTCTCCTGTCCCCCAGTGTTATCAAGTCGATTTCCCTTAACCTCTCCTCGTAGGACATGCCCCTTAGCTCCTGGGCTAGTCTTGTTGCAAACCTTTGCACTTTCTCTAATTTCCTTACATGCTTGGCTATGTGTGGGTTCCAGACTGGTGCTGCATACTTCAATGTAAGCCTGACATACACGGTGTACAGGGTCCTGAACGATTCCTTATTGAGTTGTCGGAATGCTATTCTTAGGTTTGCTAGAAGCCCATATGCTGCAGCAGTTATTTGGTTGATGTGTGCCTCAGGAGATGTGCCCGGTGTTACACTCGCCCTAAGATCCTTTTAGTTGAGTGTGGTTTGTAGTCTCTGGCCCCTTAGACTGTACTCCGTCTGCGGTTTTCTTTGCCCTTCCCCAATCTTTATGACTTTGCACTTGGTGGAACTGAACTTCAGGATCCAGTTTCTGGACCAGGCCTGCATCCTGTCCGGACCCCTCAATAGTTTCACCTGATCCTAGTCCGATTGAATTCTTCTCATCAACTTCACATCATGTGCAAACAGGGACACTTCTGAGTCTATTCCTTCCGTCATATCGTTCACAGATACCAGAAACAGCACCGGTCCTAGGACTAACCCCTGTGGAACCCCGCTCGTCACAGGCGCCCACTCTGACACCTCGTCACGTACCGTGACTCCCTGATGTCTTTCCGGCTGGTATTCCCTGATACATTGCAGTGCCTTCCCTGTTATACCTGCCTGGTCCTCCAGCTTATGCACTAATCTCTTGTGTCGAACTGTGTCAAAAGCCTTCTTACAGTCCAAGAAAACACACTCTACGCACCCCCCCTCTCTCTCTTGTCTTACTGCTGTTACCCTGTCATAGAACTCTATTAGGTTTGTGACACAGGATTTCCCGTCCCTGAAACCTCGCTGATTGTCGTTGATAAGCTCATTCCTTTATAGGTGCTTTACCGCTCTTCTGATAATTTTCTCCCTGACTTTGCATACTATACATGTCAGTGACATTGGTCTGTAGTTTAGAGATTCGTGTCTGTCACCTTTTTTGAAAACTGGGACTACATTTTCCCTCTTCCATGCCTCAGGTAGTCGCTCTGTTTCGATAGATGTGTTGAAGATTGTTGTTAGTGGCACACATAGCGCCTCTGCTCCCTCTCCCAAGACCCAAGGAGAAATGTTATCCGGCCCCAGGCCCCATCGCATTGAGGTCTTCATTTCTTCCTCGGTTGAATGTATTGTGTCCAACACTTTCAGGAGTCCCTTCTGTCTCCTCTGTGAACGCTTGGCATCTCATGTTGAGCTCGCATACCTTTCGGTCATTCCTTGTGATCTTCCCTCCTTCCTTCGTTCCTCAGCCTGATTACCTGGTCCTTAACCATTGTTTTCCTCCTGATGTGGCTGTACAACAGCTTCGGGTCAGATTTGGCTATCGCTGCTATGTCATTTTCGTACTGTTGTTGGGCTTCCCTTCTTACCTGTGTATATTCATTTCTGGCTCGACGACTGCTCTCCTTATTCTCCTGGGTCCTTTGCCTTCTATACTTCTTATATTTTTTAGCACACTTGGTTTTGGCCTCTCTACATCATTGAGTGAAGCAAGGGCTCACTTGGCCTTCACGTTATTTCTGTTACCCTTGGGTACAAATATCTCCTCAGTTTCCTTTAATATTGTTGTCACATATTCCATCATCTCATTTACTGACTTCCCTCCCAGTTCTCTGTCCCACTGGACCTCGCGCAGGAAATTCCTCATGCCTCTGTAGTCTCCTTTTTTTTGTAGTTTGGCTTTGTTCGTCCTGCCCTTCTTCCCTCTCCACTTGTGGCCCAACTATGTGTTCGAAGCTCAGAACCACGTGGTCATTGGCCCCAAGGGGTCTTTCATATGTGATGTCCTCAATATCTGCACTACTAAAGGTGAATACTAGGGCAAGTCTTGCTGGTTCATCCTCTCCTCTCTCTCTCTCTGGTAGTGTCCCTTACATGTTGGTACATGAGGTTTTTCCATTACCACCTCCATCATCTTAGCCCTCAACGTTTCTGGGCCCCCATGTGGCTCCAAGTTCTCCCAGTCAAATTCTTTGTGATTGAAGCCACCCACAATCAGTAGTTTTGCCTTGCTCGCATGAGCCTTTCTGGCCACGTAAGCCAGTGTGTCAACCATCGTTCTATTACTCTCATCATACTCTTGCCTTGGCCTCCTCCTGTTCTGTGGTGGGTTATACATCACTGCAATTACCACCTTGGGACTTCCAGTCTGAAGTGTTCCTATTTTGTAATCTCTTGCTTCTCCTTTGCCTCCTCTCTCCAGCTCATCAAAATGCCATTGGTTTTTGATAAGCAGTGCCACTCCTCCATTCCCCTCTGTTCCTTCTGTCTTTCCTCAGGATTTGATATCCCGTTGGAAAGATGGCATCTATTATCTTTCCTGTGAACTTGATTTCGGTGAGAGTTGAGATGTCCGGTGATGCCTCTTTGATTCTTTCGCGCCACTCCTCCCACTTATTCGTTATTCCATCAGCACTGGTGTGTGTTATGTATGTATGGGTGTACACACACACACATGTATCACTTGCTACAGTGGTGAAATCTCTGCTTCCTGCCCTGCCTCTCGCTGTTTGCCGGTTTTACTCCCTCCTTGAGTCGTGTGTCTTGTTCATACCTATTCTTGAAACTATAAACAGAGCCTGCCTCCACTATTATTTCCAATACGTCATTCCATTTTTTGAAACCGAATAAATACTCCCTGTGTTTACCTTCTTCCTGTAGCCTTCAGTACCTTCTTTCTCGCAACTCAGTCTATTCCTGTTCTCCCTATTAAGTTCTTTGAGTATTTTGGATGATGTCTTCAAATCTCCTACGGTTTTTGGCTCTTTTTTCTTTAATACCCTCAAGTACAGCTCTTTTAGTCTTTCTTCACAGCTCATTTCCCTCAGCACTGGGAGTGTCTCGTTACAAACCTATGCACTTCCTCCAGTTTCCAGGTGTTAGTTTCCTGCTGATGCTGCACACTCGCGTATAAAAGATTGTTGATCGTTAGTATCTTCAATGCGCTAGAACCTTCTGGTTATTTAGCACTATAAGTATATTCCGTATCTAATATTAAAGAACAATCACTATCAGTTCTAACTTTCTACTGTGGTGACGAATTCACTCCTGTATTACACAAATCTCAATCACAACGCAAACACAAGTAGCGAAAATCTACCATACCACGGGCGGGATTTGAACCCGCGGGCAGAGAGTCTCAAAACTCCAGACCGTCGCATTAGCTAACGCGACGGTCTGGAGTTTAGAGACTCTCTGACCGCGGGTTCAAATCCCGCCCGTGGTATGGTTTATTTGCAATCGTGTCATTACGATTTCGTGAGTCAGCGAAAATCTATTTGCACATTTTGCAATCAATGTCCATAAACAGTTCCATATCATCAGACGAAAGGGGAAATATTCCCACCATTTAACCAGAAAGAGATGCAAAGTTATTAGTGAGGAAAGCACCCGGCGTGGAAAGTTGTACTCCTCTCAGAGAAGTTCTTAAACCTAGGCACAAACCACACTGTACATGCATGGTATACAGTATTGGCAAGATGGAGAATTAGACAAATGTACAACATCTGGGTATCTTTACTGTAGACGCTTCGCCATCCAGTGGATTTATCAATACAAATAATTCAAGAACATAATTGGAAGACAGTCGAACAGTATACAAAAGTTGAGATAATCAGTCCCTCAGCCTTAGAGTTGGCTGAGGGACTGATCACCTCATCTTTTGTATATAGTTCTACTGTCTTCCAGTTATGTCCTTGATTTTGCATTGTTAAAGCCAATGGATGGCAAAATGTCTAAAATGTTGCAGATGTTGCACATGTGTCTATTCTCCACAAACAACGCTCCCCACCACAGCGTCAGGGTGATAAGATTGTGAATGACTCTTTGTTGAGATTCCAGATAGATTACATATGACTGTATCTTATTATATGTCATTCATACCAGAAACAGTGCAAGTACCGACACTCATCCTTGACGTACCCCATTTGTTACACTAACCCAATTTGACCCCTCGGACAATCTATCTATATCTCCTTTCCGCAAGTTACTCATTCATCCAAAGTAATGCATTCGGTGCAATTCCTACCTTCTCAACATATTGTCCCAGTCTCTAATGAGGTAGATTGTCAAATGCCACCCAATCTTCTCTCTTCTCTCTCTCTCTCTCTTTCTCTCTCTCTCTCTCTCTCTCTCTCTCTCTCTCTCTCTCTCTCTCTCTCTCTCTCTCTCTCTCCTGTCATAGAACTCCAGCAGGCTTATGAGATAGGATTTACCATCTCTAAACCCGTGCTAGTAGTTATGGAACCACTTCTCTTCAAGTGCTCCACCACTATCCTTATTAAATTCATTACCTTACTTAGTATACATTCCAATCATACAGGCCTGTAGGTTAATGCTTCCAGTCTCTAATTTCTTAATTAATGGGACCATATTAGCTGTCTTCCAGATGTCTGGTAATTACATTGTATCCGAAAGCTGTAAAGTGTAGCTAGTAGTTCTGACAGTTCTTTGATCTCGTTGAGTCCATGTGATACTCTTCGTCAGGTTCCATTACCTTTGATGATCAGGATTTACTTCACCTCTTTCCCTGTTGTATTTATGGCATCTAATACTTCTTCAGGCATGAGTAGTTTGCTCAGAGGTTTCAGCTTGGTCATTCACCATCGTCTTTTTTTTTCTGAAGTTGTTGTGAAGCAATTTCTGTTGAGATCTGGATATTGCTGCTATGTCGACATTCTCAAATTGTCCCTCAGCCTTTCCTCTCACCTGTGTATATTCGTCTCTGGTTCATTTCTCTGTTTTATTATGTAATCCGCTTTCTATTGTTTTATCGACTCTCTTGCACTGCGGCTTTCTCCCTTCATCTTTGTTTCAGACACGACCTCCTTGTACCTTCGATTGAGCCACGACCTCCTTGCATCTTTGATTGAGTCACGACCTTCTTGCATCTTTAGTTGAACCATGACCTTCTTGCATCTTAGGTTGAACCACGACATCTCTGCATCTTGGCTGAACCACGACCTCTCTGTATTCTTGCCATTCCGTCGTCTGGGAATAAAATCTTGCTTCGCCTCCTGCCACTCTCCGGTGAGGACGCCGTCTCATCTACTGATTTTATTTCTAATTCTCTTACACACACAGTACTATGGGAGAGAGATAGAGATCAGACAGAGAAGAAGCAGGGAGAGAGAGAGAGAGGGAGAGAGAGAGAGAGAGAGAGAGAGAGAGAGAGCGGAGAGGGAGCAGACAGACAGTAGAGAGTGAGCAGACAAAGAGGGAGCAGACAGAGAGCAGAGAGTCATCCCCACAAAACCTCGCCGAGTGAACCAGTCAGAGTAAAGTAATTTTAGATGTAATTAACCATAAAGAAGCTCATCTTCCAGGCTTCACTACCACGCTCTTCACTATCTTCCAGGCTTCACTACCACACTCTTCATCTTCCAAGGCTTCACTACCACACTCTTCAACATCTTCCAAGGCTTCACTATCACACTCTTCACCATAAGTTTCCCATTTTAAACTCGCCTTTTTCCCTTAATACAGAATTCTAATTCCACGTTATCCAAGGATATTTCTCAAGCCTAATATAACCATTACCAAGGTTATTATAGCCATTAACCAACGTTATTATAACCATTACTCAAGTTAATATAACCATTACCAAGGTTATTATAGCCATTAGCCAACGTTATTATAACCATTACCCAAGGTTAATATAACCATTACCAAGGTTATTATAGCCATTAACCAACGTTATTATAGCCATTATCCAAGGTTAATATAACCATTACCAAGGCTAATACAGCCATTAACCAACGTTATTATAACCATTACCCAAGGTTAATATAACCATTACCAAGGCTAATACAGCCATTAACCAACGTTATTATAACCATTACCCTAGGATAATATAACCATTACCAAGGCTAATACAGCCATTAACCAACGTTATTATAACCTTTACTCAAGTTAATATAACCATTACCAAGGTTATTATAGCCATTAGCCAACGTTATTATAACCATTACCCGAGGTTAATATAACCATTACCAAGGTTATTATAGCCATTAACCAACGTTATTATAACCATTATCCAAGGTTAATATAACCATTACCAAGGCTAATACAGCCATTAACCAACGTTATTATAACCATTACCCAAGGTTAATATAACCATTACCAAGGCTAATACAGCCATTAACCAACGTTATTATAACCATTACCCTAGGATAATATAACCATTACCAAGGCTAATACAGCCATTAACCAACGTTATTATAACCATTACCCAAGGTTAATGTAACCATTATCTAAACCTAATGCAAACACAGAAGTAGGCTAATAAATCTATTATCCAAGATTAATATAGCCATTAATGAAGGCTAACATACTCGTTAACTAAGGGAAATATAACTGTTAACGAAGTGCAGTCTAGCAATTAAGCAAGTTTTAAATAATTGCCAAGGCTATTATAATTATTACCACGGATAATATACCCATTATCAAGGCTAAACCCATTACCTGCCAATTATTAAGACCAGAATGACTATTAAGGTAATACAACAATTACTTAGACTTACATAACTTATACTTAAGGGCAATATAACAAATATTTTGATATAGAAAATTAAGGCCAATATGAAAAATAAGGCTAAGATAACCCTTATTTATGGCCGGTATAACTATTAATAACCATTATTTGTGAATAATATAACCTCCATTACCTTTGGCTATTAGCCATTACTCAAGATTAATATAGCTATTACCTGAGATTAACGTAACCATTATTAAGGGTTAATATAACTATTATTGAAGGTTAATATAATCATTAGATTTGGCTAATTTAACTTGTGATTTTTCTCTCTCACTTTTTCATTTTTTTCTTTCAAAACTTTAGTCATTAGGCTCAAGTGTTTTATGATAACAAGTGACACTTGAGTGTCACTTGCTTTATTACTCTCTCTCTCTCTCTCTCTCTCATTGTCTCACTCTGTCACCCATTCTCTCGACCATTATTTCTAATTTCTCTATCTCATTCTCTTGCTATCTTTCAGTTTCTCGCTCAGTATCGTTCATTATCTCATGTAATATCTCTCATGATCTCGCTCAATATTTTTCTCATTATCTCTCATTTTATCGCACTCTTAGTCTTGGGTTCATCCTATTTTATTGCTTTCTCTCAGTATCTCACTATCTTTATCTCGCTCGCATCTTTATTCTAACTCGCTTTTCCTCTCGCTAACTCGCTCTTTTTCCCGCTGACACACTCTCCCTCTCGCTATCTCGCTCTCCCTCTCACTAACTCGCTCTCCCTCTCGCTAACACTCCATCTCGTCATCTCGCTCTCCCTCTCGCTGTCTCGCTCTCCTCACTATCTCGCTAACTCACTCTCACTCTCACTCTCGCTAACTCGCTCTTTCTCTCGCCAGTTCTCCCTCTCGCTAACTCGCTTTCCCTCTTGCTAACTCTCCTTCTAGCTACGTGCACCTTCTTCTAGTTGATGAGGGTCATTACTTCTCCCAGGATTGCCATAGCCCACTTTCCTTCATGGTAATCTCTGCAACTTTTCCCTTCCCGCTTCTTGATACGTCATGCAGGTAATTACTAGCAAATGATCCGCCTTTTAATGGAGTCTAACATCCCGCTCCATCCTCGGTCTATGTTCCCAGACGATAGTTTCTTGCCCCAGACACTAACATCCTGCTGCATCCTCGGTCTATGTTCCCAGACGATAGTTTCTTGCCCCTGACACTAACATCCTGCTGCATCCTCGGTCTATGTTCCCAGACGATAGTTTCTTGCCCCAGACACTAACATCCTGCTGCATCCTCGGTCTATGTTCCCAGACGATAGTTTCTTGCCCCAGACACTAACATCCTGCTGCATCCTCGGTCTATGTTCCCAGACGATAGTTTCTTGCCCCTGACACTAACATCCTGCTGCATCCTCGGTCTATGTTCCCAGACGATAGTTTCTTGTCCCTGACACTAACATCCCGCTCCATCCTCGGTCTATGTTCCCAGACGATAGTTTCTTGCCCCTGACACTAACATCCTGCTGCATCCTCGGTCTATGTTCCCAGACGATAGTTTCTTGCCCCTGACACTAACATCCTGCTGCATCCTCGGTCTGGGAATCCCAGACGATAGTTTCTTGCCCTAGACACTAACATCTGGCTCTACCCTCGGTCTGTGCTCCCAGACTAAAGATTCTTAGCTCCAAGACGAACTGGAGGAATAGCTGTAAGGAAATATACCCATTGTAGGCACTAATCCCGGTCCAGCTGTTGTGAACCGACGGCATATCTAGTATGTCATGCTCCTATCTCCTCGATACATTTACGATGTCCGGATGTCTCGTTCGTTCAGTCTTGCCTCACCTCTTGACCCTTAGCTCTGATATTTTTACTGTTTCTGTAAGCCGAGGCTCCATACTGGTTCTGGAAATAAATGGTATAAAATACCGACACAATGGAAATATAAACACATATGCAGTATAATGTGATCCTTTATTGACTACGTTTCGCCCACACAGTGGGCTTTTTCAAGTCACAAACAGTTCTGTTTGTGACTTGAAAAAGCCCACTGTGTGGGCGAAACGTAGTCAATAAAGGATCACATTATACTGCATATGTGTTTATATTTCCATACTGGTTCTGCGTATTCTAGGATTGATCTTGTCTAAGGATTGTATAGCGTTTTGCACGACTTGTAACATTATTAGCAACAGCTTTTGTTGCTGCAAGCGCAACTACACGTGTTACAGCTTGCTTCAGCCGTCACCACTAGAGATGGTTTTACTAGAGAGGTGCTGCTGCTGCTATGATTATGGTAGTGGTGGTGTTGTTGATGGTAGTGGTGGTGGTGCTGCTGTGATGATGGTAGTGGTGCTGCTGCTGTGATGATGGTAGTGGTGGTGGTGGTGTTGAAGATGGTAATGGTGGTGGAGTTGTTTTTGTCTTTGATGGTAGTGATGGTGGTTCTGCTATGATGATGGTAGTGCTTTTACAGTTGCTGCTGTGATGGTAGCGGTGGTGGTGACTCTGTGATGATGGTAGGGTTAATGTTCTTGTTTTTGATGGTAGTTGGGATGCTGTTGTTGTTGATAGTAGTGGTGGTGCTGGTGTTGATAGTTGTCGTGCTGTTGTTGTTGATTGTAGTGGTGGTGCTGTTGTTGTTGATAGTAGTGGTGGTGGTGGTGTTGATAGTAGTGGTGGTGGCGGTGTTGTTGATGGTAATGGTGGTACTGTTGTTGAAGGTAGTGGTGGTGGTGGTGTTGATAGCAGCTGTGGTGCTGTTGTTGAAGGTAATGGTGGTGCTTTTGTTGACGGTAGGGGTGCTGCATTTGTTGACGATAGTGGTGCTTCTTCTGTTGACGATAGTGGTGCTTCTTCTGTTGTTGATGTTAGTGGTGTTGTTGTTGATGGTAGTGGTGCTACTGCTGTTGTTGATGATAGTGGTAATATTGCTGGTGGTTCTTTTGCTCTTGATGGTGGTAGTGGCTCTATTACTGGTGGTAGTGGTACTGTTGTGATTGTTGAGTGCAGTGGTGATATTGCTGTTTGCTAGTGGTGATGGTCTGGGAAGTGGCAGTGGCACTTCTGTTACTGCTGGCGGTAGTGGTACTATTTCTAATGTTGTTGGTGGTGCGAGTGGTGGTATTGTTTATGGCAGTGGTACTGTTGTTAATGATGGTAGTGATGCTTCCGCTGTTGTTGCTGGAAACTGTAATAATGTTGTAGGTGGTAGTTGTGGTACTATTATTGCTGCTAGTTGTGGTAGTGCCTCTGTTATTTCTAGTGTTGCTGTTGCTAGAAGTGCTGCTGTTGCTAACGGTGATGGTGATGCTACATCTGCTTTTAATTTCTTTTACTGGCTGTGCTGTTTTTATATATGCTATTGTTTAAGCTGCTGATGCTGTTATTGCTAGTGCTTTTAATACTGAAATCAGTGTTTCCGTTGCTGCTTTTGCTCTTGTTACCTTTACTCCTTCATCTTTCCCTCCATCTCTCCCTCTCCCTTCCTCCCTCCCCTCATAGTAGCAGTGTTGAGATAAGAATGCACAAAGCAACATACGTTCGTGGAACGGTGCTTTCAGTGCGGTTCTGAATTTAGTTTTAAACCGCAGTTCGACTTTGGTTGGCGCAACTCGGCCAACTTTCTTTGGATGGGGCAACTCAGCCAACATTGTCATTGGTTGGGGTAACTCAACCAACTTTGTCATTGGTTGGGTAACTCGGTCAACATTGTCTTGGGTTGGGCAACACAGCAAATTTCGGTCAGGAAAACCTTGCTGAGATTCCTCAGCTGATACTTCAAGAAAATATATACATATGTATCATATCGTTGTCATTGTTGGAAATGAGTTTGCATTCAAAGTTTGTTGACTAGGCTTGTATTAGACAAGGAAATGACATGACGTAAATAACTCTCATTCTCTCATGTGTTAAACTCACAAGTTTTGATTCACAACATAAAGAGTTAAGAGAAATAATTCAGCTCGCTGAGACAACCTATTTCCTTTCGAAAAGAAAAACCTCTAAACTGGCGTCTGGTCGATGGCGAACCAGTGAAGCTATTTTCAGAGCCTTGGAGAAATTCTCCTCATCTTTTAGTGTCATTCAACCATTGTTGGCAATTAAGGGAATGGGCGAGCGTAGGAAATGCTTTGACAATTTAGAGTAATTGGTCATTACCAACATCAATAGTGTGTTTATGGTGGGGAGGGGTCATTGACAGCTTAATTTGTGAATTTAGAGATTATTACCATCTATGCGTTTATGCAGAAAAATCACATTTGGTGGGTTTTCAAAGCCATTGCCATCTTTAATTATGTTTTCCCAGATTAAAATCTTGATTGTAATCATGTGAATATTTGTCCTAATACATCTTTCCAGTTCTTTCAGGATGCAGACGTACAGTTTATGTAAGCTTAATTTTTACAGTTTGCATAGCATTATAGTTACTAGTACTCTTTTAGACTAGAGAAAGTTATTGTTAAATAGGCATAACATTTTTGAACTAAGAGACGTAATATAGCTCACTGTGGCTTTAATATAACCCTGACTATCACCGTGGATTCAACTCTTTTAACAGTTCTGTTAGCTTATACATTTAAATAAATTTTTTTTTTTTTGGTTTGAGAAGGAGGGAGGGAGAGAAAGTAATTATGAAATAAAGAAGTGCTCTATTATCAGTAATATTTGGTGCTGGAAGATATAATAACTTGGAAATATTTGTTAAACCCTCTCAGAAAAGAGTTAGGTGAAAAGATCCAGTAGTTAATGTTGATATAAAATATACTTTATACCCGGCAGTTATAAACGAAGAGAATTTTGTCTCCCTGAGCCTATAAATGTTAAGGTTCGAAACCGTACAGTTATGCTTCACAAATATGTCAAAAGAATTGCAAATATTAAATTTGATTGTTATTCAAATAGGAAGTATATCAATTATCCGAGTGTTTTAAATTTAAATATTGGAATTATATGGATACATGATCAAGTTATTTATATACAAGAAAGGATAATGACCACGATACAACCATGGTTTTAATTCTGCCGGACAGTTATTGTACCATTCTATTTAATTGTCCAAAGTAGGTCCCAATAGATTCACCATTGTAACCCCTTCCCCTCTGCCTATAAATCTTTCCAGTAAATGAAAAATAACGATGAAGCGCTATAAGGAATAACAATTTATGAAAGCGTTGTGTATTAAAATTTTGAATGAGACTAATAATATTTAAGGCACCTGTCCATATATGTTTCGTCTCTGTTGATGGTATGTTAAGGGAGATTTAGCATTAGAAACATCGAAGTTTATTTTTCGGATTTCTTAAGGAAAAGAGAATAAACCTTTAACTTTATAGACATTACTTGTCTGAGGTGTTAAAATTTAGAAAATTTCTAATTGATAGAATCGATGGTTGACATAATTGTTTTTTTTTAGGGTATTTGTCATTATGAACCTTTGTAACATTGTGAACCTTTGTAACATTGTGAACCTTTGTAACATTGTGAACCTTGGTAACATTGTGAACCTTGGTAACATGAACCTTTGTAACATTGTGAACCTTGGTAAAATTGTGAACCTTGGTAACATTGTGAACCTTGGTAACATTGTGAACCTTGGTAACATTGTGAACCTTGGTAACATTGTGAACCTTGGTAACATTGTAAACCTTGGTAACATTGTGAACCTTGGTAACATTATGAGCCTTTGTAACATTGTGAACCTTGGTAACATTGTGAACCTTTGTAACATTGTGAACCTTGGTAACATTATGAACCTTTGTAACATTGTGAACCTTGGTAACATTGTGAACCTTGGTAACATTGTGAACCTTGGTAACATTGTGAACCTTGGTAACATTGTGAACCTTGGTAACATTGTGAACCTTGGTAATATTGTGAACTTTTGTAACATTATGAACCTTTGTAACATTATGATCCTTTGTAACATGAACCTTTATACCAAATTTCAACCCTAATACAAGCTTATTATGAACCACTTCTCCAACTTCTTGCTCAGATTTTAGCTTCCATAAAGACTTAATATTTTTCTCTTCTTTATTAAAAATGTTCTTGAAGACATAATCGCAACACGTTCAAATTTCGTACAAATATTGAAAATGGGAAATACTCTGTCTATATAATATTGATCTGCATGTTGACACTTTTCAGTGCTGGGCAATGCTGTGACACTCCTACATTACCATCATGGTTTAAAAATGTAAATAAACCACACACGCTTATTACCAATTAAAAAATATAAAGTGACTGAGCCATTGATATCATCATCATCATCGTCGTCCTCTCCATCTTTCATCATCATCATCTTCCTCTTCCTCCTCCCCAGCACCCTTTTCACTCATTTCCAGCCTTCTCCATCTTTCTTCCTTCCCCCTCCATATCAGGACTCGGCTTGATTCCTCTCTGTACCTGGAAGGGGGTTTCAGGGGTCAACGCTCCCGTGGCCCGGTCCGTGACCATGGCTCGTAGTCCTTGACCACGGCTGGTAGTCCGTGACCAGGGCTCGTAGTCCGTGACCAGTGCTCGTAGTCCGTGACCAAGGCTCGTAGTCCGTGACTAGGCCTATTTAATAAATCTACACCATTTTCCATTTTTATTCTCACATTGACTATACTGTGGTCTCTAGACTAGTTCCTTGAAACATTAAGCTGTTTTGTAGAGCGGTAAAGCAAAATTTTAAACACAGGTTTATTCAAGTAACAGAGAGATTATTTTCGTCAACATTAACAACAGTAAAACCTCTGAACCAAACACCTGTAAATATTCAGCAGATGCTAAAGCTTTCTTAACCAATGAGAGGAACGTTTTCTGCCATAGAATATGGCATTAATTAGTAAGTTTATTTAGGCACAGGAATACATAGGTGCAGTTATCATACGTAGTGTAAATCACGCAGAATAACCAAACAAAAAAAAGGCAGTGCCTTATTTTCATTGAGGTTCTTGAAATATATTATTTAAACCTTAAAAGTTAAAAGAGCTCAGTAACTCAGCTGTGTGAAAATCAGTTACAGTAAAAGGAAATATATTAGAAATAATGTAAACCGAGTTATTTGTTAATGAAAGAGAGGATCAGCTTACAATAATAGAGAAGAGTTTTGTAACACACTTGTCCCTGGATGTGACCCTCAGCAGTCAGCCAATACATAGGCACCTAATTTTACTGCTAGGTGGTGAGGGGCATCAGGGATGCTAGGAAACTGGTTCATGAGTTTTTCCCTGCCAGGGAATTGGACATAGGACCTTGTGAATCTGTGTCAAATCCTCTCATCAGTGAACGAAAGAGAGAGAGAGAGAGAGAGAGAGAGAGAGAGAGAGAGAGAGAGAGAGAGAGAGAGAGAGAGAGAGAGAGAGGTGCCAGTGGAGGTCAGGACGGAGTAAAGAAGATAATGAAATTTGAGGAGCGGTCAGAATTGAGACAGGACTGCCCCTCGGGGAGGTGGCGAGGGAAGGAAGGTGTTGAGAAGTGGGGCAAGGAGGGGAGATGGGGGGAGGATGGTTGTGAAGGTGAGAAAGGTTGGCTGGGAAGGGGAGATGGTGAGAAGTGAGGCTCTCAGGGGAGAGTAGATGGAGAGAGGTGAGGTTCTCAGCTGAGAGGAGATAGAGAGGGGTGAAGTTCTCAGTGGATGGGAGATGGAGAGAGGTGAGGCTCTTAGGGGAAGCGAGATGGAGAGAAGTGAGGCTCTCAGCTGAGGGCAGACTGCGAAGGGTAAGGCTCTCAAGGGAGAGGAAATGGAGAGAGGTGAGGCTCTTAGCTGAGGAGATATAGAGAAAGGAGAGGCTGGTAGGGAAGAGAGTAAGAGGAGGGGAGGTGATAAGTCCTTAGGGAGGAGAGACAGTAGAAAGGGAATGGAAGGAAACAAAGACTATTAAGTGAAGGTGATGAATAACATCACAGCATGTGAGGTAGGATCAAGGAGAGGCCAGGGAAAACAAGAAGGCCAGGGAGAGGTAGAGAAGTGGGCAGAATTGGTGAGCGGAAGGAGTAAATGGTGGTAGGAAGATAAGTGACACATACTGGCAGTGATGGAGGAGTTGAGGGAGGGAGGGGTTGGGAGGGAGGGAGCTAGGGGTTGGGAGCGAGGGGTTGGGAGGGAGGGAGGGAGGAATATAGAGGGAGAGAGAGGAACCGACCAACCGAAGGGAGACGATATCTTGATATTTTTAAAGAGACATTTCTGTGTTTATGAAGGAGCAGTGATGGAGACGAGTGTAGATGACGAGTGTCAGTTACACAAGTACAGTGAAACTTGACGTAGAAGACAGTGAAACTTGACGTAGAAGACAGGGAAACTTGACGTAGAAGACAGTGAAACTTGACGTAGAAAACAATGAAACCTGACGTAGAACACAGTTAAGCCTGGCGTAGAAGACAGTGAAACTTGACGTAGAAGACAGGGAAACTTGACGTAGAAGACAGTGAAACTTGACGTAGAAAACAATGAAACCTGACGTAGAACACAGTAAAGCCTGGCGTAGAAGACAGTGAAACTTGACGCAGAAAACAGTGAAACCTAGCATAGAAGACAGTGAAATCTGACGTAGAAGACAGGGAAACTTGACGTAGAAGACAGGGAAACTTGACGTAGAAGACAGGGAAACTTGACGTAGAAGACAGGGAAACTTGACGTAGAGGACAGGGAAAACTTGACGTAGAGGACAGGGAAAACTTGACGTAGAAAACAGGGAAAACTTGACGTAGAAGACAGGGAAACTTGACGTAGAAGACAGGGAAACTTGACGTAGAAGACAGGGAAACTTGACGTAGAAGACAGGAAAACTTGACGTAGAAGACAGGGAAACTTGACGTAGAAGACAGGGAAACTTGACGTAGAAGACAGGGAAACTTGACGTAGAAGACAGGGAAACTTGACGTAGAAGACAGGAAAACTTGACGTAGAAGACAGGGAAACTTGACGTAGAAGACAGGGAAACTTGACGTAGAAGACAGGGAAACCTGGCGTCGCAATTTGAATAGAGGACAGCAAAACTTTAATTATTCTATAAGGGTCTAATATCTGGATGTTGGCAGCAAGGACAGAGCCGGATGTATTAAGACAGAACAGATATCTTCAAGTACGACATAAGGGACTATCCCATGGAAACCAGTAACGAGGATGGAGCCGGGTGTTAGTGCCTGGGGCAAGAAACTATTGTCTGGGATTCCCAGAACAAGGATAGAGCCGGATGTTAATGTTTGGGTTAAATGCTACCTGGGTGTAGGGAGAAGAAGAGTGAAGGGGGGGGGAGTGAAATAACAAACAAAATTTATTTCTTTGCAAGATTACATTGAGATTATGAAATTACAATAACGAGTTGCAGTACAAAGAGCCACTATCAAACCATACCCCCGGCCGGGATTGAACCCGCGGTCATAGTCTCAAAACTCCAGCCCGTCGCGTTAGCCACTAGTGGCTAACGCGACGGGCTGGAGTTTTGAGACTCTATGACCGCGGGTTCAATCCCGGCCGGGGGTATGGTTTGTTTGCAATCGTGTCATTACGATTTCATGAGTCAAAGAGCCACTATCATGCCTAGGCATTATGGGCAGACTTAATTTAATGGCTTACACACTACTTAATACTTAAGAAATTGATCATAGTTTGTTTAAGATGTACATCATTTTTTTATTTATAGTTGACAGTAATTTTACTCTAATTACAATAGTTTCAATAATAAATATTGAAATTATATTATGGGAATAAAACATTGTGCGTTGTTGAAGTAGTTTACAGTATGAGAATGTTACAATTGGGTGTAAGGCAGTATTATTTTGGGTAGGTATTTATGCTACAATGTAGTATTAATAATGTATGAACTTTGGGCGTCTAGATTTGAATTTTTGAGATTTAGGTAATTGGGAGACTTTTGGTAAAGTTAAATATTGAGTATTGAGTATTTAGTTTAGGGTGAATAGGTGGCTTTTGAGAAGGGACTTAAATTGGTGTTCAGACCTGGCTACTTTAGTATTTACTGGTAATAAATTCCAAATTTTGGGGCCCTTTATGTGCATAAAGTTTTTGCACAGCGAGATGTGAACACAGGGGACATCAAAAAGAGATCTGTGTCTTGTGTTGTGGTCGTGTGTCCTGTTAAGGTTGGTGAGGAGAAGTTTGAGTGGAGGGTTTATGTTTGAGTGTAGTGTTCTATGTATGTAGCAGGCACATGAATAAGTATGGATGTTCTTAACGGTGAGCACATTCAGACTTTTGAATATTGGTGGAGTATGCTGTAGGGAGTGGGAATTTGTTATCACTCTGACTGCAGCCCTTTGCTGGATTATTAGTGGTGATTTAATGTTGTTGATCCCCATGCACAAATTCCATATGTGAGATAAGGGTAGATGAGTAATTGATACAGTGCAAGGAGAGCTGATTGTAGAACATAATACCGTATCTTTGATAGTATGCCTACTGTCTTAGAGATTTTCTGAGAAATTTGTTGTATGTGTGTCTGGAATTTGAGGCTACTGTCAAGGTGGATTCCTAGAAATTTTCCCTCTGTGAGTCTTGTGATGGGTGATACGTTTAGCGTTAAGTGGAACATTTGCAGCTCTGTATACGATAGATGAGGCTGGACTAAGAGATGAGCCGAGGTGAGATAACAGCTCTTAGCCAGTAAATAAGGTAATAGATAACAGCACTTAGCCTGTAAATTCAGCGATGTGAAAAAATCCTCGCTGGCACCCAGGTATATTGAGCATTGTAAGTTAATTATATAATGAATGGAAGGGTATAAAAGTATTGGAACTCGTTTGAATAAACTGTATAATTCAGATGTAAAGAAATGAACTGCATTATAGACGAGGTTGACTTTATAAATAGATCAACAATGAAGAGCCTGAGCCAAAAAACAGGAGCTCAACCCAGAAAAGCTTGACCAAGTTAACACACACACACACAAACACAACCTCTGTCCTGCCCTGTGAGTGTGTGTGTGTGTGTGTACTCACCTGTTTGTGGTTGAAGGGGTCGATTCATAGCTCCTGGGACTGTATGTGTGTGTGTGTGTGTGTGTGTGTGTGTGTGCGTGTGTGTGTGTGTGTGTGTGTGTGTGTGTGTGTGTGTGTGTGTGTGATGGAGATGAGAGGGAAGGGTCATGTTGGAGACGAGAGGGAAGAGTCATGTTGGAAAGGAGAGGGAAGGGTCATGTTGGAGAGGAGAGGGAAGGATTATGTTGAAGAGAAGGTAGGGTCATGTTGGAGGGAAAAAGGAAGGGTCATGTTGGAGAAGAGAGGGAAGGATTATGTTGAAGAGAAGGTAGGGCCATGTTGGAGGGAAAAGGGAAGGGTCATGTTGGAGAAGAGAGGGAAGGGTCATGTTGGAGAGGAGAGGGAAGGGTCATGTTGGAGAAGAGAGGGAAGGGTCATGTTGGAGAAGAAAGGGAAGAGTCATATTGGAGAGGAGAGGAGAGGGAAGGGTCATGTTGGAGAGGAGAGGGGAGGGTCATGTTGAAGAGGAGAGGGAAGGGTCATATTGGAGAGGAGAGGAGAGGGAAGGGTCATGTTGGAGAGGAGAGGGAAGGGTAATGTTGGAGAAGAGAGGGTAGGGTCGTCTTGGAGAAGAGAGGGTAGGGTCATGTTGGAGAGGAGAGGGAAGGGTCATGTTGGAGAGGAGAGGGGAGGGTCATGTTGGAGATGAGAGGGAAGGGTCATGTTGGAGATGAGAGGGAAGGGTAATGTTTGAGATGAGAGGGAAGGGTAATGTTTGAGATGAGAGGGAAGGGTAATGTTTGAGATGAGAGGGAAGGGTCATGTTGGAGAGGAGAGGGAAGGGTCATGTTGGAGAGTAGTGGGGAGGGTCATGTTATAGAGGAGAGGGAAGGGTCTTGTTGGAGAGGAGAGGGAAGGGTCATGTTGGAGAGGAGAGGGAAGGGTCATGTTGGAGAGGAGAGGGAAGGATTATGTTGAAGAGAAGGTAGGGTCATGTTGGAGGGAAAAGGGAAGGGTCATGTTGGAGAAGAGAGGGAAGGGTCATGTTGGAGAGGAGAGGGAAGGGTTATGTTGGAGAAGAGAGGGAAGGGTCGTGTTGGAAAGGAGAGGGAAGGGTCATGTTGGAGAGGAGAGGGGAGGGTCATGTTGAGGAGAAGGTAGGATCATGTTGGAGAGGAGAGGGGAGGGTTATGTTAGAGAGGAGAGGGAAGGGTCATGTTGGAGAGGAGAGGGAAGGGTCATGTTGGAGAGGAGAGGGAAGGATTATGTTGAAGAGAAGGTAGGGTCATGTTGGAGGGAAAAGGGAAGGGTCATGTTGGAGAAGAGAGGGAAGGGTCATGTTGGAGAAGAGAGGGAAGGGTCATGTTGGAGAGGAGAGGCAAGGGTCATGTTGGAGAAGAGAGGGTAGGGTCGTGTTGGAGAGGAGAGGGAAGGGTCATGTTGGAGAGGAGAGGGGAGGGTCATGTTGAGGAGAAGGTAGGGTCATGTTGGAGAGGAGAGGGAAGGGTCATGTTGGAGGGAAAAGGGAAGGGTCATGATGGAGAAGAGAGGGAAGGGTCATGTTGGAGAAGAGAGGGAAGGGTCATGTTGGAGAAGAGAGGGAAGGGTCATGTTGGAGAAGAGAGGGAAGGGTCATGTTGGAGAAGAGAGGGAAGGACCACGTTGGAGAGGAGAGGGAAGGGTCATGTTGAAGAGAAGGTAGGGTCATGTTGGAGAGAAAAGGGAAGGATCATGTTGGAGAGGAGAGGAAAGGACCACGTTGGAGAGGAGAGGGAAGGGTCATGTTGGAGAGGAGAGGGGACGGTCATGTTGGAGAGGAGAGGGGAGGGTCATGTTGGAGAGGAGAGGGAAGGGTCATGTTGGAGAGGAGAGGGAAGGGTCATGTTGGAGAGGAGAGGGAAGGGTCATGTTGGAGAGGAGAGGGAAGGGTCATGTTGGAGAGGAGAGGGAAGGGTCATGTTGGAGAGGAGAGGGAAGGGTCATGTTGGAGAGGAGAGGGAAGGGTCATGTTGGAGAGGAGAGGGAAGGATCATGTTGGGGAGAGAAGGTTCATGTTGGAGAGGAGAGGGAAGGGTCGTGTTGGAGAGGAGAGGGAAGGGTCATGTTGGAGAAGAGAGGGAAGGTTCATGTTGGAGAGGAGAGGGAAGGATCATGTTGGGGAGAGAAGGATCATGTTGGAGAGGAGAGGGAAGGATCATGTTGGAGAGGAGAGGGAAGGGTCATGTTGGAGAGGAGAGGGGAGGGTCATGTTGAAGAGGAGAAGGTAGGGTCATGTTGGAGAGGAGAGGGAAGGGTCATGTTGGAGAGGAGAGGGAAGGGTCATGTTGGAGAGGAGAGGGAAGGGTCATGTTGGAGAGGAGAGGGAAGGGTCATGTTGGAGAGGAGAGGGAAGGGTCATGTTGGAGAGGAGAGGGAAGGGTCATGTTGGAGAGGAGAGGGAAGGTTCATGTTGGAGAGGAGAGGGAAGGGTCATGTTGGAGAGGAGAAGGGAGGGTCATGTTGAAGAGAAGGTAGGGTCATGTTGGAGAGGAGAGGGAAGGGTAATGTTGGAGAGGAGAGGGAAGGACCATGTTTGATTATTATTTTCCTACTGAAGCGCTAAGGCGGCTCTGGTCATAAACTGTCTGGGGAATGGGAGGCAATCAGGCTCCATCTAAGGCAAGGAAGGCAGCTTTAATTCCTTGGATTAGAAACCCCCCCTCCCCAACACCATCAACATAGCAGCTCTAGAGGTTCCGCTGGACATGGGTAAAGTCTTCAGCAGAGTATTCTCCAAGAGAGTATTCTCCAGCAGAGTATTCTGCAGAGCGTCGCACAAAATCAAACATCTCACTCGGAAAGAACTTATGTCTAACTCTACTGAAGTTTCAAAGAAGTCAAAAGGCCGAGTCGTAACTCTTCCTGGTCCTTGGAGAGTCAGACGACCCAAGTTATTTTGTCCGCCCGTCTGCCTTCAGAAGTCCGTCCTCCCCCCCCCCCTCTCACCGGCAGGGCTTGGGGAGAAGGATGTGACCCACACAATTATTTAGCGATTAGAAAGACGCTTGGCAGGAACCTGATGACGATTATTGGAATCCGACCTCAGGCGACAGTACTAATCTGTCTCCTTGTTCTCCCTAAGTGGAGGATAAAAGCAGAGCTCCTCCTGAGGGAGTTTCAGACAAACTCTCCTTTTTCTTATACTTAGGGTAAAGCACGAAACCCACAGGGGTCATACAGCGCCTAGGGGGGACACTTGGAAGTAATCATGATCAATCCGAGGAACAAACACTAAGTCTTCTCTTTGATACGAATATAATTTGAGAATCGCTCGCTAGAAAATGTAGAAGCGAAGGCACGAGCTTCTAGCAGTGTTAATTTTCTGTTCCTTTTGTTCATTACGTCGTAATTTCCTCTCTTCCCTCCACCACCTCCCCTCTCTCTTTCACTCTCTTCCCCTCAAGGGAGCTTCCTTGACGCTGGTAAGGGGCTCTTGTTCTAGGGAATCGGATCTGTGCTTCGGTTCCCTGAATTGAGTCTGAATACCTTCCATCCCCTCATGCGCTGTATAATCCTACGGGTTTAGCAATCCCCCATGATTATAATAATAATAATAATAATAATCTTTCACCCTCTTGCTACCTGTCTGTCTCGCACACTCGGTGTCCACCAAGAAGCAAAGATTATAAGGGCTATGATAACTCTCACAATTTAAGTGCTATGTTCTCTTAAACTGACGTCACAGACCTACTGAGCCCAGCACGGCGCCGCTCCATACCCTCCCTAACATGACTGTCTACAGAGTATTAACCCCAGAGGACTCTTAACACGGCAAAACCCAGGAAAGCCAAGCACTGCGACTTATTTCCACTGGAATTCTTGGGATTACTTAACTCCAGTAGCCGACTGACATTCAGGTACCTATTGTCGTTACAAAAACAAAGCAGAAGAGAAAACTTGTTAAACGAAGTTTCAGGATATATTGAAACAGAAGGTGAGTTTCAGGCCATATTGAAACAGAAGGCGAGTTTCAGGCCATATTGAAACAGAAGGCGAGTTTCAGGCCATATTGAAACAGAAGGTGAGTTTCAGGCCATATTGAAACAGAAGGCGAGTTTCAGGCCATATTGAAACAGAAGGCGAGTTTCAGGCCATATTGAAACAGAAGGTGAGTTTCAGGCCATATTGAAACAGAAGGTGAGTTTCAGGCCATATTGAAACAGAAGGTGAGTTTCAGGCCATATTGAAACAGAAGGTGAGTTTCAGGCCATATTGAAACAGAAGGTTAGGTGGAGACTTTAAATAGAGGTTGAGGTGGAGACTTTAAACAGAGGGTGAGGAAAACACTTTAAACAGAGGGTGAGGAAGGGGCTTTAAGCAGAGGGTGAGGAAGACACTTTAAACAGAGGGTGAGGAAGAGACTTTAAACAGAGGGTGAAGAAGAGACTTTAAACAGAGAGTGAGGAAGAGACTTTAAACAGAGGGTGAGGAAGAGACTTTAAACAGAGGGTGAGGAAGAGACTTTAAACAGAGGGTGAGGAAGAGACTTTAAACAGAGGGTGAGGAAGAGACTTTAAACAGAGGGTGAGGAAAACACTTTAAACAGAGGGTGAGGAAGAGACTTTAAACAGAGAGTGAGGAAGAGACTTTAAAGAGAGGGTGAGGAAGAGACTTTAAACAGAGGGTGAGGAAGGGGCTTTAAGCAGAGGGTGAGGAAGACACTTTAAACAGAGGGTGAGGAAGAGACTTTAAACAGAGGGTGAAGAAGAGACTTTAAACAGAGGGTGAGTAAGAGACTTTTAACAGAGGCTTTAAACAGAGGGTGAAGAAAAGACTTTAAACAGAGGGTGAGGAAGAGACTTTAAACAGAGGGTGAGGAAGAGACTTTTAACAGAGGGTGAGGAAGAGACTTTAAACAGAGGGTGAGGAAGAGACTTTAAACAGAGGCTTTGAACAGAGGGTGAAGAAGAGACTTTAAACAGAGGGTGAGTAAGAGACTTTTAACAGAGGCTTTAAACAGAGGGTGAGGAAGAGACTTTAAACAGAGGGTGAGGAAGAGACTTTAAACAGAGGGTGAGGAAGAGACTTTAAACAGAGGGTGAGGAAGAGACTTTAAACAGAGGGTGAGGAAGAGACTTTAAACAGAGGGTGAGGAAGAGACTTTAAACAGAGGGTGAGGAAGAGACTTTTAACAGAGGGTGAGGAAGAGACTTTTAACAGAGGGTGAGGAAGAGACTTTAAACAGAGGCTTTGAACAGAGGGTGAAGAAGAGACTTTAAACAGAGGGTGAGTAAGAGACTTTTAACAGAGGCTTTAAACAGAGGGTGAAGAAAAGACTTTAAACAGAGGGTGAGGAAGAGACTTTAAACAGAGGGTGAGGAAGAGACTTTAAACAGAGGGTGAGGAAGAGACTTTAAACAGAGGGTGAGGAAGAGACTTTAAACAGAGGATGAGGAAGATACTTTAAACAGAGGGTGAGGAAGAGACTTTAAACAGAGGATGAGGAAGATACTTTAAACAGAGGATGAGGAAGATACTTTAAACAGAGGGTGAGGAAGAGACTTTAAACAGAGGGTGAGGAAGATACTTTAAACAGAGGGTGAGGAAGAGACTTTAAACAGAGGGTGAGGAAGAGACTTTAAACAGAGGGTGAGGAAGAGACTTTAAACAGAGGATGAGGAAGAGACTTTAAACAGAGGGTGAGGAAGAGACTTTAAACAGAGGGTGAGGAAGAGACTTTAAACAGAGGGTGAGGAAGAGACTTTAAACAGAGGGTGAGGAAGAGACTTTAAACAGAGGGTGAGGAAGAGACTTTAAACAGAGGATGAGGAAGAGACTTTAAACAGAGGGTGAGGAAGAGACTTTAAACAGAGGATGAGGAAGATACTTTAAACAGAGGGTGAGGAAGAGACTTTAAACAGAGGGTGAGGAAGATACTTTAAACAGAGGGTGAGGAAGAGACTTTAAACAGAGGGTGAGGAAGAGACTTTAAACAGAGGGTGAGGAAGATACTTTAAACAGAGGGTGAGGAAGAGACTTTAAACAGAGGGTGAGGAAGAGACTTTAAACAGAGGGTGAGGAAGAGACTTTAAACAGAGGGTGAGGAAGAGACTTTAAACAGAGGATGAGGAAGATACTTTAAACAGAGGGTGAGGAAGAGACTTTAAACAGAGGGTGAGGAAGAGACTTTAAACAGAGGGTGAGGAAGATACTTTAAACAGAGGGTGAGGAAGAGACTTTAAACAGAGGGTGAGGAAGAGACTTTAAACAGAGGGTGAGGAAGATACTTTAAACAGAGGGTGAGGAAGAGACTTTAAACAGAGGGTGAGGAAGATACTTTAAACAGAGGGTGAGGAAGAGACTTTAAACAGAGGGTGAGGAAGAGACTTTAAACAAAGGGTGAGGAAGAGACTTTAAACAGAGGGTGAGGAAGATACTTTAAACAGAGGGTGAGGAAGAGACTTTAAACAGAGGGTGAGGAAGATACTTTAAACAGAGGGTGAGGAAGATACTTTAAACAGAGGGTGAGGAAGAGACTTTAAACAGAGGGTGAGGAAGAGACTTTAAACAGAGGGTGAGGAAGAGACTTTAAACAGAGGGTGAGGAAGAGACTTTAAACAGAGGGTGAGGAAGAGACTTTAAACAGAGGGTGAGGAAGAGACTTTAAACAGAGGGTGAGGAAGAGACTTTAAACAGAGGGTGAGGAAGAGACTTTAAACAGAGGGTGAGGAAGAGACTTTAAACAGAGGGTGAGGAAGAGACTTTAAACAGAGGGTGAGGAAGATACTTTAAACAGAGGGTGAGGAAGAGACTTTAAACAGAGGGTGAGGAAGATACTTTAAACAGAGGGTGAGGAAGAGACTTTAAACAGAGGGTGAGGAAGATACTTTAAACAGAGAGTGAGGAAGAGACTTTAAACAGAGGGTGAGGAAGAGACTTTAAACAGAGGGTGAGGAAGAGACTTTAAACAGAGAGTGAGGAAGAGACTTTAAACAGAGGGTGAGGAAGAGACTTTAAACAGAGGGTGAGGAAGAGACTTTAAACAGAGGGTGAGGAAGATACTTTAAACAGAGAGTGAGGAAGAGACTTTAAACAGAGGGTGAGGAAGAGACTTTAAACAGAGGGTGAGGAAGAGACTTTAAACAGAGGGTGAGGAAGAGACTTGAAAGAAAACTTATTACCGTAAGATAAGAAATAATACTTCAATTTACAAATAGAATATATAGAAAAATAAATATTAGGTTGCTGCATAGCACAAATATATATATATATATATATATATATATATATATATATATATATATATATATATATATATATATATATATATATATATATATATATTTATATTATTGTGACCACGAACGAGTGGTATTGATCAATAACAACACTGCGCTAGCCAAGGAATCGAACCCATGTTGTACTGGCCTGCCTCATGGTAAGCGAGAACCACTTGACCCAACCCTCGGGTTGGGTGGTACACCAATCAGGGATGATAATGAAATTAGCTTAGAAGCTCCCACACCTCCGTATGCCCTCGGATGGTGGCCCAACAGCTAGCTGTGTGCTGGCTGCACCATTCTTGTAGGGTTGGGTGGTCCTGTGGTTTAAAGCGTCATGTGGTTCTCGCTTACCATGAGGCAGGCCAGTACAAAATGGCAAGAGAGGAATCAAAGCTCGGAGAGAGGTCTCAGAGTAGCGTAGGAGTCAACTGAGCACGGTTACCCTTAGACTGAGTTAGTGGTCGGTGCCAACCCCAACCTACCATCATCCCCCCACTACCCATATGGGGTAGGAGGGTTTCTGAGATGTCAAGTAGGAAATTATAAGAAATAAAATGCCAGCCCTAAGCTTTTTCTAATCGTTTGTAACAGGCATGTGGTTTGAGAAAATAAATTTCTCGTTAGATACTGTAGACATGGATAGCTATTATTCTGTGTGACCTTTTCAAATAATAAAAGAAAGGAATACAATGTGTTCTTTGTCCGTTTAAATATCCTGCTCTGGGGTTTTGTATAGCATTGTTGTTTAAGATTGTGTACCATGGACTCTACTAAATAATTATCGAGCTTGTATAACCCATAATTTGAGTTGTATACTGTATTCCTTTCATGTTTCAAGAGGGAAGATTCAATTATGTTTCTTTCCATGACAGAACTGTTTGGTACTATAATCTGGACAATGATTACATGCACTAATGTGGTTAAAGATAGCGTTCGACTCCTACCCGGTCCTGACTGAGTATTTATGCTGGGCAATTCTGTCTTCCAGAAATTTACCTGTTTGACCGATATATGAGAGAGGACACTGAGTACATGGGATCTTGTAAACTCCACCAACTTTGTTGGAGGATGTGTTTTTAATCAGCCTTTGTTTCGCTGTCCCCGTGTTTTTGAAAGCAAGATTTATATTTATCTTTTTTAATGCCTCACGTAGGCAAGCCAGATTCTCATCGTATGGTAACACTAGTACATTTTTCCTGGCCATCATTTCTTTAGGTTCAGTCCTGTAGAAAGTCTTTTTTTGTTGACATTAGTGCCTTCTCGACAAAATCCTTAGGATATCTTAGTTTTGTGGCTATGTTGAATATCTTGCTGAATTCGTCCACTAGGTACTCTGGACTGCAGATGCGCAAGGCTCTCAAGAACATTGTGAGGAACACACTCCCTTTTACCCTGGTTTCGTGGTTGGAATAGTAGTGAATGTATGAAGACACATTGGTGGACTTCCTATAAACTGTGAATTTGAATTTCCTATCGACCCGATGGATTAAAACATCTACGAACGGCAAAGTGTTATTTATTTCATGTACTGTGGTGAACTTAATGGAAGGTATTAAGCTATTGAGTCTGGGAAGAAACTCGTCAATGTCATGATCATTAGGCCACAGGCAGAGAACATCATCTACGTATCTGAACCAACTACCTTTATCTCGGAGAATATCTTTAAGAAGTCTGGTCTCATAGAATTCCATATGTAAGTTGCTGAGTAAGGGGCTAAGGGGATTTCGCAATGCCATGCCTTGTTTTTGAGCATAGAATTTCTCTTCAAACACGAATTTGCAATCAGTAACACAAAGTTTTATCAATTCAATTATTGTTTTTGTGGGGAAGGGCATGGGGAAGTTTTGTAGTTCCTCTACGAGGTGCGAAAGCAAGTCAGGGACAGGGAATTTGGTGAACAGAGATGTGACATCAAAGCTTACTAAAGAAGTCATGAGAGAGATTTAATTTCTGGAGCCTCTCAGTGAGGTCAACATTATTTTTAATATGTGCGTCTGAGATCTTACCAACCATGGGAGTCAGATGTTTAACCAACCATTTAGATAGATTATATGCTGCTGAGCCTACTGAGCTAATAATGGGACGGGCTGGATAACCAGGCTTTTGGGTCTTGATTACCTCATATAGATATGGTACAGTTATTAAACAACAATGCAATACAAAATCACAGGATTGTTCATTATGCCAGGTGGGTTGATGGATTAGTGACGCCCGTCCAGTGTCTACGTACCAAAACTTCACACCATGTCAGTTTTGATGGTAATATAACGCCTGTAGTTGTTAATGTACCATACAGTGGCAAGCACACAAGATAACGTAAGGTTAAAGGGTATTAGTAGAATTTAGATCATAGAAATATTATCGGATAAGCATAGAAGTCCCCATGTATGGCATATTAGCAGCCACTGAGAAAATAGTAGACTATTTAGGAAGAGATACTTCTGAGTACATGGGTAGAACATTCGAGCACCCCAGAGCAGGATATTTAAACGGACAAAGAACACATTGTATTCCTTTCTTTTATTATTTGAAAAAGTCACAGAGAATAATAGTTATCCATGTCTACAGTATCTAATGAGAATTTTTTTTCTCTCAAACCACATGTCTGTTATAAACGATTAGAAAAAGCTTAGGGCTGGCATTTTATATCTTATAATTTCCTACTTGACAGCTCAGAAACCCTCCTACCCCATATGGGTAGTGGGGGGATGATGGTAGGGTGGGGATGGCACCGACCACTAACTCAGTCTAAGGGTAACCGTGGCCGGTGACACCTACGCTACTCTGAGACCTCTCTCCCTGCTTTGGTTGCTGCCCTTGTAACATTGCACAGCTCCTGATGACGCACTGAGAAGTGTGAAAGTACTTGAGCTAAAGATTTCCACCCCCCCGTGGCTTGTCCTGCATATATATATATATATATATATATATATATATATATATATATATATATATATATATATATATATATATATATATATATATATATATATATATATATATATATATATATTTAATGTGTGTGTGAGTGTGTGGACTCGCCTAGTTGTACTCACCTAGTTGTGGGTGCAGGGGTCGAGTTACAGCTCCTGGCCCCTGCCTCTGTGTGTGTGTGTGTGTGTGTGTGTCATACCTAGATATTCGAATTGGTCATTTAGGCCAAACTTCCCTAAAATTTGAACTTTTCCAAAATTTTCTTTTATTAAGTTTTACATTAAAAATATCTAACCCCCCCCCCACACACACACACACTCACACACACACACACACACACACACACACACACACACACACACACACACACACACACACACACACACACACACACACACACACACACACACACACACACACACCTAGTAGCGACCAGTGAAGAGGCGGGGCCAGGAGCTTGGACTCGACCCCTGCAACCTCAACTAGGTGAGTACAACTAGTCGAGTACGTACACACACACACACACACACACACACACACACACACACACACACACCACTCACACACAAACACACCACTCACATACAAACACACACACACACACACACACACACACACACACACACACACAAGCTGCAGACCTGGTCCAGCAATTGGCTCCTGGAGTTCAACCCCGCCAAGTGTAAAGTCATGAAGATTGGGGAAGGGCAAAGAAGATCACAGACGGAATACAGTCTAGAGACTACAAACCTCACTCAAGGAAAAAGATCTTGGGGTGAGTATAACACCAGGCACATCTCCTGAAGCGCACATCAACCAAATAACTGCTGCAGCATGTGGGCGCCTAGCAAACCTCAGAACAGCATTCCGACATCTTAATAAATCGTTCAGGACCCTGTACACCGTGTACGTAAAGAAACTAGAGAAAGCGCAAAGGTTTGCAACAAGACTAGTCCAAGAGCTAAGAGGTATGCCCTACGAGGACAGGAGAGATAGGGGGATATGATAACGACATACAAAATACTGAGAGGAATTGACAAGGTGGAAAAAGACAGGATGTTCCAGAGATGGGACACAGCAACAAGGGGACACAGTTCAAAGTTGAAGACACAGATGAATCACAGGGATGTTAGGAAGTACTTCTTCAGCCACAGAGTAGTCAGGAAGTGGAATCGTTTGGGAAGCGATGTAGCGGAGGCAGGATCCACACATAGCTTTAAGCAGAGATATGATAAAGCTCACGGTTCAGGAGAGTGACCTAGTAGCGACCAGTGAAGAGGCGGGGCCAAGAGCTTGGACTCGACCCCTGCAACCTCAACTAGGTGAGAACTAGGTGAGTACAAACACTCACCACACACACACACACACACACACACACACACACACACATACACATACACACACACCACACACACACACCACACACACACCACACACACACCACACACACACCACACACACACCACACACACACCACACACACACACCACACACACGCCACACACACACCACACAGACTCTACCCTTGTAAGCACAATTAGGTAAGTACACACACACATACATATATACTTGCATGCATGTATAAAATAATTTCAACACACCGGCCGTCTCCCACCGATGTAGGGTGATCCGATAAAGAAAAACTTTCACCATCACTCCGTTATTATCTTGCCAGAGGCGTGCCGATGCAATAGTTCAAAACTGTAAATGTCCCCACCCTTCGTTCAGAACACAGGCACTGTATTTCCCGCCTCCAGGACTCGAGTCTTACTAACTGGTTTCCCTGAATCCCTTGATAAATGTTACCTTCCTTACACTCCAACTGCGCATCGTCATAAAAACCCCTCGCCTCCACAAAACGCTCTCACAAGCATGCTGTATGTCCATGCCTGTCATATACAAAACTTTCTTTACTCCCTCTAACCTTTCCCAAGACCACCCCTACTCTGCCTTCCCACCATTATAATTCATATGACCTCTAAGTCATCCTACTTCCATTCTCTCTAAATGTTAGAATTACCTCAACAACCGCTCCTTAACCCTCTGGATAATACTTTTAGCAATCCCGTACCTCTTAATTTCCAGGCTACGAATTCTTGGTATAATCACACCACACATTGCCCTCAGACACATCTCCACTGCCTCCAGCCTTCTCCTTGTAGCAACATTCACCACTCATGCCTCTCACCCATATACTAACGTTAGTACCGCTATACTCTCATACATTCCCTTTTTGATTCTATGCTTATATACATGCATGCATGTATGCAAACATACATATATATACATGAAGAACAAGCACTGTGAAAAAATTAAGATAGCCCAAGCGTTTTCGTGACTTCTCACATGATAATGTGCGAAGTCACGAAAGCGCTTGAATTTCACTGTTTATCACAGTGGTTATTCTGCATATTGTGATATCACGTATTTACTGTGATCTTATTGTATATATATATATATATATATATATATATATATATATATATATATATATATATATATATATATATATATATATATATATATATATACATACATGCACATGCAGAAATGAATAAAAAAAAGAACAATTTAAGAATTACAATAATAGAGCACCATTTAAAAGATAAGACAAACTTAAAAATTGCAACATGATCAAGGGGAATATAAATTTGAAGTCTAGAAATTGAAAAATCTGAATAAGAAATGAAGTGTTACACATGAACAAAAATGTATAAAATATATGATTAAACCAAAATACAGAAAAGGAAGTCGAACAATATATCTCAATTTCATTTTAATTATATTAAAAAAAATAATCATAGGCGAGAATTTAAAGAATAAAGTTTAGAGTAAAAGAAAATGTGGAGGGAGCCACTTAGAAGGTGTGAAGAGTAACAGGATAATAATACACAACTAAACCATACCACGGGCGGGATTTGAACCCGCGGTCAGAGAGTCTCAAAACTCCAGACCGTCGCGTTAGCCACTGGTCTGGAGTTTTGAGACTCTGACCGCGGGTTCAAATCCCGCCCGTGGTATGGTTTGTTTGCAATCGTGTCATTACGATTTCGTGAGTAATGCATAACTAACCCGCACATACAGAGAGGAGCTCACGACAACGTTTGGGTTCGACTTGAGTCATTTACATTTGGTGTGACTTCGTAAATAGTCCAAGTCGGACCGAAACGTCGTCGTAAGCTTGTTTTTCCTGTGTGCAGGTTATTTGTGCATTGTTCCAGTCACGGTATTGTGACTTTTTCTCCTTTCTGAGAGTTTATCAGAGAAGAACCTGCCTAGCATGGGTCAGTAGGCCTACTGCACTGCTCCTTCCTCGTATGCTCTAATTGGTCAGGAGACAAGTGTAGGTACATATTATTGCAACACGTGCAAGTTGAAAGAGTAATAAGGCATCTGCAAGGCGAGAAACTTCAGGGGTGAAAAAGCGAAATAAAGTGAAAGAATTTTGGAAGTCATAGACAAAAATTACTGCTGATAAATTTTTAAAGCAGACTTCTTGAAGAAGAAATATGCAGGAAACACCAGGAATTTACCAGAGAAATATTTGGCGAGTATCCGGCAAGAAGTGACAAGTAGCCAGCTGGGGTGTGGGAGGTATGTTGTAGTGTGGGAGGTGTGTTGTAGTGTGGGAGGTGTGTTGTAGTGTGGGAGGTGTGTTGTAGTGTGGGAGGTGTGTTGTAGTGTGGGAGGTGTGTTGTAGTGTGGGAGGTGTGTTGTAGTGTGGGAGGTGTGTTGGTGTGTGGGAGGTATGTTGGTGTGTGGGAGGTGGGTTGTAGGTGTAGAGGTGGGTTGTAGTGTGTGTGGAGGTGGGTTGTAGTGTGTGGAGGTGGGTTGTAGTGTGTGGAGGTGGGTTGTAGTGTGGGAGGTGTGTTGGTGTGTGGGAGGTGTGTTGGTGTGTGGGAGGTGTGTTGTAGTGTGGGAGGTGTGTTGTAGTGTGGGAGGTGTTTTAGTGTGGGAGGTGTGTTGTAGTGTGGGAGGTGTGTTGGTGTGTGGGAGGTGTGTTGTAGTGTGGGAGGTGTGTTGTAGTGTGGGAGGTGTGTTGTAGTGTGGGAGGTGTGTTGTAGTGTGGGAGGTGTGTTGTAGTGTGGGAGGTGTGTTGTAGTGTGGGAGGTGTGTTGTAGTGTGGGAGGTGTGTTGTAGTGTGGGAGGTGTGTTGTAGTGTGGGAGGTGTGTTGTAGTGTGGGAGGTGTGTTGTAGTGTGGGAGGTGTGTTGTAGTGTGGGAGGTGTGTTGTAGTGTGGGAGGTGTGTTGTCGTGTGGGAGGTGTGCTGGTGTGTGGGAGGTGTGTTAGTGTGTGGGAGGTGTATTGTAGTGTGGGAGATGTGTTGTAGTGTGGGAGGTGTGTTGTTGTGTGGGAGGTGTGTTGTAGTGTGGGAGGTGTGTTGTAGTGTGGGAGGTGTGTTAGTGTGTGGGAGGTGTGTTGTAGTGTGGGAGGTGTGTTGTAGTGTGGGAGGTGTGTTGTAGTGTGGGAGGTGTGTTGTAGTGTGGGAGGTGTGATAGTGTGTGGGAGGTGTGCTGTAGTGTGGGAGGTATGTTGTAGTGTGGGAAGTGTGTTGGTGTGTGGGAGGTGTGTTAGTGTGTGGGAGGTGTGTTGTAGTGTGGGAGGTGTGTTGTAGTGTGGGAGGTGTGTTGTAGTGTGGGAGGTGTGTTGTAGTGTGGGAGGTGTGTTGTAGTGTGGGAGGTGTGTTGTAGTGTGGGAGGTGTGTTGTAGTGTGGGAGGTGTGTTGGTGGGTGGGAGGTGTGTTGTAGTGTGGGAGGTGTGTTGTAGTGTGGGAGGTGTGTTGTAGTGTGGGAGGTGTGTTGTAGTGTGGGAGGTGTGTTGTAGTGTGGGAGGTGTGTTGTAGTGTGGGAGGTGTGTTGTAGTGTGGGAGGTGTGTTGTAGTGTGGGAGGTGTGTTGGTGTGTGGGAGGTGTGTTAGTGTGTGGGAGGTGTGTTGTAGTGTGGGAGGTGTGTTGTAGTGTGGGAGGTGTGTTGGTGTGTGGGAGGTGTGTTGGTGTGTGGGAGGTGTGTTGTAGTGTGGAAGGTGTGTTGCAGTGTGTAGTGTGGAAGGTGTGTTGCAGTGTGTAGTGTGGAAGGTGTGTTGCAGTGTGTAGTGTGGAAGGTGTGTTGCAGTGTGGAAGGTGTGTTGCAGTGTGGAAGGTGTGTTGTAGTCAGGGAGGTGTGTTGGTGTGTGGGAGGTGTGTTGGTGTGTGGGAGGTGTGTTGGTGTGTGGGAGGTGTGTTGTAGTGTGGGAGGTGTGTTGTAGTGTGGGAGGTGTGTTGTAGTGTGGGAGGTGTGTTGTAGTGTGGGAGGTGTGTTGTAGTGTGGGAGGTGTGTTGTAGTGTGGGAGGTGTGTTGTAGTGTGGGAGGTGTGTTGTAGTGTGGGAGGTGTGTTGTAGTGTGGGAGGTGTGTTGTAGTGTGGGAGGTGTGTTGGTGGGTGGGAGGTGTGTTAGTGTGTGGGAGGTGTGTTGTAGTGTGGGAGGTGTGTTGTAGTGTGGGAGGTGTGTTGTAGTGTGGGAGGTGTGTTGGTGTGTGGGAGGTGTGTTAGTGTGTGGGAGGTGTGTTGTAGTGTGGGAGGTGTGTTGTAGTGTGGGAGGTGTGTTGGTGTGTGGGAGTTGTGTTGGTGTGTGGGAGTTGTGTTGGTGTGTGGGAGGTGTGTTGGTGTGTGGGAGGTGTGTTGCAGTGTGGGAGGTGTTGGTGTGTGGGAGGTGTGTTGTAGTCAGGGAGGTGTGTTGGTGTGTTGGTGTGTGGGAGGTGTGTTGGTGTGTGGGAGGTGTGTTGGTGTGTGGGAGGTGTGTTGGTGTGTGGGAGGTGTGTTGGTGTGTGGGAGGTGTGTTGGTGTGTGGGAGGTGTGTTGGTGTTTGGGAGGTGTGTTGTGTGTGAGTTAGTGTGTGAAAGATGTGTTGGTGTGTGGGAGGTGTGTTGTATTGTGGGAGGTGTGTTATAGTGGGGAGGTGTGTTGATGTGTGGGAGGTGTGTTGGTGTGTTGTAGTGTGGGTGGTGTGTTGTAGTGTGGGAGGTGTGGTAAGACTCAAGAAATCGTAATGACACGATTGCAAATAAACCATACCCCCGGCCGGGACTGAACCCGCGGTCAGAGAGTCTCAAAACTCCAGCCCGTCGCGTTAGCCACTAGACCAGCTAGCCACAATAAGATTCATCCAACTAGGTATATTTCTACACCATAGGAAGATTATCACAGGCACCACTGTGACCACAAATGCAAGTTTTTACAGACGAATCTGCAGCTAGCGTGGCCGTGACGAACTCTAGCTCAAGTCCCTTCACTGCCGTCAACATGACTCAAGAAATCGTAATGACACGATTGCAAATAAACCATACCCCCTGCCGGGATTGAACCCGCGGTCATAGTCTCAAAACTCCAGCCCGTCGCGTTAGCCACTAGACCAGCTAGTCACAATAAGATTCATCCAACTAGGTATATTTCTACACCACTTGAGCTAGAGTTCGTCACGGCCACGCTAGCTGGAGATTCGTCTGTAAAAACTTGCATTTGTGGTCACAGAGGTGCCTGTGCTAACCTTCCTATGGTGTAGAAATATACCTAGTTGGATGAATCTTATTGTGGCTAGCTGGTCTAGTGGCTAACGCGACGGGCTGGAGTTTTGAGACTCTATGACCGCGGGTTCAATCCCGGCCGGGGGTATGGTTTTTTTGGTGTGGTAAGACATTTTAGTTCCTAACCTCCGCTGTCCTTGGTAGGCATGCATATTCCAATTTCTTAAAATTCATCCAATTTTTTCTTCTAGGATTGTAGAGAATATGAGAATATAAATGAGAAATGAAAACTGAGAAATACGGGAATTTCACGTTTTTATGGCGTTCGAAAGTTTCACGAGGTTACTGAGCCCTTATACATATTAAATTTTCATACGGCATTACTGCAGAGCCGGTCATAAACTTAGTTACAGATAGTTTTCTTCTTATAAGGTTTTTGTTTAAAAACATTGTACCTTAATCCTGTTGGCTTCAAACTTTTAAGTGGTGAACTTTTTTAGGGAGATTGGCAGTGAATTTGACAGGTTACTAATAATAAAGTTAATAAATGTCTAATTGTTGGATTCTAAACAATAACTATTGAATGCCTCTTCTGGTTGGATTCAAACTTCTATCACTTTTTTTTACAAAGAAAGTTTTACACTAATTTTAAATTGTGTAAGTTTCAATTTGCCAATTTCATTAAAGTTGGTTTCTGTGCAGTAATTAGAGAATGCCTCATTAGATGGATTTCAAACCTCACACAAAGGTCTACCTAATTTAGAGAAAGATTTATGTTAATATAGGGCAGTGTAGCAGTGCCGATTTACCAAAATTCAATGAAGAAATTGGGATAATTACAATACCAGATTTCAAGCAATAATTTGTTAATTCCTAAATTGATCTATTTCAAACCTTCATCGGCTCTAACTTGAGAGTTAAGCTGGTGAGCAGTGATGCTGCTCTGGGGGATAGTGATCTCTCTCAGATATAAGACAATTCCTCTTCTGATTGGTCTTAAATTTTGAAAGCTGGTGTGTCTTAATACAAAGTTCGATTTCATATTTAAATGTGTAGGTGCCAATTAGGCATTTTTTTTTTTACTGAATAAAATTGGATTGTGTAAATTTTCCAAAATTACTTGGGATGTATAATGGAGATATTTACATGTTATGCCTATGTGAAGTTGGTTTTTGGTAAATTCAAGAGGGAAAAACTAAAAGAACCTAAATAACCTAATTTATAGCAATGAAATCACGAAACGAGTGATTTTAAATCATTTACCAAACTGCGGCAGGCCAGGACTCGACCCTACGAACCTTGTACCACCTCCAGAGACAGTACAATGTACGCATCACCTTACCACTTAAGCCACTGATCCTACAAAGAACCAAGCACACAACACGTAGCTATGTGTTTGCCTTGGCCCGAGGACACTCGTGGCAGTGGTATCTCAAGGATTAATTACAGCCTCATCCTCAATAGGCAGTCTATATAGCAATGAAATCACGAAACAAGTGTTAAGGTGATGCGTACATTGTGCTGTTTCTGGAGTCGGTACAAGGTTCGTAGGGTCGAGTTCTGGCCTGCCGCAGTTTGGTAAATGATAGCGTAATCTATATTTGGAATCAAATGCTAGGTTAAGTTAGGCTTAGTTTTTTTTTTTTGGGGGGGGGTTGCTTTTACCATAAAGTGATTGTTCTCCTTTGACTTTAAGTGATATTAAATCAGTTTAAGCTGACCCATGATTTTATATATATATATTTATATATATTTATATATATATATATATATATATATATATATATATATATATATATATATATATATATATATATATACATAAAATCAGAATTTATATTAAATTAGGTCAGTTGAGGTTTCTAAGTTAGGTTTTGGTCCAAAAATTAAATTTCTCACATTGCCAAGGAAACTATTTCCTTCAATCTGTAGAGATTTATTTTGGAATAATTCCGGTTTTTAAATAAGTTTGGCAAGTTCGGCTTTTTGGGCACAACACACACACACACACACACACACACACACACATAACCCTGCCCATATCCTTCCTCCCTCCCTTCCATTCTCAACCCCTCCCCCTGCCCAAAAAAAAATATGAAATAGAAGGTAAATCTATATTATCCCCGTCATAAATTCTCTTGACTTCCTTTTTACTTATGTCATTTTTACGTAGATATTCTGGGAGAAGTGCAACGTTCCTTGCTGTATTTATCGTTCTATTGCTTCCTTTATCTCACTGACGTATAGCTTCCTTTCTTCTCCCTTACCAGAGATAAAATAGAACTTATATATATATATATATATATATATATATATATATATATATATATATATATATATATATATATATAAATGGGCTTGGACTTCCAGCAAGCATCCGTGAGCGTGTTAGATAGGAGTGAATGGAGACAAATGGTATCCAGGACTTGACGTGCTGTTGGAGTGTGATCAAGGTAACATTTATGAAGGGATTCAGGGAAACCGGCAAGCCGGACTTGAGTCCTGGAGATGGGAAGTACAGTGCCTGCACTCTGAAGGAGGAGGAAGGGGGATGGGGTCTTAATGTTGAAGTAAGCGCGCTTCTGGCAAGAAAGTGATGGAGCGAATGTTTCTGAAAGTTTTTCTTTCGGGACACCTTGCCTGGGTGGGAAACGGCCGATATGTTATATATATATATATATATATATATATATATATATATATATATATATATATATATATATATATATATATATATATATATAATATTTATGTATGTATATTTATAATTTCAAAAGTTAGTCTCAGAATGAAAAAAATACAACTGCGAACGCTGAGTTAACTCTCTCACTCCCTCTCTCTAAAAAGAGCAGCTGAATATCTTCAGCTGCTCTTTTTAAAGAGAATCGAGTAACTCAGTACTAATATTCATCCAGCAAGTTTATTTACACCGTCAGGGACAAAACGGTGTGGTGAGGGGGTGAAGAGGCCTATGTGAACGGGAGAGGCCTAAGGGTGGGGGGACAATGGAGGAGGGGGGGGGGTTAAGGGGAAAGAGGAAGTAATTGTTAAAGATAGAAAGGTGCCAGCGATTGTTAGTGTATACAAGTGATTTTTGTTTTAATTTCGCATTACTGGATACATCCCCAATGTGTTGCTACACTAATCTACACGAGTTACACAGTGCTAACAAAAGTCAGCAATATTTTCTGTCATATACCATCACAAGGGATGAATTTTATCGTATTGAATTGTGCCATTTAAACCGGGAAACTTCAGAAGGGTACTTACGATACCTTAAACCAAGATTATTTATTTGCAAAGGTTACAGTGTGTGATTACGTTTTATAAAGTGTTGTTAAGTACAAAGAAATCCACTAACATGCCAGGGCATATCGGGCAGCCTTGATATATTCTGTCAAATGTTCCTCACCTACGGAAGTTTTGAAGATATCGTTCATGTATCGCTGGAACCACTGTTACTCGGGACTTACTACCTCTCGAGAAGGCTCTTTCCATACAGAGCCGGAATAATTTTTACGTAGATATATTTATAATAACATAGCGGGGCAACAATACAGCATAAAGAAGAACAAAGAATGGGGGGGGGGAGGGGTAGTTTAGCCTGCTTCATATATACTTAATTCACAAAAGGGTCGAAAATATTTACAAACATTATCTCTCAGTCCACAGCAGGATTTGAACCTGCTGAGTGGCGAAAGTACTGTGTACTTGGACATAGTGTGCAGGTTCGAATCCTGCTGTAGACAGAGAGATAAGATTTGTACTTCATGTATACAATGTGGAATCATTGTTGTAATAGCTTCTTGACAGTTTAGGACTACACTATAAACCTAAGAATACTTAAACTAGTCTGGCGACAACCAGCAACAACATCATCATATATAGTCTACTTCACTTGGACTAATTAACACAATAAACGAGAGGAAAGGAGTCACAGATAACATTCAACTGCAGCCTGTCTTATAGTGAAAGGAACTCCCCTTCAATCTCTCTCTCTCTCTCTCTCTCTCTCTCTCTCTCTCTCTCTCTCTCTCTCTCTATCTCTCTATCTCTCTATCTCTCTATCTCTCTATCTCTCTATCTCTCTATCTCTTTCTCTATCTCTCTCTCTCTCTCTCTCTCTCTCTCTCTCTCTCTCTCTCTCTCTCTCTCTCTCTTTCGGGGAAAAATTTGCAATTGTATGATGTCCAGTAATGAAATATTGCATGTGACGGGAAACAAAGCTTTGGGATACCAGAGTGGCGAGGCTAACACCAGAGTGGCGAGGCTAACACCAGAGTGGCGAGGCTAACACCAGAGTGGTGAGGCTAACACCAGAGTGGTGAGGCTAACACCAGAGTGGTGAGGCTAACACCAGAGTGGTGAGGCTAACACCAGAGTGGTGAGGCTAACACCAGAGTGGTGAGGCTAACACCAGAGTGGTGAGGCTAACACCAGAGTGGTGAGGCTAACACCAGAGTGGTGAGGCTAACACCAGAGTGGTGAGGCTAACACCAGAGTGGTGAGGCTAACACCAGAGTGGTGAGGCTAACACCAGAGTGGTGAGGCTAACACCAGAGTGGTGAGGCTAACACCAGAGTGGTGAGGCTAACACCAGAGTGGTGAGGCTAACACCAGAGTGGCGAGGCTAACACCAGAGTGGCGAGGCTAACACCAGAGTGGCGAGGCTAACACCAGAGTGGCGAGGCTAACACCAGAGTGGCGAGGCTAACACCAGAGTGGCGAGGCTAACACCAGAGTGGCGAGGCTAACACCAGAGTGGCGAGGCTAACACCAGAGTGGCGAGGCTAACACCAGAGTGGCGAGGCTAACACCAGAGTGGCGAGGCTAACACCAGAGTGGCGAGGCTAACACCAGAGTGGCGAGGCTAACACCAGAGTGGCGAGGCTAACACCAGAGTGGCGAGGCTAACACCGGTGTGGCGAGGCTAACACCGGTGTGGCGAGGCTAACACCGGTGTGGCGAGGCTAACACCGGTGTGGCGAGGCTAACACCGGTGTGGCGAGGCTAACACCGGTGTGGCGAGGCTAACACCGGTGTGGCGAGGCTAACACCGGTGTGGCGAGGCTAACACCGGTGTGGCGAGGCTAACACCGGTGTGGCGAGGCTAACACCGGTGTGTGGCGAGGCTAACACCGGTGTGTGGCGAGGCTAACACCGGTGTGTGGCGAGGCTAACACCGGTGTGTGGCGAGGCTAACGCCGGTGTGTGGCGAGGCTAACGCCGGTGTGTGGCGAGGCTAACGCCGGTGTGTGGCGAGGCTAACGCCGGTGTGTGGCGAGGCTAACGCCGGTGTGTGGCGAGGCTAACGCCGGTGTGTGGCGAGGCTAACGCCGGTGTGTGGCGAGGCTAACGCCGGTGTGTGGCGAGGCTAACGCCGGTGTGTGGCGAGGCTAACGCCGGTGTGTGGCGAGGCTAACGCCGGTGTGTGGCGAGGCTAACACCGGTGTGTGGCGAGGCTAGCACCGGTGTGTGGCGAGGCTAGCACCGGTGTGTGGCGAGGCTAACGCCGGTGTGTGGCGAGGCTAACGCCGGTGTGTGGCGAGGCTAACGCCGGTGTGTGGCGAGGCTAACGCCGGTGTGTGGTGAGGCTAACGCCGCTGTGTGTTGAGGCTAACACCGCTGTGTGGTGAGGCTAACACCGCTGTGTGGTGAGGCTAGCACCGCTGTGTGGTGAGGCTAGCACCGCTGTGTGGTGAGGCTAACGCCGGTGTGTGGTGAGGCTAACGCCGGTGTGTGGTGAGGCTAACGCCGCTGTGTGGTGAGGCTAACGCCGCTGTGTGTTGAGGCTAACACCGGTGTGTGGTGAGGCTAACACCGGTGTGTGGTGAGGCTAACACCGGTGTGTGGTGAGGCTAACACCGGTGTGTGGTGAGGCTAACACCGGTGTGTAGTGAGGCTAACTTTTGGTGTGTGGTGAGGCTAACACCGGTGTGTGGTGAGGCTAACACCGGTGTGTGGTGAGGCTAACACCGGTGTGTAGTGAGGCTAACACCGGTGTGTAGTGAGGCTAACTTTTGGTGTGTGGTGAGGCTAACACCGGTGTGTGGTGAGGCTAACACCGGTGTGTGGTGAGGCTAACACCGGTGTGTGGTGAGGCTAACACCGGTGTGTGGTGAGGCTAACACCGGTGTGTAGTGAGGCTAACACCGGTGTGTGGTGAGGCTAACTTTTGGTGTGTGGTGAGGCTAACACCGGTGTGTGGTGAGGCTAACACCGGTGTGTGGTGAGGCTAACACCGGTGTGTAGTGAGGCTAACACCGGTGTGTAGTGAGGCTAACTTTTGGTGTGTGGTGAGGCTAACACCGGTGTGTGGTGAGGCTAACACCGGTGTGTGGTGAGGCTAACACCGGTGTGTAGTGAGGCTAACACCGGTGTGTAGTGAGGCTAACTTTTGGTGTGTGGTGAGGCTAACACCGGTGTGTGGTGAGGCTAACACCGGTGTGTGGTGAGGCTAACACCGGTGTGTGGTGAGGCTAACACCGGTGTGTGGTGAGGCTAACACCGGTGTGTAGTGAGGCTAACTTTTGGTGTGTGGTGAGGCTAACACCGGTGTGTAGTGAGGCTAACTTTTGGTGTGTGGTGAGGCTAACACCGGTGTGTGGTGAGGCTAACACCGGTGTTTGGTGAGCTCAGCTTCCTGTTCAGATTATCAAATCCGTTTTCATGAATTTATTTAATTCAATGAGGGATCGCTAACCCCGTAGAGGTTATCTAGTTCCTTGTGGAATGGGAGGCAGATTCGACCCCTGGAAAGAGAAAGCAGCTCGAATTCCTTTGATCACGAGCCCTTCAACGGCCTCACTGTGCTTGCTCAAGTTAGAATACTGGGTCCATAAATAACAAAAAGGCACAATACCGTGACTGGAACGATACACAAATAACCCGCACATTGACAAAGTCACACAGTGTGACTTTGTCAATGGTCCATGTCGGACCGAAACGTCGTCGTAAGCTTCTCTCTTTCATGTGCGGGTTATTTGTGTATTAGAATACTGGGGATGCAAAGACTTTCCACCATCGTACGTACCTTTATTTCCGAACGATCTATGCCAAGTCCGAAGTTAAATATATTTAGTTTAGATAACTTTAATCTTAACTATCCGACCATGATTGCATTATGTAAATGGGTGGACAGCGTCTGGCAACGAGGTATACACAGATGACTCTAATATCGCTGGAAACCAAACTCTTGTGTGCGCGATGCCAGTGACTCCTTGAGCATCCAGGAACGACAGCCTCTTCACTTACAAAGACTAGTAAATTATTATTATTATTATTATTATTATTATTATTATTATTATTGTTGTTGTTGTTGTAACTGGGCTTTGATGGGACAATACTTTTATTTGAGTCTGGTCAATTCTTTTCATAGCAATGACAATTTAAATTTCGTTTCGCTCACATGTGAACAATTCTAAGTTACCTGTAATCAAAACGTTGACTTAAGTCTATTTGTTTTTATTTTAGCATTCCTGTCGCTATATCTGTATTGGTAGTACAGTTTATTGAGTGACATATTTGGGTGCAATCGGCACTGTATTAGGCAGCAATTTTGACGGAATATTCGCCTTTTTGGTTTAACCTGCAGTTGTTGTGGTAGTTGTGGTAGTGAGTGGTGGTAGTGGGTCGTGGTAACAGTAATTGAAGGTGGCAGTGAGTGGTGAAGGAGAACTGGGTGTCCACCGGCTACCTTCCACTAATGGCAGGAAAGGGGAAAATCTATTTGGGTCATCTTAATGTACGAGGACCTGGGCCAGCTGGTCCACCCAGGCACTCTCTCACTCCGCCCCCTCCCCCACTCCCATCCCCTGTCCCTGTCCCCCCTCCTCAACACACACACACACACACACACACATTCTCCCTTTCCATAGAATACAATAATAAAGTGGAAAGGGGTTCAGAGAAGAATAACAATATTCATTCTACAGTTATGAAACAAAGACCCCTCAAAAGCGGTTCATTTTATAACATAAATAACATTCTGCGACTGGTCGCAGTATTGTTATAAGCTTTAGAACCACTTGTTTCCGTGGATACATTATTATGTGTACTGCTGGTGGGACTGGTATTCCAAAACGGTAGGAGAATGAAATTAGTTCCTGTAGCTCTCCATAGTCACGAATGTGCTCGCGGTTGGAGTGGCATGTTCAGTGTCTGGACACCTAACGTTTGAAGGATGGTGGCGTAGTGGACTAAGACGTCGAGAATTTAGCTAGCTTCCCGGGATTGCCGGCTAAATAACTCGGGTTCGATCCGCGGCTGGTCACAGAATGTTACTTGCTATAAAGAAACCTTGCCAAATAGGTAAAATGGGTTAATTAGCAAGAACGCATTGAAAATTAACTCCTTTCTAAAAATAAATTCTTATACGTTTAAAGATTTTTTTTCTTATTAATGTTAATGTAAAAATTAATAATTTTCTACCAAAAGAACCTTAGAGAACTTACCTAACCTTATTATAACAAGCGCAATTTAATTTAGCCTTATCCAACTAAATATATTTTAGATAAATTGACAATAATTTATTATTAAAAAAACACAATGAAATATATTTTTTTTCGTTAGGGTCAGAATGATTTTTGCGATATTTTTACATACACAAATTTTAGCTTTATTCAGCAAGAAGAGCGTTACTATTTAAGAAAAAATAGCATGTTTTACCTATTCGGCATCACACACACACACACACAAATAATTATATATACATATATATATATATATATATATATATATATATATATATATATATATATATATATATATATATAAATGTATATATGCAATAAGATCACAGTAAACAGGTGATTTCAGAATATGCAAAGCAAACACTGTGAAAGAATAGTGAAACTCCAAGCGCTTTCGTGATCTCTCACATTATCAAGGAACTATATGAGCTGGTGTGGAGTATATCTTCCAAAAGCTGCTGAGGTATATTGCTGAGCTGGTGTGGAGTATATCATCCATAAGCTGGTGAAGTATATTACTCAGCTGGTGTGGAGTATATCGTCCACAATTTGCTGAGGGACATTGCTCAGATGGTGAGGAGTATATTGTCCATATATAGTTCCTTGATAATGTGAGACGTCACGAAAGCGCTTGGAATTTCACTATTCTTTCACAGTGGTTGTTTTGAGCATTATATATATATATATATATATATATATATATATATATATATATATATATATATATATATATATATATATATATATATATATATAATTCTTTATCGTAAATGGAAAACGTGGAGGTTACTCACCTCCACGTACATTCACGCACACACATTCCTACTTACATAACTCTTTTCTGAAATCACCTCCCTTATACCACCACCACGTACACTCACCACCGTTTCCACGAACATGCACCACCCCACGTACAAAATATCTCTCCCGTACGCAAACCACATCCCAAGAACACTCAATTCATGCACTCATCACCCAGTACGTATGCGCTTACTGCCACCCACGTACACATAACCACCCATGTACACAAAATCACCCACGTATACTTACCACCAACACAATACCGCCCACAAATACACACACTAGACACTCGTTCACACACCGCCAACACGTACAAATCACCACATACACACAATCCACGTACGCACCCCCATGTGCAAAATAACACCTACGTTCGCTCCATTCACGTACACACACTACCTGTGTATTCACATAACGATTATATACACACCACGTACACTTTCGCCCTCCACAAGCATACAGTTTCTCCCATGTACACACATGAACGCAAACATTAATACTCACGTACACACGAACATTCACCACTATCACTCACGTACACACTATCACCAGTGATCAAAAGTAACACCCACGTCCACACAGTAACACCCATGTACACACTATCATTCACCACCCACTTTCACACTAAAACCCAGACACATATATCCACGCATACAGTAACATCCATATACACACCAGCACCCAACACCACCACCCACACATGCACCCACATACATACACTAACACCCATGCACACACTAGCACCCACCAACACCCACCACCACCCACGTACACTCCCACTAGCATTAACAGGGGAGACCAGCTCTGAAGTACCCAGGGTGAGAGAGGGAATGTTAGGAAAATAATTTAGAACTTCCCCTGACATAATGTCTGCTACGTTTTCACTTTGTCGAAAATTGAGTTTTAAAATATGCGAAGATTTTTCAATTGGCTCTTGTACACAATTCGTGTTTTTCCTAATTGGGAGAAAGGGTTAAAAATTCGTTTTGCCCTGAAGAATAATCATCATTATCATCATCTTCATCTTCTTCTTCTTCTTCATCTTCTTATTATTATACTCAAAGGAAATGCTATACTCGTTCCTATATTCGTTGTGGAATGATGAAATATATTCCTTAGCAGGAGTAAAATATATCGTCCAAAAGCTGCTGAGGTATATTACTGAGCTGGTGTGGAGTATATCGTCCACAGTTTGCTGAGGTACATTGCTCAGCTGGTGTGGAATATATCGTCCACAAGTTGCTGAGGTATATTACTCAGCTGCTGTACAGTATATGGTTCAGAAGCTGCTGTGGTAGTTTACTCAGCTGGTGTGCAGTATATGGTGCAGAAACTACTGATGTATATTACTCAGCTGGTGTGCAGTATAAGGTGCACAAGCTGATGAGGTAGTTTACTCAGCTGGTGTACAGCATATGGTGCAGACGTTGCTGAGGTATATTACTCAGCTGGTGTGCAGTATACGGTGCAAGGGTTGCTGAGGTATATTAGCTGGTGTGCAGTATATTATGCAGAAGTTGCTGAGGTATATTACTCAGCTGGTGTGCAGTATAAGGTGCAGAAGTTTCTGAGGTATATTACTCAGCTCGTATTCAGTATAAGGTGCAGAAGTTGCTGAAGTATATTACTCAGCTGGTGTGCAGTATATGGTGCACAAGCTGAGGTATATTACTGAGCTAGTGTGGAATATATTGTCCACCAGCTGCAAAGGTATATTACTCAGCTAGAGTGCAGTATACGGTGCAGAAGCTGCTGAGGTATATTACTCAGCTGGAGTGTAGTATATGGTACACAAGCTGAGGTATATTACTCAGCTGGTGTGCAGTATATGGAACACAAGCTGAGGTATATTACTCAGCTGGTGTGCAGTATATGGTGCACAAGCTGAGGTATATTACTCAGCTGGTGTGCAGTATATGATGCACAAGGTGAGGTATATTACTCAGCTGGTGTGCAGTATATGGTGCACAAGGTGAGGTATATTACTCAGCTGGTGTGCAGTATATGATGCACAAGCTGAGGTATATTACTCAGCTGGTGTGCAGTATATGGTGCTCAAGCTGAGGTATATTACTCAGCTGGTGTGCAGTATATGGTGCACAAGGTGAGGTATATTACTCAGCTGGTGTGCAGTATATGATGCACAAGGTGAGGTATATTACTCAGCTGGTGTGCAGTATATGATGCACAAGGTGAGGTATATTACTCAGCTGGTGTGCAGTATATGGTGCACAAGGTGAGGTATATTACTGAGCTGGTGTGCAGTATATGATGCACAAGGTGAGGTATATTACTCAGCTGGTGTGCAGTATATGGTGCACAAGGTGAGGTATATTACTCAGCTGGTGTGCAGTATATGGTGCACAAGCTGAAGTATATTACTCAGCTGGTGTGCAGCATATGGTGCACAAGCTGAAGTATATTACTCAGCTGGTGTGCAGTATATGGTGCACAAGCTGAAGTATATTACTCAGCTGGTGTGCAGTATATGGTGCACAAGGTGAGGTATATTACTCAGCTGGTGTGCAGTATATGGTGCACAAGCTGAAGTATATTACTTAGCTGGTGTGCAGTATATGGTGCACAAGCTGAGGAATATTGCTCAGCTGGTGTGCAGTATATGGTGCACAAGGTGAGGTATATTACTCAGCTGGTGTGCAGTATATGGTGCACAAGCTGAGGTATATTACTCAGCTGGTGTGCAGTACATGGAGCACAAGCTGAGGTATATTACTCAGCTGGTGTGCAGTATATGGTGCTCAAGCTGAAGTATATTACTCAGCTGGTGTGCAGTATATGGTGCTCAAGCTGAAGTATATTACTCAGCTGGTGTGCAGTATATGGTGCTCAAGCTGAAGTATATTACTCAGCTGGTGTGCAGTATATGGTGCTCAAGCTGAAGTATATTACTCAGCTGGTGTGCAGTATATGGTGCACAAGCTGAGGTATATTACTCAGCTGGTGTGCAGTATATGGTGCACAAGCTGAAGTATATTACTCAGCTGGTGTGCAGTATATGGTGCTCAAGCTGAAGTATATTACTCAGCTGGTGTGCAGTATATGGTGCTCAAGCTGAAGTATATTACTCAGCTGGTGTGCAGTATATGGTGCACAAGCTGAAGTATATTACTCAGCTGGTGTGCAGTATATGGTGCTCAAGCTGAAGTATATTACTCAGCTGGTGTGCAGTATATGGTGCTCAAGCTGAAGTATATTACTCAGCTGGTGTGCAGTATATGGTGCACAAGCTGAGGTATATTACTCAGCTGGTGTGCAGTATATGGTGCACAAGCTGAGGTATATTACTCAGCTGGTGTGCAGTATATGGTGCACAAGCTGAGGTATATTACTCAGCTGGTGTGCAGTATATGGTGCACAAGGTGAGGTATATTACTCAGCTGGTGTGCAGTATATGGTGCACAAGGTGAGGTATATTACTCAGCTGGTGTGCAGTATATGGTGCGTGCTTTATGGGATAATCCCCGCGACTCGTAACTTCTGTTTCATGAATTATTAACACACACGAACGCAAGATATTTCTCTATTTAGATTAAATTTGCGCCGCCACCACCACAGGCTGCGAAATGTGTGTGCGCGTGTGTACTAACTGATTGTGCTCACCTAATTTTGGTTGCAGGGGTCGAGTCATAGCTACTGGCCCTGCCTTTTCGCTGGTCGCTAGTAGGTTGTTCCCTCCTTGCTCCGTGAGCTTTATCGTACCTCTTCTTAAAGCTGTGTATGGATGCTGCCTCTGTGTGTGTGTGTGTGTGTGTGTGTGTGTGTGTGTGTGTGTGTGTCGTGCCAAATAGGTAAAACTGGTCAATTAGCAAAAACTTCTTTAAAATCAAATCCTTTCTAAAATTTTCTCTTATACATTTAAATGTATTTTTTCTCGTTTATGTTAATAGAAGAATTAATTATTTTCTACCAAAAGAACCTTAAGAAACTTGCCTAACCTTATCATAAAAAGCGCAATTTAATTTAGCCTAAAACAATTAATTATATGATTTACAATAATTTAATAATAAACACAATGAAATATATTTTTTCGTTAGGTTGTGAATTTTTTTAGCGAAATTATTGCATTCACAAATTTTTGCGTACCCTGTGTGTGTGTGTGTGTGTGTGTGTGTGTGTGTCTGTATATTTAAATATATATATATATATATATATATATATATATATATATATATATATATATATATATATATATATATATATATATATATATATATTTAAATATATATATATATTTAAATATAAGGAAGTACCACCTCTATAGCTGGACTGGGGACCCTCATCCTCATAGAAGACAATAAACGTACCTCAGGGAAATCTCAAGGTTCTCCCCGGAGCTGTTTGAATATATTCTTCTCGTACCACCCCCTATATTTTATATTCTATGTGAACATTTATTAATAAACAGAATACATTTACAGAAAAACATAAACATGAATACAATGGTACAATGTATTAAATATCATGAATTTCCCCCAGCTCCTCCGAAGCCAGACGCGAGCCAAGTATGCAGCAAGCATTTCCCCTTTGGATGGCCATGTTGAGGCGCTGGAACATGAAAGTGGCTGCCCTTGGGTCTCTGGTGGTGTCGATGAGTCTGGAACCCAATTCTTTAAAGAAACGTGTGGCATTTTTTTCCCCATGATCCCAAGGTCTCTGATCCCATTGGGACAAATTGATACTGTTGGCTTATGACCCTGTACTTGCTGACCTTGTACTTCTCCCTGTGGTCAGCAGCTTCTCTCTGTCGCCCCACATTGTGATGGACATAGGTGTCAGCCAGTGTGGACACACAGGTATAGTCCCATGCTAAGAGCTTCCCATTCTTCAAAGGACGGATGGTGATCCCATCGGGGCGGTTTGCTGGGTTGTGGGTATTGTTGGCTGCTAGTGATCGGGGCTCCCTCTCGGCTGGGCATCCAGCTGTAGCAAGGGTTCTCTTAATGATGTCGTTGACCTCATTGTGTCTTGTATGCCAGCCCTTGGTTTTGGAACAGTTAAGACCATGTCGACCATATTGGTCTGCTTGTGCTTTGCCGCAAATACACGTATGTTCTGTGTGAATTGGGGCAGCAAGGCGCAGAGCCACTGCAATACGGAGTGTCTTAGGGTCGAGTCGCATTCCCATTGCCGATATGGGAACTGTTTGGAGGAAGTCCCCGGAGTGATGTGCGCTCACAGCCTGGAGACAGGCAGTCTCCCTATCTGATGTTGGAGCCCTGAGCATGTTAGCAAGCACCTTTTCAGCGATTGGGCCATCCCAGCTTGACTGTGAGCCAGTGCTGCAGTAGGATTTGGTGCTGGAGCAGCAAGAGTCTCCCATTCAGTGATGGCACTGGCATAGCTAGGGTCCTGTATTCCTAAGGTTATCAGGAAGAATTTGTCTTATCAACTCGTTTGATGCTATGGAAGAGGATAGGAAAGCTGGTAGAGCAATCTGGGAGGATCTGCGTACTCCTAGCCCCCCAAGCCTGACCGGAAGTGAGGCTTGCACCCACTGTCCATCTTCATGAGAAAGATTCAATACACTCTCTAGCATGGTCTTAAGGAGTCATATTCCTTGAGTTTCGGACTGCTGAAGGCTGGGGAGCATCTCAGAAAGTAGGTAAGTTTTGGGATTGACAGGCACCTGGTGAGTAGGTAGAAGGAATCGTGTGTGTCAATGTCTTTCATCCTGCTTTCCATCGTCCGGAGGTCTGAGACTTTTTTTTCTAGGATCAGATCGATGACATTGGACCCAAGAGGAACACCAAGGAGAGTGCTATTGGCTGGATCAATGGCTCGTGCTCCTGGTAATATGGCGCTAATATTCTGAATCATCTGTCGATTGGTAGAAACTATTTCACATTTGGTGGGATTTAAAGAAAGGTCCAGGCTTTCTCCCATGTCTTTAATTTTACTGATGTCCTCTAGGAGAGATTATGTTGTGCCAGCTAGAGTACCATCATCCAGGAACCAGATATTGAGCTCGCTGGAGAGTGCTTCTGTGACTTCCTTGATGACCAAAAGAATAGAAAGGGGGCAAGAGGATCCCCCTGTTGCACTCCCTCACATGAGTCAATTTCATGGTCCCCAAACAATAATTTGGAAGTCACACTATTACGCGATTCTATGAAGGGATAAAGGGAAGGGAAGTTTCTATAAACTGCTTGGAGAGCAGCATCCCTTCTGACTGAGTTGAAAGCGTTGGCAAAGTCCAATTTGACCTAGGCTTTTTCATCGGACATGTTATATATATATATATATATATATATATATATATATATATATATATATATATATATATATATATATAAAGATCTTGGTAACCATGTAATAGCACAAAAACCAAATATCCATAGTGTAAAAATAGTGTTAGTCAAAGCGTTGTCGTAATTTTCACATTAACGAATAGAAGAAAATAATAGGGCACTCGAAGACATACGGCTGAAATACGACCTCACATATGATCTCATATATGATCCTACTCACTGAACTTGGGAGTGTAATGAAGATTTAGTCAAGTATTTTTTTCTAAGATTGACATCTCAGGATGTTATTTAAAATCCTCACAAATTCCATTCATTTTTTAATTCAATACCATTTTATTACATTATTAATATAAGGAAATATTGATGGTTTATGAAAAAGCATACGATCCAAAATATTAAAGAAAATACTTAAAAAATCTTTTAATAGTGTCATAAGTACATTTAACAATTCCAAAAATGAAAATTCAACCAACAATATATTGGCTTTTCCTCTCCAAGAAAACTTTTTTTTTATATATAACTTCCCAACTTCTTAAGTTGGGAAGTTATATGAATTTCTTAAATTCATAATCCAAGTTGTATTTAAAAACCTCGATACAGTAAAGTAATTTGAGTAAGAGTTCCCCAAGAAATGCTGATGACTGTGTCTATAAGAGTCTCAGTAAAAATGCAATAATGTTTATTATAGTCAAACTGGAAAAAGTTTTGAGGTAAGTTTGCAACATAAATATAGCATTAGAACTAGGCAAGATTCTAATGCTCTGTTTAGTCATGTGAGGGATTTTAACCGTCCAGTTGATTTTGAAAACGCCGAGAATGTTATGCGAAATACAGCTGATCAAGCTTCATAAAAACGAGTACTGACTACTATATAAATGTACGTTCTGTATTGTATTAATTATATTCTGTTTTACTGAATGGAGTTTGTCAACATTTTGAACTGTCTGACATGTCACTCTTAAAAAAAATACATGTGACCTAACTCAGTCTTCACTATATTCCCAGGTTCAGTGTATAAGGTCTTACGTATGAGAGGTCATATTTCAGCTATAATTTTTTTGTTTTCCTATTATTTATACCAATCCTTGATAATGTGAGAAATCACGAAATAGCTTAGAATTTCACTATATATATATATATATATATATATATATATATATATATATATATATATATATATATATATATATATAATGTGCAGAATAGTTAAAGCTGGCCAGTTAGCAAGAACTTGTTTAAAATTAAGTTCTTTCTAAAATTTTCTCTTATACGTTTAAAGATATATTTTTTTTCGTTTATTTTAATGTAAAAATTAATGATTTTGTACCAAAGAACCTTAGGAAACTTGCCTAACCATAATACAACAAGCGCAATTTAATATAGCCTAGTCCAAGAAAATATATTTTAGATATGTTCACAATAATTTAATAATAAGCAAATACAATGAAATATTTTTTTTCGTTATGTTCAGAATGATTTTTGCGAAATTATTGCGTACACAAATTTTCGTTTGCCTGTTCGGCAAGAAGAATTTTGCTATTTGAGCCAAAATCGCAAGATTTACCAATTCGGCACGATATATATATATATATATATATATATATATATATATATATATATATATATATATATATATATATATATATATATATATATATATATATATATATGCTTAACAATTAAGTATTTTTGTAAAAATCTGCCTCAGGATACTGCCATATTCATGCAGTATAGGGTTATCATATGAAGGTGCACATCTTAGGGAATATGTCAACCTGGGCAGACTCAAGCAATTTGTGAGAAGGTAAAAGGCATCGTGGGTGTCAAAATTGCCTATTCGTTGTTCCATTCTCCTCAACTCTTCCAGTTTCTTCCTGAGAATTGTGTCAATGGCATCGCTTCCCAGAGGTGGTCCAAGCAAGACGCTGTTTGTAGGGGCAATGACTGATGCTCCTGGTAGGTTTGATCTCATTGCATTTATCACTTGTTGATTAACTGAGATGATTTCACATTTGGAAGTATTCAGGATGAGACCCATTTCCTGTCCTCGTGTCATCACCTGTGCATGATCATCTAGAAGGGACTCCTTTGTACCTGATAAGAACATAAGAACATAAGAAAGGAGGAACGCTGCAGGAGGCCTGCTGGCCCATACTAGGCAGGTCCTTTACAATTCATCCCACTAACAAAACATTTGCCCAACCCAATTTTCAATGCCACCCAAGAAATAAGCTCTGATGTGAAAGTCCCACTCAAATCCAACCCCTCCCACTCATTTACTTATCCAACCTAGATTTGAAACTACCCAAAGTCCCAGCCTCAATAACCCAAGTAGGTAGACTGTTCCACTCATCAACTACCCTATTTCCAAACCAATACTTTCCTATGTCCTTTCTAAATCTAAACTTATCTAATTTAAATCCATTACTGCGGGTTCTCTCTTGGAGAGATATCCTCAAGACCTTATTAATATCCCCTTTATTAATACCTATCTTCCACTTATACACTTCGATCAGGTCTCCCCTCATTCTTCGTCTAACAAGTGAATGTAACTTAAGAGTCTTCAATCTTTCTTCATAAGGAAGATTTCTAATGCTATGTATTAATTTAGTCATCCTACGCTGAATGTTTTCTAACGAATTTATGTCCATTTTGTAATACGGAGACCAGAACTGAGCTGCATAATCTAGGTGAGGCCTTACTAATGATGTATAAAGCTGCAGTATGACCTCTGGACTTCTGTTGCTTACACTTCTTGATATAAATCCCAGTAATCTAGTTGCCTTATTACGTACGCTTAGGCATTGCTGTCTTGGTTTAAGGTTGCTGCTCACCATAACCCCCAAGTCCTTTTCGCAATCTGTATGGCTAAGTTCTACATCATTTAACTTATAAGTACTAGGGTTATGGACACTCCCAAGCTTCAGAACCTTGCATTTATCTACATTGAACTGCATCTGCCACTTTTCTGACCAAGAATAGAGTTTGTTTAAATCCTCCTGAAGTTCCATAACATCTACGTTTGAATCAATTATCCTACCTATCTTTGTGTCATCGGCGAATTTGCTCAAATCACTAGTAATTCCCTCATCAAGATCATTGATATATATTATAAACAACAACGGGCCCAAGACTGATCCCTGTGGAACGCCACTTGTTACAGATCCCCACTCGGACTTAACCCCATTTATGGACACTCTCTGCTTCCTGTCAGTGAGCCATGACTCGATCCACGAGAGCACTTTTCCCCCAATGCCATGAGCTGCCACTTTCTTTAACAGTCTATGGTGCGGAACTCTATCAAAAGCCTTACTAAAATCTAAGTAAATAATATCAAATTCTTTATTGTGGTCAACAGCCTCAAAAGCTTTACTGAAGAAAGTTAATAAATTAGTTAGACAAGACCAGCCTCTTGTGAATCCATGCTGAGTATCATTAATCAAGCTATGCTTATCGAGATGGCTTCTTATAATCTCAGGAACCAGATATTCAGCTCACTAGTCAGTCTGACTGTGATTTCAGTAACTTGAATACAGAAGACAAATGGTGCGAGAGGATCCACTTGCTGGACATTCTGATGATGTGATTTCATGCTCTCCGAACAGGAGCATTGATTACTTGCTATATCCAGCTGAAACAAAAGGAATAAACCAAGGAAATGTTGTATAGCTGCTAGTACCACGTCTCTTTTCTTGAGATTAAATGCATTCTTGAAATCTAATTTTACCACTGCCTTGTCCTCAAGTAGATTGTTGATATAGGCCCTTGTTGCATGAACCGCTGCTTCACTTCCTTGAGAGACCCCAAAGTCAAGCTGGTTTGGTTGAAACATCATGGCTGCCTCTGCACGAATACTTCGGACAGCAGCTTTGGAAACGAGGCGGCGAAGAGTGTTGCCCACTGCAACTGGCCTAATTCTTCCATCCTTCTTTTTAAGGGCACAAAGTGTTGCACCAAAGAAGAAAGGTTTGATTTCGTCAGGAATCAAACCAGACAAGGAATTGTTGACGAACCTTGTGATCTCTGAAAGCAGTGTCTCTGCAATCTCCTCGATAACTGGATTAAACATTTCCTATAAATGCTGTGGCCTTGTTCCAGTGTAGCTCCCTGCATAACCGGACGGGAACGACATTATTGCTTTGTAAATGTCTGAGTCTTCCACAATCAGTGGTTCCACAGTGGGGACAGAAGGGTTGGAACTGCTGGTGCCCCTGGTTTCCCTGGCAGGGTGCTTTCCTCTAAGTGTTTCAGCAGTGTCAGCATCCCTGGGGGCAACTGTATCTTCACTGGTAATAATTCTGATTGCCCCGCTGTGTTTCCCTCTTCAGTTTTTTCTTGCTCACCTGGACTCTGATATTTTCTGTCAGTGGAGTGAGTGGGGCTTCTGCCTCTCCCGGTTTTGTACTGATGGGGAAGGCGAATGCGGTTATCAGCTTTAGGAAAGTCTCTTAAGGATTTAATGACTAAATGTATATATATATATATATATATATATATATATATATATATATATATATATATATATATATATATATATATATATATATATATATATATATATATATATATATATATATATATATATATATATATATAAATATTGGCTTTTCTATGCACACACCGTATCTCCATAATAGGAAGATCTTTAACCACTTCGACAACAGAAGCGAACTCAAGGATGCAGGGATGTATTTGTGTTTCTTGATTGCACTGTGCACTGGACGTTGGGTTTAGATATTGGAAAACCAATTCCAATGAAGATTTCAAGTTCACGAATTACTGTGATAAGACTGACTTATGATTTTATATAAATAAGATTCCTTACAGCTATCATCCATTTATATATCACCGACGCTTTCCATAGTATATCAGAGACAGCCGGTATACATATAATGGTATTCGAGAGCGTTGAAATGTCTTAGATTTCATTTGATGTAGTAAAAGTATTGGTGTTCATGAAGCAGTTGTCAATGTTCTCGCAATGGTCACTGATAACGCCGTTAAATTAAGAAATCTTGACGAAAAAATTAATAGAAATGCAAGATTGCGTTGATTTTTGCCGTTCAGTGAGAATAATCTTAGTTCTTACAATGTTTGAGACATGCTAATGTGAAAATAGCTTTTTAAAACACTATTGTGCAAAACATTAATTTTTAATAATAATTATAATATTTTATTATCATAGTAACAATGATAGTAATAGAAGCACTATATTTAAGTGGAAGCTCTAAGCTAGTAAAAGTCATGCAGCAACTAGGAAATAGGAAAGGTGGGAATTAATATGGATTCATTCAATCAAGGGGACAGAAGCTCCCAATGTGTGTGTGTGTTTCTGTTTTTCTGTCTGTCTGTGTCAGGGCTGCAACAGGAGACACACTTGGCACACTAACTTCTCACTGGCAGACCGTCTGCGCCGTCATATATATTATTCGTTCAGCACAGGAAGTGAATATCCTGCTTTTGTATTTGTCATGCATATGTCAGCCAGTTGACTGGTTACATGCAGCATTCTGGTATCAGCTCTCATAAAAAACACAAGCTGAAGACACTGAATCTAAGATAATCTAAATCTGGGTTAACTGCATTTTGAGATTGCAATGAACACATACAATTGTTATTGGTACACACTGGTAGTAAATTATTCAGATTTATCCAAGGACACTTTAACGAAGACAAATAGTCTGAATTCTACTGCTGTGTTCCAGGTTTAACCAAGATTTATATTATAATATTGTTTAAAATTTATAAGAGGGAATATTTTCTCCGTGAGAGGGAATATATTCTGAGTCAGTTTTAACCAAGCGCATTTGGGTTGTCTAGTCAGCCCAAGAGGATAACTTCCGGTTCTGTAGCTTAATATTGCATCTGCAGCTTTTGCAGGCCTTCATGAACAGGAATTTAGCCAAAATTTAACAGTTTATATCCATATGGAAGAATATGGTTTATTTACTGTTCATTAGTAAATGTAAATATCAATGCAAGTATGTCAATATTTCAGAGTAGTTTTATTAATTATTTTTGCCATACCCATGAAATGATAACCATATTGTCCTCTTGGTTGACGATTGCGTTAACGTGTCTACAACTTTAGACTTGTGGAGGATCTTTCTGCCGTCTACAGCAGCACGAACTAGCCAAGTTTTCCCACTCTTCCCTTACTCAACCTGAACAGTTTTACTGTAACTGCTGAAACCACTCCTCGGTCGATGGATCTATAATTTCCTCACAAACAGAACACAGAGAGTAGTCGTCAACAGAGTAAAGTCCGAGGCAGCTACGGTGAAAAGCTCTGTTCCACAAGGCACAGTACTAGCTCCCATCTTGTTCCTCATCCTCATATCCGACATAGACAAGGATGTCAGCCACAGCACCGTGTCTTCCTTTGCAGATGACACCCGAATCTGCATGACAGTGTCTTCCATTGCAGACACTGCAAGGCTCCAGGCGGACATCAACCAAATCTTTCAGTGGGCTGCGGAAAACAATATGAAGTTCAACGATGAGAAATTTCAATTACTCAGATATGGTAAACATGAGGAAATTAAATCTTCATCAGAGTACAAAACAAATTCTGGCCACAAAATAGAGCGAAACACCAACGTCAAAGACCTGGGAGTGATTATGTCGGAGGATCTCACCTTCAAGGACCATAACATTGTATCAATCGCATCTGCTAGAAAAATGACAGGATGGATAATGAGAACCTTCAAAACTAGGGAGGCCAAGCCCATGATGACACTCTTCAGGTCACTTGTTCTATCTAGGCTGGAATATTGCTGCACTCTAACAGCACCTTTCAAGGCAGGTGAAATTGCCGACCTAGAAAATGTACAGAGAACTTTCACGGCGCGCATAACGGAGATAAAACACCTCAATTACTGGGAGCGCTTGAGGTTTCTAAACCTGTATTCCCTGGAACGCAGGAGGGAGAGATACATGATTATATACACCTGGAAAATCCTAGAGGGACTAGTACCGAACTTGCACACGAAAATCACTCACTACGAAAGCAAAAGACTTGGCAGACGATGCACCATCCCCCCAATGAAAAGCAGGGGTGTCACTAGCACGTTAAGAGACCATGGCAATATAAACACAAATGCAGTATAATGTGATCCTTTATTGACTACGTTTCGCCCACACAGTGGGCTTTTTCAAGTCACAAACAGAACTACCTGGGGTGGAAGGAACGCGAGTATTTATAGTCCGGCTGAGGTCAGGTGAAGAATGCTGCATCTGATGATGTACCGAGTTGGGTTGTAGAGTCTAAAAACTTGGGTAGCTTGGAAAGGAGACTGGACAAGTTGGTGAGCAGACCTTCTACAGTGTTCTTATGTGGGATAGCGATGAAGAAGTTTCTTGGCAAGTGGTTCAGCTATGTTATAGAAGCCACTATTCTGGTTGAAGTTGTCGGATATAGAAATAAGTGATGATTCCAGGATTCTTCGGTATTGAGTGTTGTCTTCTGTGGCGATAAGTCTTGAGTTTCTGTAGTTTATCAAGTGGTTGTGTGAATTACGGTGTTGTACGCAGGCATTCCTTGTGTCGTCAGACCTGCTTGCGTATTGGTGTTCTGAAATACGTGTTTGGAGGTCCCTTGATGTTTCGCCCACGTATAACTTGTTGCAGTCATTACAAGGGATTATGTATACCCCTGCAGAGGATGGAGGCTTGTCCTGCCTACTACTGGTGATGTCCTTGATGGTCGTGGTTGTGGAGGTAGATACTTTGCTCATTCACTACCTCCACAAACACGACCATCAAGGACATCACCAGTAGTAGGCAGGACAAGCCTCCATCCTCTGCAGGGGTATACATAATCCCTTGTAATGACTGCAACAAGTTATACGTGGGCGAAACATCAAGGGACCTCCAAACACGTATTTCAGAACACCAATACGCAAGCAGGTCTGACGACACAAGGAATGCCTGCGTACAACACCGTAATTCACACAACCACTTGATAAACTACAGAAACTCAAGACTTATCGCCACAGAAGACAACACTCAATACCGAAGAATCCTGGAATCATCACTTATTTCTATATCCGACAACTTCAACCAGAATAGTGGCTTCTATAACATAGCTGAACCACTTGCCAAGAAACTTCTTCATCGCTATCCCACATAAGAACACTGTAGAAGGTCTGCTCACCAACTTGTCCAGTCTCCTTTCCAAGCTACCCAAGTTTTTAGACTCTACAACCCAACTCGGTACATCATCAGATGCAGCATTCTTCACCTGACCTCAGCCGGACTATAAATACTCGCGTTCCTTCCACCCCAGGTAGTTCTGTTTGTGACTTGAAAAAGCCCACTGTGTGGGCGAAACGTAGTCAATAAAGGATCACATTATACTGCATTTGTGTTTATATTGCCATTGTGTCGGTATTTTATACCATTTATTTCCTTAAGAGACCATACAATAAGTGTCAGGGGCCCGAGACTGTTCAACTGCCTCCCAGCACACATAAGGGGGATTACCAACAGACCCCTGGCAGTCTTCAAGCTGGCACTGGACAAGCACCTAAAGTCAGTTCCTGATCAGCCGGGCTGTGGCTCGTACGTTGGTTTGCGTGCAGCCAGCAGCAACAGCCTGGTTGATCAGGGGCTGATCCACCAGGAGGCCTGGTCACAGACCGGGCCGCGGGGGCGTTGACCCCCGAAACTCTCTCCAGGTAAACTCCAGGTAAACCTAACATGCTTCATATATACTAAATGACTAAATTAAGAGGATGGTAGGCAGCAACATCCAGAGAGGTACTACAATCCTTCTAAAGGAATGTGAAAAGGAAATCTGTAATTGTCTTAACGCTGGTGTCTTTTCGTTGTCTCATAAACATTTCAAACTACATGTTCATTTTGTTGCTACTACGTACACGTAGTTCATACTTCACATGCGGCGTAGCTTTCCTACTGTCTTAATTCCTTTCATTAATATTTTCTTCACTACGTGGAAGTGGAGTAAGAAGTGCTTATTGTTGAAGCCGACTACAACGCCGGGAGCAAGCTGTTGGTAACTCCTGTTTAAATTACTTAAACGAGAAAGGAAATTTTGAAAATGAGTTGTTTGATTGTTCGTGTGTGAAATACAGGTGATAAGAAACAATTGATATTTAATATTATGAAAGATGCTGGCTATTCTAACGCTAAGCAAAACAAAACATAAGATAGTGAGAGGATTTCGGAAGGTAAAAGAGGGGAATGAATGAGGCTAAATCAGGCATATCTGAGAGAAATAACAGGGATAGGGGTAATATTGAAGGATCATCTATGGAAGGAGAAGAAGAAGATTTAGGTGTTTAAATTATAGTATATGGACTAGAATAAGGGTGGGGTGTGAGAAGTGCTAATGCACCTGGGGAAAAGGTGTATGTGTAAGAGGGAGGGAGGGAGAGAGAGAGAGAGAGAAAGAGAGAAAGAGAGAGAGAAAGAGAGAGAGAAAGAGAGAGATTGATTGATTTTGAGAAGTGTTAAACGAATGTTCATGGAAGCTTGGAACAAGTGAGAGCGTAACTGTTATGGGGACGTAAACAGTAAGGTGGGAGAGACTGTGGTAGATGGCGTAATTAACTTGGCGTACCATGAGTAAAAGAAGATTAGGTTTCTAATTGAACTGTATATAGTAAGAGGTTTGATAATAGGTAATATAAATTTAAAAAAAAAGATAATTACATGAAATATGGTGTAGATTTCTCTTCTGAAATTAACGGGTAAATTTCTGAAAGTGTATGCTTTGAGAGGGACATCCAATAGATCATTTAGTGGTAGCTGCAGTGAGACTCGGAAGTTGATGAAGTTGATGATGTACAAGGAGAATGTCATCCCTGGGTAAGGGTGATGTGAAAGTTAATATATTTAAGAAAGAAATAGTCAGGGAAGGAAATAAGCAACTGCTGGGGAAAGACGGGCTAGAGAGAGTATAGGTAATGCGGAGGGAGTCGTAGAGGTATGTGATAGACTTACTAATACCAAGTTAGTAAGTAGCAAAAGTTAATTGTTATAGGAGGGTGGATGCGGGAGGGAAGAGGAGCAATTTCTAGAATGATGATGCAAAGAATTCGTATGCATATGAGAGGCTTTTACAATGTAGAAGTAATATTCGGAGGGCGGGGTATATGGAGAGCAAAAAAAGGTTAAAAGAACGATAAAAGACTGTAGGAAAAGAGAGGAGAAATTGGGAGAGATTTTATCAACAAATTTTGTGGTTAAGAGAGAAGTTTAGGAGATTAATAAGTTGAAAAAGACTTGTGAACAAGTGCAATTAACAGTTAAAAATAAAAAAAGGGAGAATATTAGATTGGAAGATGAAGGATCTGGGAAGATGGAGGGAATAATATGAGATGTTAAATGTTGATGAAGAAAGGGAAGTAGCTGGGCACTGGGCAAGGAGATATAACAACTTGTAAGAGTAAAAACAAAGCCAGATGTGAGTGTGGGAGAGGCGCCTGAAAGAGTGAGTAAAATGAAAGCGTTAAAACAGCTAGTATAAATAGGATAAAGACAAAGAGGTTAAAAGAAGATGCGTATCTAGTTTTGCAGTAGTTAAAAGTATGCCTGAAAGTGTTTACAGTAAAGCATTTACGTGAACACTACTCGGATAAAGGTAAGCAAACTGTTATTGCAAATACGGTTTTAGAAAAGGCGTATGATAGGGTGGATAGTTGAGCAATGGGGCAGGTGTACCAAATGTTTAGAAAAGGTGGTGGATCACTAGAAGCAGCCCAGCGTTTTTATGTGGATAACGGGGGGATTATTTTTCAGTAAAAGCAGTCCTTTGACAGGGATGTATAAAGCCACCATGATGGTTGAATATATTAGGGAACTAGGAAGAGGTGAAGGATTAAAAGATAAGGAATTTGATACTAAGTGGAAGGTGACACAGTTGCTTTTTATCCGATGAGAATTCTTTTGGGAGATTCTGAAGAGAAGTTTCAAAGTTTGGTGGAGGAAATTGAGAGGGAATGTGGAGGAAGGAAACTAAAAGTGAACGAAGGAAGGAACAAGGTGATGTGAGTAACAAAAAAATCTAGATAATGAAAGATTAGATTGTGACTGTAGGAAGCAAGTGTGTCCAGGTATTTAGGAGTGGAATTTTCAGCGGGTGGGTCTGTGAAGATGAGGAGAGCCATTGAAACGAGGGGATAAATGGTAAGTGATGCATTGAGGTGTCTGGGAATACTATTGTATGGATGGAATATTGACATTCCAAGAGTATAGTGATACCAGCACAGTTTTATGGGTGTGAAGCAAGAGAGTCACACCCATATAACGGCGAGGAGCAAGCTAGAGGCAGTGTGTGGTGTGAATATCATGAATAGGATTCGGAGCTTAGAGATTAGGTCTGGTTTTAAAGTATCATCCAGAGAGCTGAGGAGGAGTTGAGGTGGGTTTGAGAGGCAAGAGAAAGATAAAATGAATAGGGGAGTACACAAATCTGGAGATGAGAGAAAGAGGGGTTAAGATCGCTCTAAGAAAGGTTGGAGTAAGGGATTAAAGAAGATTTTGAGTACCAGTTGTTTGGCTTGTGAAGTAGAATACAAGAGTAAGGGCTGTTGGCTGTTATGAAACAACGTGTTGTCTGAGTATGAACAAGATAACTTTTGTGAAGGGACTCAAGGAAACCGATTAGACAGACTCTAGTCCTGGAGATAGGAAGTACAGTGCTTACACTCTCAAGGAGGTGTGAGGATGTTACAGTTCGGAGACCCATCTGAACTGTGATGATGGCACACTTTTGGAAAGACTAATTGAATAAATGATGCTGAAAGTGTTTCCTCTTTCTCGGGTTACATTGCCTCTGTGGGAGACAACCTGTGTGTAAACGAAAAACAATATTCCTATAAACCTTAAATATATTAGGCATTGTGTGTGTGTGTGTGTGTGTGTGTGTGTGTGTGTGTGTGTGTGTGTGTGTGTCATAACCAACATATAAAAGTATGGAAATGAGAGAAATATTTTAGGTCTACTTAGAGTTCCTCGTCGCCTGAGGAGGATCTCTATTTAGACCTGAAATACTCGTGTTATTTCTGTACTGATGAATGTGGGTTATTCTTATGTAAGAATGTGTATACATATATATATATATATATATATATATATATATATATATATATATATATATATATATATATATATATATATAACGCTGATCTCTGGCTGAAGGAGAATCAAACCTACGAACCTTGGAACAAGGTATACAGTGCATTATCTTCTTACCACACTGGACCAATACCTTGGCGTCCAGCTTGCGCTAGACGTAGGTTCGAGTCTCCTTCAGCCAGAGTTTACCTGGAGTTTACCTGGAGAGAGTTCCGGGGGTCAACGCCCCCGCGGCCCGGTCTGTGACCAGGCCTCCTGGTGGATCAGAGCCTGATCAACCGGGCTGTTACTGCTGGCTGCACGCAAACCAACGTACGAGCCACAGCACGGCTGGTCAGGAACCAACTTTAGGTGCTTGTCCAGTGCCAGCTTGAAGACTGCCAGGGGTCTGTTGGTAATCCCCCTTATGTATGCTGGGAGGCATCAGTGTTTGTGTATATTTCGCCTGCTCTTGCGAATTCCTTGCATATATATATATATATATATATATATATATATATATATATATATATATATATATATATATATATATATATATATATATATATATATATATATTGTAATGATTGCTGGACGTCTGACTGCGGTAACCTCCAAATTTCCTCATGTTTAAGAGCCAGGAGAGGTAATCTATTTTGGGTAATAGAATTTCCCGGGAGTCAAGACCAGGTTCACCAGCGACTGACGTGGGTCCGACTGCGGGTTTGGGCATGCCTGGAGGAGGGAGGTCCAGGTACTTGGGACCTGTTTTATGTACAGACGTCATTCACCATCTTCAGTCAGTAAGACCCTCTATTTACATACAAATCATTAAGCTGCGTAGTTATTACGATCGCCTTGACGAACCCGTCAAGCTTATATATAGTTTTTAAGGTTAATTTTAGAGTATTAGAAAACTCTCCTGTTAGGTTACACATTTCTTTCACGCCTGTCATTCCCACCTGTCCCAGAGAAATAGTAAGAGAAATAGTCCTTCGGCATTGTTATGCAATCGAGTGTATTGGAATTTATTTCCACTCAGAAGAATAATTATGTTATTTAAGACCTTATATATTATCAGTTTTATTCCCATAAAATGCAAATTTCATCTTCACCTGAGAAATGCTTTATAACTCACATGTGGAAACTGATTTGCTCTCTGTTACATCTGTTATTAGGTTTCCCCAAAGAACCTTACAGTGGTTGCTCGAGTGACTTCATATTTGCAATGGTGGTTGGCGTATTGCCACTAAGGAAAATATTCATGGAATCCCTTTGTGCTTAGCGCCCCTACCGTGGCGGGCACAGATGGAGTCCTGCTGCTCCAAACTCTATCCAGCAGTTCACTAAAAGATGTTTCCTACGGATTTTACGAGTGAAATTAAGTGCATGTTGCACAAATTTAATAGAGAAAACCCTTAATAATAATAGACAAATGATGGGATTAGCTAATCTCATTAGCGCAGAAGACCTAGTGAATCAGATGCTAATGAGTGTTGTAACATACAGCAATACACTGTGGTTAGGTAAGGTTTGTCAGGTAACAGGACAAGTGTTTCCTGACGCGGGTCTTAGTCATATGATGACCCACAGCTGGAGCTTTTGGTCATGTGACTGAGGCCTTGCACTGGCTTACCGGTCCACCCCTTTAAAAACTTTGGTTATGATTAATACACTATGGAATGCACCACAGATTTTAGTGCCCAAGAAATATGGTAGTTGGCAACCAGTTACCATGATAGTCAAAACCCAATCCTGTGTCTGATCTTTTTCCAGTCCAAGTCCTCGATGAATTTGCTAAGGAATATAGAGGAAAATATCTTCTCGACATTAGATTTACACCAGGGATTTTGGCTGGTCTTAGTTCGTGGGAAATCTAAGAGTTAACAGCTATCTCGACCCGTACAAGACTTTATCATTTTCTGAAAATGCCTTTCACTTTAATTAAGTAGTTCGTTTGCAACATTGTCTACGCTCATGACAGCTGGAGTCTCACAGGAAATATTCTCATGGTTTATTTGGACGATCTGATCATGTCAAAAGGTGTGCAGTCTAATGTTGAGAGAATAGATTTGGCACTGAGTAGATTATTTCAAGCCAGACTAAAAATAAAAATATCAGAATGTCAGTTTTTCAAGTTAGAAATCAAATTCATTGGCCACCTAATCAATCTTTGAGGGATAACGACTAAACAGATTAAACTAACAGCTTTTCAAAACTTCCCATCCCGTAAAATCTTTTGTTAGCTTAGCACGTTTCTGAAGAACTTTCATAGCAATTTTCTCATTCGTTGATTAAAGTGCTTAAAAAGATGTTGCTTTTGTTTGAACCTTCAATCAAGAAAGTGTATTTAGGACACTTAAGAGTAAGTTAACTTTTGCTCCCCTTCTGAAATTTCTTAATTTTGAGGAACCTTTCTTTTTAATAACTGATTGCTGTCTTGTTTGGTTAGTTGGAGTCCTAACGTAAATATATTCCATACTCGACATGACTCACGAAATCGTAATGACACGACTGCAAACAAACCATACCATGGGTGCGGGTAGAACCCGCGTTGGTCTGGAGTTTTGAGACTCTGATCGCAGGTTCTAACCCTATCCATGGTATGGTTTATATTCCATACTCATTTGTTAATAAATAAAAGTTAAATAGAACTGTACAGTAACTGAGCAGGAATCATTACCTATTGTCCGGATTGTCAAGCATTTATGTATCATTTATCGCTACCCATTGAAAAATTTTGACTGAACATTCATCTGTGTTTCAAAATGAGCGACATATGGCTGGCGAGATTTATTTTTGAACATTGGCGACCTTAGTCCTGCCTTTGCTCACTTGCCTGGCAAATAAAATGCTGTCACTGATGCCTCATTAAAACACACAGGTGCTGTCAGAAACAGCTCAAATTGAAGATCCGATTTTATCTAGAGTGATTTGATTCCCGATCAAAGAAGATGCTAAAGTGTCTGCAAAGCTGCCAGTGCTAATAATAGAATAGGTTATGAGTCAACAGTATCAAGGTTTGGTACTTCTGGCCAAGTAGTTCCTTGATAATCCCCAGGTCTTTACAAGGCTCTGCAGCTGAGTATTAGTATTCTTGGTGTTGTTTATTCTGACAGTGATCATTCTATCAGACAGGTACTTTGACCTTGCATGGCAACTGATATTTCTAAGTATGTTCAGAAATGTATAAAAATAATTAAAATATAATCAGATTATCCTCTAAACCCGAGAGGGTCATGCAACCGCTGCTCAGAAATTTATAATAAATGTGTATGCATTACAAGGGAAATGTAGGAGACTCTAACTTTCCTTCAGGTGTATCCAGTTATAATGAACCTCGGGAAAGGGTATCTATTGATCTATAGATTACTTCAGCTCAGGAAAACATGCATTTGTTTGGTAATAGACAATTTCTCACACTTTTGTAAATCAGTTTCCATCCTGGATAAAACTACAGAAACAGCTCCAGTGGTGATCAATTAGATAATTATTTGTCATCATCACCGAAACTTATTTTTTTCCTTTGTTGTTGTCGAACTGAATATAGTACTCTCACTTTATAAGATCATTTAGTCATTTATCACAGCTCATTCCCTAGCCGGTAATAATTGATCCAAATAGCTATGCTTGCGATGATGTTCAATGTTCAATGAACTCTTCAGCGTCTCAATGGTGATACACCTCACTTTATTCTGTGCGATATAGATAAAAACTTCCTTTTTGTATTCATCCCCGGCACCTACCTATTGTGATTAAAATAATGATGACAAGGATTCATGGTGCTCAAAGACGATAAAGGAGAGAACACTCAGCATCAGAATTTACCAGAGAAAAACACTCATATGAAAACAACTGTTACTATAGTTTGAGAGAAATGTTGACAAATTCTGATAAGTCATCAGCAGTGCCGAAATTAGACAAGAAGACCGTTGGCTTATATAGTGCTGAAAATAAATGCACTGTAAGGTAAAAGAAATGGTTACCCACAAATGTTGCAAATCGCATTTAGAACAGATATAATTAATTTGTGATAATGCCGACTAAAGTTACAAAAGAGAAGTGGTAGTCAGTGCCTTTTAATTGAGTATCTTATTGTTATAACCAAACGGCTGACGCGGCACAAGCTAGTTCACATCAGGATGCATTAAGATTTAGAAATTAAGTTGCTCGTGTTACTGAATTCAATGTAGTTCCCAAACAGCAGCTAGTCAGAAACTATGTATATGCAAACATTGTGTGGGCAGAATCAGAAATTAATGTAGATCATTGTACAATTATCTCTGTTCATTCAGTTTCTGTCCTCGCTTAAAATATTCAAGAAATATTCTGTATTATGTATTTGTTCGAGCGACACTAATGGAGTGTCGATCGAACCTTGATTATATTGCTTAAAAACTGTCATATGAAAAGTCAGTTGTCTTACTGATAAGACTGTGTGTAGAGTAACCCAATCTAGATATTTTCATAATGAAGTGATGTCAGTAGCAGTCCGAACAGTTAGCAATGATTTTCTTCCAGAGTCTAGGCATTTCAAACCTTAACAGCAGTGACATTATAGACTAGGCTCTTCCCACACATCTGAACAAAACTAGAAATCCTTGAGCTGGTATTCCTCGCCAGTTCAAACCTGGAGGTCCAGGTCTGTGGATACACGGCTGAAGGCTCACTTAACCTAACCTTCCGCAATGTAAGAGACAAAGCCTAGTATACTTCTCTTCGTAAACCCCCATTCACAACAAAGTTAGGTTAGCTGATCGAGGCCTTCCACTGGCTTTCACGTCAACCTATTTAAAAAACAGATAATATATTCATATTACATCACGCCCAGGAATTGCCAGCATACCCTAGCTGCAATTATCACCTGTGGTACCAGCCCACAGATAGGCATGCATACACAAAACGAGCCCTCCAGGTGGAGAGTGACTTGGACTGTTGCTCGACACATCATCGGCTCCTCGAAAAAATCGTTGAAATATTGTCTGCGTTTAATTCAGTAAATAGTTTATTATACAACTCTATCTAAGATATATATATATATATATATATATATATATATATATATATATATATATATATATATATATATATATATATATATATAAATATATATATATATATATATATATATATATATATATATATATATATATATATATATTTATATATTTTATTAGCACACTGGCCGATTCCCACCAAGGCAGGGTGGCCCGAAAAAGAAAACCTTTCACCATCATTCACTCCATCACTGTCTTGCCAGAAGGGTTCTTTACACCACAATTTTTAAACTGCAACATTAACACCCCTCCTTCAGAGTGCAGGCACTGTACTTCCCATCTCCAGGACTCGAGTCCGGCCTGCCGGTTTCCCTGAATCCCTTCATAAATGTTACTTTGCTCACACTCTATATATATATATATATATATATATATATATATATATATATATATATATATATATATATATATATATATATATACCTGGGTGTGCGTCGTGCCGAATAGGTAACACTGGTCATTAGCAAGAACTCATTTAAAATTAAGTCCTTTCTAAAATTTTCTCTTATACGTTTAAGTATATATATTTTACATTTATTTTAATGTAAACATTAATAATTTTGTACCAAAAAACCTTAGAAAACTTACCTAACCTTATTTTAACAAGCACAATTTAATTTAGCCTAATCCAATTACATGATAGCGATACGCCTTTCGTGTTGCAATCAACACATCAGAACCTTGCAATGCTGCAGAAAACAGGAGCAAGTAAGATCCAGGCAAATACGATCACAGGGAGCGCCTTTGCTGGAATGAGGCAGAGATGCTGGAGACAGGAAGCCGGGAGTGCCCCCAGGCATACCAGTACCCATAGCCGGAAAGACTGAATATTATAGCATTAGAAGACAGCTGGCCCACTAGCACTGATACTGTAGTAGTTACATAACGGACCTGACATGGCGGTTATCAAAAAATTTGGTTAGACTACGATATGATGTAAATTACTTTACGTACCAAATACAGATATTACAGGTAATATCTGTATTTGGAGTGTACAGAGATCCTTTACTGCACGTATAAGTTCTGTCAAGCACCTTAACTACTGGGAACGCTTGGAAGCACTTGACTTGTACTCGTTGGCACGCAGTAGAGAGAGATATATCATAATCTACACTTGGAAAATCCTGGAAGGAATGGTCCCGAATCTGCACACAGAAATGACTCCCTACGAAAGTAAAAGACTGGGCAGGCGATGCAAAATACCCCCAATTAAAAGTAGGGGCGCCATTGGTACACTAAGAGAAAACACCATAAGTGTCCGGGGCCCAAGACTGCTCAACAGCCTTCCATCAAGCATTAGGGGAATTACCAATAAACCCCTGGCTGCCTTCAAGAGAGAGCTGGACAGATACCTAAAGTCAGTGCCGGATCAGCCGTGCTGTGGCTGCTCCGGCCAGCAGTAACAGCCTGATTGATCAGGTCCTGATCCACCGGGAGGCCTGGTCACGGACCGGGCCGCGGGGGCGTTGATCCCCGGAATAATCTCCAGGTAACCTCCAGGTAAGCTTATGAGGCAGCTTCTGGCTGTGGGTACTGGTATGCCTGTGGGCCTTTCCGGCTTCCTGCCTCCTGTCTCCCGCCTCTGTCTCACTCCAGCAAAGGCGCTTCCTGTGACTGTATTTGCTTGGACCTCCTCCTCCTCTCTTTTGTAACGCAAAAGGTGTAGAGCTATCATTCAACCCTTCTGTGGTTTTGGCACACACACACACACACACACACACACACACACACACACACACACACACACACACACACACACACACACACACACACACACACACACACACACACAGCCCTCCACCTACTCCTGAACCACTTCAGGACTGCCTCTATCATGACAGACCATTCACACGTTCGGATAAAGTTATTCTTATTCCAAGACGAAAATGGTCTTCCAAAAACAGTTTCGGATTCCTTTTTGTGAGCACAAGGTAGGAGGGAAGTACGTGGCAGGAGGGAGGGAGGGAAGGACGTTGCAGGAGGGAGGGAGGAAAGGACGTGGCAGGAGGGAGGGAGGGAAGGACGTGGCAGGAGGGAGGGAGGGAAGGTGAGATGGAGAAAGGGGAGGGGAACAGGTATATGGAACTGACGGAGGGAGGAGGAATGTGTGACACATTCAAAATATATTTTTTGTGAAAGTGTACTGCTCTCTCTCTCTCTCTCTCTCTCTCTCTCTCTCTCTCTCTCTCTCTTCCTCCCCCATCTCCCGTTATGGTGATGGAAGCCTGCCTGTCAGAAAACTCTAGTATACTACTATCATTTGACGGATCTCTGCCAGAGTTTACAAGATTTATCAATTGTTTTATGTTGTATATGGCTGATGGTAACGATGGTATACCATTTATAAAAACACGGTACTATACCATCCAGATTTCCAACAAAAACAGTTCTTTAGATAAAAAAAATCCTTCCCTTCCCTTCTTTCTATGATCACCAGCGTCTTCTTCTCCACTTAAATACATTACACAACTTCACCCTCTGAATCTTTCCCTTCAACAATTTCCACCTTTCTCATTTCATCACACTCCCAAACACCATCATAATGCCTCCTTGAAGAACTTGTCAACCGTCAGTCCCAAAAAATAAATAAGACTGGGAAAAAATGAGTTTTAAACAATGAGAAACAGAAAATCCCATAAGAATATTGGCATTCACATAAAGATGCTAACAAGGACGAACACATGACAGAAAGAGCAATAGTGGAAGATCCAGATATCAATGACGTTGCATTAGTAAAACTCACGAGAATAATTAATGTGATATTTACAGAAGGATAACAATGGACAGAAAATGCTGGACAAGCAGTGAAATGACATTGCTGATGAGAAACTAATGATTTGGTGAACTAGAAAACCTGTAGGATGGATAATTTACTAACTAGTTAGCGTCTATGATTTCTTTGAAGACAACAAGACACTAAAAGCTCAGTACTATGTGATGAGGGCAATAATACTTATGCACAAAGCAAAAGTTTAGAGAGGAAGGACAAAAAGCTAAACCGATTTTATATTTTAACTAAAGAAATGTAAGGAGGAATGGGATGCAAATGAAGGTACAGAGAACATGGGTGAAACGCAGAGCAAGTTACAAGCTATGAAAAGCTAAAAGCCTTTGTTATGAATGATGGCAGAAACACAATTCGAAAATTTATGCAACATCCAGTGGTAATATAGAGCCAAGGTTGACGTACGACCACATGAGATGGATTAAAGGATCTCTTGATTGTCCTGAAGGACAGAAGAGCACTGATAAAGGATGACCTGAAAATTAGGAAAATTTTATAAGAGGGGCTAGTCTTCTACGGGTGAAGACAACACCATGGCAGTATAATGCGATACTTTATTGACAATTTTTCGCTTTATTCTGCGCTCTCTCTCTCTCTCTCTCTCTCTCTCTCTTTACACAGGGTTTGACAAGGTTAGGTTAAGGATCCCTAGCTTTATTGACAAGCTATTTACAGGTTAAGGATTCCTAATTTTATTGACAAGCTAAGAGGTGCTACCCACATAAGCTCATTTGAAAGCATTTTTATTGTTCGTTCTTTCTCTCTCTCTCTCCCTCTCTCTCTCTCTCTCTCTCTCTCTCTCTCTCTCTCTCTCTCTCTCTCTCTCTCTCTCTCACTCTCTCTCTCTCTCTCTCTAACTCCAACCATGTTGGTATTTTATACACTTTTCTCTGCCATCTTCCACTGGTATTAAGTAAAAGAACAAATCCAGTGTGTTACTCGTAAGTCAGTGTTAAAATGAGTCGGGACCAGCAGCTTATTTATTACAATGACAGATGGTTCACTAGTATTTCTTCAGCCTCAAGGTGTTAATTATTAAATAAATGGTAAGAACTACATGTAGCAGTGAAGGCGAACTCTACAGTACACACACAATCAAGAGTAAATATTGGGCTCTCCAAGAAGCTAGGAACCTTAATGCCAGTCCTAGTACAAAAACAATGCAGGACCGTGAGCCGGAGTTCGACCAATCTCAGTAAATAAAACCCGTAAAAGTACAAATGTACACAAACGTACGTACATGTACACACAGACACACACACACACACACACACACACACACACATACACAAAATTCTTTCTTCAGTCTAAAATAATCCAGGAAAATGTGAAGTCTTTGATGTAAAACATTTTTCAAAAATACATCAAGTCATATTCATCTTACAGAGAGGAAGTTCGTCTTCCCCTCTCAGAGAAAGCTTCTCCGCATGTGTTTACAAGTCATGTATCTAATTCATGTTTCTACAGACTACCTAATTCTGAACCGGATGCTCAGTAATAACCAACATGGAGACCCCTTTCTAGGATCCCAGTAGAGGGTCGAAATAAACAGATGAGTCAACATGGAGACCCCCTTCTAGGATCCCAGAAGAGGGTCGAAACATACAGATCAGTCAACATGGAGACCCCCTTCTAAGATCCCAGAAGAGGGTCGAAATATACAGATCAGTCAACATGGAGACCCCCTTCTAAGATCCCAGAAGAGGGTCGAAATATACAGATTAATCAACCTCCTGTATTTTTCTCCATGTGTCTTATTATCGAACATTAACAAGTGTTCAATACACTTTAGTTATTCAAGAACAGTGTCTCTCTCATGGTGGAGTCTACAACACCATTATAAATGTTACTCTGTAATGATCTTTTTCACAAATATTTAGTGAAGGAATAAGAACAAGGAAGCACCAAAAATAGATTTCAAGAGAATATTTCTGGCATGAATTTTCCACAAATAATTGGCTGAAATGTTCCACGGAAATATTGCCAAGATTTTTAATTTAGAGGTTCCTCAAAAGTATAACTTTTTTTTTCATATTCCCAAAATTATGGCAGCTCCCGAAAGTATCTAAGATTAAAGTATCTAAGATTAAAGTATCTAAGATTAAAGCATCTAAGATTAAAGCTTCTAAGACTAAAACATCTAAGACTAAAACATCTAAGACTAAAACATCTAAGACTAAAACATCTAAGACTAAAACATCTAAGACTAAAACATCTAAGACTAAAACATCTAAGACTAAAACATCTAAGACTAAAACATCTAAGACTAAAACATCTAAGACTAAAACATCTAAGACTAAAACATCTAAGACTAAAACATCTAAGACTAAAACATCGAAGACTAAAACATTTAAGATTAAAACCTGAAATTTGACGTAAAGATAATTCCTGGATTAACATATTTTTCATAGGAATGCTCGGGGAAAATTTCGTGCATCAAAAAAAAAAAAAATTTATATATATATATATATATATATATATATAAAACCTGAATACAATCACAGGTGTGTCCAGCGAACACGAACGGAAAATTTTCCTTCCAAAGAAAATACATGACTGTTGACCAGAAGTTTTCGGAAAGCATTTCCGAACGTGGATATTTAGAAAATATTTTCAGAACTTATTGCCACGAGGAATATTGAGCAGACTTTATCATATATTATGCGTAAGATGAATGCACAGGAGAAATTTCCATGTGGAATTTCCCAATAAGTGGTTGAGAATACTAGGTACCAGGGCTCTGGCTTAGAATACTAGGTACCAGGGCTCTGGTTGAGAGTACTAGGTACCAGGGCTGTGGTTGAGAATACTAGGTACCAGGGCTATGGTTGAGAATACTAGATACGAGGGCTCTGGTTGAGAATACTTGGTACCAGGGCTCTGGTTGAGAATACTTGGTACCAGGGCTCTGGTTGAGAATAGGTACCAGGGCTCTGGTTGAGAATAGGTACCAGGGCTCTGCTTGAGAATACTAGGTACCAGGGCTCTGATTGGGAATAGGTACCAGGGCTCTGGTTGAGAATACTAGATACCAGGGCTCTGGTTGAGAATAGGTACCAGGGCTCTGGATGAGAATACTAGGTACCAGGACTCTGGCTGAGAATAGGTACCAGGGCTCTGCTTGAGAATAGGTACCAGGGCTCTGGTTAAGAATACTAGGTACGAGGACTCTGGTTGAGAATACTAGGTACCAGGGCTCTGGTTGAGAAACTAGGTACCAGGGCTCTGGTTGAGAATACTAGATACGAGGGCTCAGGTTGAGAATAGGTACCAGAGCTCTGGTTGAGGACAGGTACCAGAGCTCTGGTTGAGGACAGGTACCTGAGCTCTGGTTGAGAACAGGTACCAGGGCTCTGGTTGAGAATACTAGGTACCAGGGCTCTGGCTGAGAATACAAGGTACTATGGCTCTGGTTGAGAGGAGGTGCCAGGGCTCTGGTTGAGAGGAGGTGCCAGGGATCTGGTTGAGAGGAAGAACCAGGGTTCTGGTTGAGAGAAAAAACCAGGGATCTGGTTGGGAGTTGGAACCACGTTCTGGTTGGGAGGAGGAACCATGGTTCTGGTTGAGAGGAGGAGCCAGGATTCTGGACGAGAGTAGGTGCCAGGGTTCTTGGTTGAGAGGAGGTGCCAGAGTTCTGGGCGAGATGAGGGGCCAGAGTTCTGGTCGAGAGGAAGTGCCAGGGTTCTGGTCAAGAGGGGGAACCAGGGTTCTGGTTGAAAGGAGGAACCATGGTTCTGCTTGAGAGGAGGAGCCAGGGCTCTGGTTGAGAGGAGGAGCCAGGGCTCTGGTTGAGAGGAGGAGCCAGGGCTCTGGTTGAGAGGAGGAGCCAGGGCTCTGGTTGAGAGGAGGAACCAGGGCTCTGGTTGAGAGGAGGAGCCAGGGCTCTGGTTGAGAGGAGGAGCCAGGGCTCTGGTTGAGAGTAACTAGGGTTCTGGTTGAGATTCGAAGTAGAAATCATGGAAGGAGGTTATGAAAAAAGGCAGAAAGATGGTTGCCTATTGCAGATCAAAGCAACACAATGACGTACACACCACAGCAACACAATGATGTAAACATTAGAGCAATACAATGATGTATACATCACAGCAACACTGTGCAATAAAATAAAGGCAACATAAAACGGTTAACAGCAATACAAGAAAGAAAACATTACTTGCATGTCTCATAACAATAAAAATGCTTTCAAATGAGCTGATGTAGGTAACAGCTCTTAGCTTGTCAATAAAGTTAGGAATCCTTAACCTGTAAATAGCTAGTCAATTAAGCTAGGGATCCTTAACCTTGTCAAACCCTGTATAAAAAAAAGCAACACAAGGCAGTAAATATCACAGCAACACAAGGCAGCAAATATCACAGCAACACAAGGCAGCAAATATCACAGCAACACAAGGCAGCAAATATCACAGCAACACAAGGCAGTAAATATCACAGCAACACAAGGCAGTAAATATCACAGCAACACAAGGCAGCAAATATCACAGCAACACAAGGCAGCAAATATCACAGCAACACAAGGCAGTAAATATCACAGCAACACAAGGCAGCAAATATCACAGCAACACAAGGCAGTAAATATCACAGCAACACAAGGCAGCAAATATCACAGCAACACAAGGCAGTAAATATCACAGCAACACAAGGCAGCAAATATCACAGCAACACAAGGCAGTAAATATCACAGCAACACAAGGCAGTAAATATCACAGCATCACAAGACTGCAAACATCACAACAGTACAAGGCAGCAAACATTGCAGAAATACAATTCAGTAAACATTAGAGCAACACTAGGAAGCAAACATTACAGCAACACAAGACGGCAAACATTACAGCAACACAAGACGGCAAACATCACAGCAACACAAAACAAACATCACAGCTACACAAGGCAGTAAACATCACAGCAGCAGAAGGCAGTAAACATCACAGCAACACAAGGCAGTAAATATCACAGCATCACAAGACTGCAAACATCACAACAGCACAAGGCAGTAAACATAGCAATACAAGGCAGTAAACATTGCAGCAATTCAATCCAGTAAACAGAGCAACACTTGGAGGTAAACATTACAGCAACACTTGGAGGTAAACATTACAGCAACACAAAACGACAAACATCACAGCAACACAAAACAAACATCACAGCAACACAAGGCAGTAAACGTCACAGCAACACAAGGCGATAAACATCACAACATCACAGCAACACAAGGCAGTAATCATCACAGTAATACAAGGCAGTAAGCATCAGAGCAATTCAAGGCAGTAAACATCACAGCAACACAAAGTAGTAAACATCACAGCAACACAAGGCAGTAAACATCACAGCAACACAAGGCAGTAAACATCACAGCAACACAAGGCAGTAAACATCACAGCAACACAAGGTAGTAAACATCACAGCAACACAAGGCAATAAACATCACAGCAACACAAGGCAGTAAACATCACAGCAACATTAGGAAGTAAGCGTCACAGTAACACTAGGAAGTAAACATCACAGTAACACTAGGAAGTAAACATCACAGCAACACTAGGAAGTAAGCATCATAGCAAAGCAAGACAGTAAGCATCACAGCAACACAAAGCAGTAAGCACCCTAGTAACACTAGGCAGTAAACGGTACAGCAATACAATCCAGCAAACATCACAAGGCAATAAACATCCTTACAACTCAAGAAAATAAACATCACTTCCTTGGGTCACTTCTATCACCAACACAGAAACAAGTGAACCGGTTTGGCTGACACTACACACACAACAATTTATTTTGGACAGGAGCTGAAAGATGACACAGATTGTAGAGAATTTTAAACTATAAATGTACTTGATAATTTCGCGTCTCTGAGTGTGGGTACTTACCTATCTTACCTATTTACGGGTGCAGGGGTTGAGTCATGGATCCTGGCACCGCCTCTTCCTTGCATATGTGTGTGTTTGTGTGTGTGTTTTATTTATACATGTATTTTTTTTCATTCAGCGTTGAAAATACAGAAACAGTTCGCTTCACTCAAATATTTCTACATACAAAATTCTTCTTTTTTTTTTTTTTTGTCAGTTCCATTTCCAGTGTTAATTTTTTTTCTGCCTATCTTCAGATTTTTAAAATTCTGTCCTAAATATTCCAGTCACTGATGCCGATTTTATTTGTTGGTTGTTTTTAAATTAAATTTTGTCTCTCTTACTCCGTCGGTCTGTTTGTGTCTGTCCGTCTATCTGCCTGTCTGTCCGTCTGCCCGTCCATTAGTCACTAAGTCAGAGAGTGTGTGTGTGAGCGTGAGCGTGCGTGCGTGCGTGTGTGTGTGTGTGTATGTGTGTGTGTGTGTGTGTGTGTGTGTGTGTGTGCGTGCGTGCGCGTGCGCGCATGTGTCTGTGTGCGCTTGTGTCTGCCTTCCACTCTTTCTGTCTGTGTATGATCCTGGCCATCCCTGGCTGGCAGGATGATGACCATAGACTCAGCTGGGCCACAAGTCTGGCTGGCTCCCTGTGATTGCACCTTTCACCCACACAAAAATATCATACCCTCTTTAGGTTTTCGGATCCGTCCCCTCAAGACCCCTTCATTCCAGACCACCCGTAAACCAGTGTTCCTGTTCCCTTGCCCCTCCGATACAAACATTTACCCTCCAGATCCTTCTATTCCAGTTCTCCCTTGAACCATGAACTTAGTTCACCCTGCACACACACACACACACACACACACACACACACACACACACACACACACACACACACACACACACACACACACAGAAAAAAAATGATCTGCATGCAATGCAGAGCATATATAAGACCATAACTAGAGTACTGAGAGACAGCATGAAGCCTAAGTCGAACAGTTCAGTAATCTTGAACAAAAGACTTGACACCAGACTGGTCCCGGAGATAAACATCACATTAGAGGAGAGGAGAGAATTAGAGATGTGATCACGACGTGACGGATGCTCAGCGGTATGGACAAGATCGATAAAGAGAGATATGAAAGGAACCAGAACGAGGGATCAAAGGCGGAGTGTAAAATTATAAATGAATCATACATATACTTTTGCTACATTTTTTTCAATGGAAAGATAATGGAATGCTCTAGGCAGCCAGGTAGTGAAGATATCCATATCTGGTTTCATAAGCAATTTGGGCGAAACTCAGATGTTAATGTGAAGATGAAGACGCAGTCCCCAAAGAAGCTCAGCTCAGCACTCAGAAACACTCAAGTGTCTACTAAATGTACACACTCGTGGTCTTCCCCTGTAGTGATACCTCACCCTCCCTTCAAGCAAGGTGCTTTAGTGCCGGCGAAGGACTCTTAATCCAATGAATTAGATCTTCCCTTCCCTTCCCTTCCTTGGATAACTCGCAATTTCCACCAATTCTCCAGATTACCTCCAGTTCCCTAGGAGCTATATAATCCCTACGACTTTAGCTCTCACACGAAATAAGTAAATATATATACATATAAATATATATACATATATATATATATATATATATATATATATATTATATATAGACTCAATTCAAGTCGTAATGAGCAACTATCAATGAACAAACAGAAAAATGGACTGGGGATTCGAACCGTGGTTCCGAGATTAACAGGTCATGCACTTTGACGCTGAGGTACGGGGCTTCAACTAGAAAAGTTTCACAAACTTTTTTATTAGAAGCCACGAAGCTAAGCGGTAAAGCCTGGACCTGTTAATCTCAGACCAGGCTTTGAGCCCCCCTCTACAGTTCTCACATTATCAAGGACTTACGATTAAACTTATGATTAAAAATTTCTCTAAAAATGCTGATGGCTATATCTATAATATTCCACGAAAAAAGTATTAAGTTTATTATGGTCAAACTGGGAAAAGTCTTAATCTAAGATTACAACAACATAAATATAGCATTAGAACTGAACAGGAGTCTAATGCTCTGTTTATGTGGGAGATTTTAACCATTCAGGCCCTTGATAATGTGAGAAATTACGAAAGCGCTTAGAATTTCACTATTTTCTTCACAGTGGCTGTTTGGCGCATATTGTGATACCAACTGTTTGCTGTGATCGTACTACATATATATAATAATGTGCCGAATAAGTCAAGCGAAAATTTGTGTATGCAATAATTGTGCAAAAATCATTCCGAACCTAACGAAAATATATTTCATTGTGTTTGTTAATTAAATTATTTAAAACTTATCTAAAATATATTTAATTGGTCTAGGCTCTTGTTGTAATAAGGTTAAGTAAGTTTTCTAAGGTTCTTTTGGTACAAAATGATTTATTTTTACATTAACATATATGAAAAAAGATATATCTTTCAACTTACATGAGGAAATTTTAGAAAGGACTTGATTTTAAATGAGTTCTTGCTAATTGATCAATTTTACCTATTCGGCACGATATATACATGTATATGTAAAGTAAAAGGACACAAGTGCAACTAATGTTGCATTAGTTGCACTAGTATCCTTTTACTTTACATATTGTCGGTAATTCTACCAACTTTATTACACGAGATATACACACACACACACACACACACACACACACACACACACACACACACACACACACACACACACACACATATATATATATATATATATATATATATATATATATATATATATATATATATATATATATATTTGTGTGTGTGTAAATATTTAAATATCTTAAGCAGCCACATCCATCATGCGTCTTCGAGACCCAGAGTCAGCTTCACTGGCATACACCTTGACATAAAGGATTTGATATAAAACTCGATTACCGGCCTCAGGCTTGGAGGGCGCCCGCCTCTTGAATAATCTTCCATTCATACAGGCATCGATCCATCCTATTATGCACTCTGCTCCACCAGTTCCAGTCCAGTACGACTCACCTTTCAATATCTAGTCTATTCACCATTTTTTTTTTGTCATCCGCCGTTCTGCCAAGCCCAGGCTCCTATCAGCACTATATATATTTTCTCATTGGCTCTTTCCCACTCATACCTTCCTCTGTCCCTTCCTTCTTTAATTCTTTCCTTCGTGTTTTCCTATTTCTTTTCCCTTCTCTCTTCTCAAACATTCGCGCGCGGACACACAGACACACACAGACACATACAGACACACACACACACACACACACACACACACACACACACACACACACACACACACACACACACACACACATACACACACACGTACACACAACCTGACGACACTGGAGGACAGGAGAGATAGGGGGGACATGATAACGACATACAAAATACTGAGAGGAATTGACAAGGTGGACAAAGACAGGATGTTCCAGAGATTGGACACAGTAACAAGGGGACACAGTTGGAAGCTGAAGACACAGATGAATCACAGGGATGTTAGGAAGTATTTCTTCAGCCACAGAGTAGTCAGTAAGTGGAATAGTTTGGGAAGCGATGTAGTGGAGGCAGGATCCATACATAGCTTTAAGCAGAGTATGATAAAGCTCACGGCTCAGGGAGAGTGACCTAGTAGCGATCAGTGAAGAGGCGGGGCCAGGAGCTCGGACTCGACCCCCGCAACCTCAACTAGGTGAGTCAACTAGGTGAGTACACACACATACACACACACACATACACACACACACACACACACACATACACACACACACACACACACACACACACACACACACACACCTCACGCACACACACACACACACACCACACACACCACACACACCACACACACACACACACACACACACACACACCTCAAATTGTATGGAGCACCCATCACCCGATTAAATTAAGTAGCTCTCGCGCTTTTGACAAATACAAGACTGGCTTTCAAGACTCCCAAAGAATCTCTCGCGACACTATATACTGAGTATACAGCATCACCATGGAGCCCCCATCTGATCAAGCATATCAAGAAACTGGAAACGCCCAGAGGTTCACAACGAGACTGGTCCAGGAGCTGAGGGATTTGAGCCATGTAGCGGGCAATAGGAACTAAATTTGATGGCAAAGGATAGAGAGAACAGGGAAGACATGATGTCATTCCACAAAATACTGATATGAATTGATGGGGTGGAAGGGGAAAAAGTGTTCAACAGGCTAGGAGAAAGAACATGAGAGCACAATTAGATATGAAAAGCTCAGATGAGTCGCAGAGGGAAGTTAAGAAATATTTTATTCAGTCTCACAGAGGTGAGGACGGGAAATAGCCGGGACAGTCTAGCGGTACAGGTCTATACCATGTTTTCAGAAGAGGTACGACAGGGTTCATGAAGCCAGGGATGTATGAAACATGGCAAGCAGTGTAAGAGGGCAGGGCCAGGAGCTGAAACTCAACCTCTGATACCAAAGTTAGGTAAGCACCCGCTGTCACACATACACACACACACACACACACACACATACACACAGACACACAGACACACACATACACACACACACACTTTCCATCATACATTTTGCCAATTCGATTTCTCAGACATTTCCAGTTCTCTCACTTGGCACTCTTCCTCCTACCATTCTATTCCCATGGTGGACTGGTTTTCTTGCTCTTTCACTGCTTCTCCCCAACAATTTCTTTAGCCTCATTCTTTTTTCTCTTCCCTCACACTTCCCCCTTAACTACTCTTTACTTTCAAACTTACTCCTTCCTACCTGCCTCCCTCCATCAACTACTCCTTCCTCACTCCAATTACTCCCTGCTCCCTCCATTCACCTGACCTATTTTTTTCTGTAACCTTGTTCAGCATTGCAGTACCTTTCACACTCCCTCTTCCCTCCTAGTGTTCGTAATAACAAGAAGCAGAGCTGTGTTTGTGGCGTTCCGTCTTCAGTGTGTGTAGAAGAAGGGGGTCGAAATATAGAGATCAATCAGTCTCCTGAGTTTGTCTCTATGTGGGTTATCTTTGGGCATTGACAAGTGTTCATTACATTTTAGTTATTCACGCACGCAAGGGAACGCACGCACAAGCACGCACACGCACGCACTATTTTTTCACAGTTGTTCTGCATATTGTAATATGCACTAACGGTTCTCGTACTGATTCCTTAGGAGTCATCTCTTTTTACCTTGATTACATTTACTGATAACGATCCTCTTCCCTTGGTATTCCCGTATCTTCTCAAAATTTTCATCAGTAGTCTTCACTGTTACCATTACTGACTCGTAGCTTAGCACCTCCTGTCTATCCCCCCTTAAAAATTATAAGCACATTAGCCAACTTTCATGTATCCAATAGTTGTCCCGAGGTACAATATCTGGTCCAATTGGCATTGCAATGTCCGGTCCTCTCAGTGGAGGTGCCATGATGCTGGTGAGTTGATGCGTCGGGCACACATGCAACATTTAGGTATATTACTGAAACGTCTCGCCTACGTGGTAAGATTCATTGGTCAAATACAGAGAATATATTGTAGGCCTACAACACATTTTCTGTATTTGACATGAATACCAAGCAGGCGAAACGTTTTATCAATAAAGATACTCAAATGTTGCACGTCTTACTCATCATCTTGCAGGTATTTTATACTAGTTTCAACATGCTGGTGAGATGCTTTTGATTTTCGCTTCCGTGGATCTAACATGATTGCATCTAATTTCCCAAGCACTCTATGACCCCCAGTGGGTTTACCGCTTCCCACCGATAATAATAATAAAGCAATAATAATATGTCAAGTTCCTCTAGTATCTTCCTCAATTCTTTACTGTAGCCACTTTCATAGGGTGGATTGATCTGTTATTTTTGCTATGTTACTTGACACCATTTATCACTCTGTTAATGCCTCTTTATACCTTCTATTTGGCTCTTTACATATTTCTCTGTCGTCAACTGATAGTTGTCCTTCATCTTTATCGCTCGATCTTTTACAGTAATTTTCCATATGAAGCATTTCAGGTTCTGTTGTAGCTCTTTCTACAGTGTCATTTTCCAATTGTTTCTTAATTTCATTTCGTACCAATGGCTCTTCTGCTACTACTACTTATATTGTGGTTGCTGCATATTTCTTCCGTATTCTTTTGGACCTGCTCTGGTGGCCTGGTGGTTAACGCTCTCGCTTCACACGGTGAGGGCCTGGGTTCGATTCCCAGCCAGAGTAGAAACATTGGACGTGTTTCTTTCAACCTGTTGTCTATGTTCCCCATCAGTAAAATGGGTACCTGGGTGTTAGTCGACTGGTGTGGGTCGCATCCTGGGACACTGACCTAAGGAGGCCTGGTCACAGACCGGGCCGCGGGGTCGTTGACCCCCGGAACTCTCTCCAGGTAAACTCCAGGTAAACCCCTCTCTCTCTATTTTGTTACCTTCTGTTTGGTATAAATTTCTTCACTTCCTCTTTACACTCTACGTTTAGCATTTTCACCATCTCCTGGGCTGTCTTATCTATTAAATCTCCTTCCAAATGAACTTCTTCAAGGAAGTTTTTCATACCGTCATCTCTTCTTGCGTCTGTCTTTCGGTCTCTTCTTCCATGCTTTCACCAGCCCCACTGCAATTAGAGTCAGTAGTACAGTGATGGGTGGCACTTACTGAAATTCCATAGTCAATTTCGGTTATATTTATTTCGTTTGGAGTAAATGCTAAATTTAGTTTTGTTGGCTAATCCCAATCACTCATTACTGTAGCGTACCTAACCTGATGGCTCAAAGTTTACCATTGTTGTTTCTATAAACTTTGCTGTGTGTGTTTCTAGTTCCCAATGGTGGGTCCGTATTTTCCCAATCAATTTCTGCACGGCTGTCATCTCAAATTATTAGATGTTGCTGCCCATACTCTCTTTAGCTGTTGTCATACTGTTAGAATCTTACTGTTATCTATTTCTCCTGTTCATTGTAGAGTTAAATGTCATCGTAATATCACCTTGGGGCCGTCTATAAATAGTTTTCCTACAATATAGTCTTGAACTCCTTGGAGTTTCAATTTCTCATCTCAACATTTCGATCGTTCCTGACCATGTGTGCCACTCATCCTACTCCATTGTTTTTCCTTTAATTCTTAGCTATGTGATATCCATCTGGGTGTGTGAGTGTTTACTTTCCCATGCTTTATTAGCTGGAGAGAATAACCTTCCTTCGAGAAACATGACGTGACTAATACAACGTTTTTATTGGAGAAGTGAATAGTGGCTAAATTTGCTGCTGTTATTCCAAGCGGGACTTAAGCCTGAAACTGTCCAGCCAGTGTGTGTTGGACGACCAGGCTGAGAATGATTTTGATAATCAGGTCGTCTTTCATCCACCACATCCCCCTGTTCTAAGTTTCCTCCTCCTCCTTCTCCTTCTTCTCCTTCTCCTGCTCCTCCTCCTGACCTTTTAATAAGGAAGTGATTCAAATTTCTGATAACTAGATGGGCCTTTTCAAACCAATTGTAAAGAAGGGGTCTTTGATGCTATCCGGAGGGAAGGCACAGTGAGGTATTAAACGATATGGAGCAGGATCTGACCGTCTTGGGTTAAGCACAGACCTCTCCCACATATGTCTTCTCAATAAATATCATAAGCTGCGTATTGTCTCATTCATATATTTGTCAGTATATTTTACTAGTGATATTCGTTCTCCCAAATATAGGAAAGATGATTTCTACTCAAGTTAGCGAGGAACAGGATCTCTATTCACTCGTAGTCTCTAGTCTAGACTATGTTGAGAGGTCAACCATGGTTTCTTGATACCAGATTTACGGAAACCTGTAATTGTTTTACATGATGGAATGATTGCTGGTGTTTTTTTTCTGTCTCATAAACATGTAAGATTTCAGGTACGTCTTGCTACTCCTACTTACACTTAGGTCACACTACACTTGCATGTACAAGCATATATACAAACACCCCTCTGGGTTTTCTTTTATTTTCTTACTAGTTCTTGTTGTTGGTTATTTCCGCTATCTCCATGGGGAAGTGGAACAGAATTCTTCCTCCGTAAGCCATGCGTGTTGTAAAAGGCGACTAAAATGCTGGGAGCAAGGGGCTAGTAACTCCTTCTGTATATATTACTAAATTTAAAAAGAGAGACTTTCGTTTTTCTTTTTGGGCCACCCTGCCTCGGTGGGATACTGCCGGCTTGTTGAAAGAAAAAATGTGTGTGTGTGTGTGTGTGTGTGTGTGTGTGTGTGTGTCTGTGCACGTGTGTGCGTGTGCGCCTGTGCGTGTGCGCCTGTGCGTGTGCGCCTGTGCGTGTGTGTGTTTTATCACCAACTTTCCTTCCCGCGCTAGACATAACATCTCTCCTTTGCTCTCCTTATTTATTCTTACCTTCGATCTGATGAGGCTGTCTGGTCTCATGGGCGAAATAAAAAACGAAAAGTCGGAGGAAGAAAAGAAAAAGAAAAAAAATATTCTGGCAACCACATCAACGTCCCTTCTCGGGGATTCCTAAACTAATGCTCATCATCATCATCATCATCATCATCATCATCATCATCATCATCATCATCATCATCATCATCATCATCATCATCATCATCATCATCATCATCATCATCATCATCATCGTCGTCGTCGTCGTCGTCGTCGTCGTCGTCGTCGTCGTCGTCGTCGTCGTCGTCGTCGTCGTCGTCGTCGTCGTCGTCGTCGTCGTCGTCGTCGTCGTCGTCGTCGTCGTCGTCGTCGTCGTCGTCGTCGTCGTCGTCGTCGTCGTCGTCGTCGTCGTCGTCGTCGTCGTCGTCAGTTTTCGTTGTTCCTTCCATTTCATTCTCTCTTCTCCCTTTCCCATCAGTAATAGATATTAGTATTCCTTCCCCCGTCTCATTTCAGTGTTACACTCTGGATGTAAGATCTCAGCATCCACCGCGAGAGTTCTTGTGCATCATGGTCCGCCTGCTTATCTCTCAGTCATGGCTTGATAATGGTCCCCTTAAACGGAAACGTCGTCTAAAGATTCATTACCAGTTTTCGGGACAGTTGTGTAAGCTCAGGATGTTGTTCAGGATAAGATTGTTTAATATGCAGACTCTAGAGGGAAATGAATTATGGTCAGTGAAGTGTGTAAACATTTATCAGTTTTAAATAAGACGCAACATGGTTATGTTAGGTCAGGTTCGTCAGGAAACATGACAAGTGTTTCCTGACGCGGGTCTCAGATGATGACTTGCCGTTGGAGCTTTTGGTCATCTGACCGACGCCTTCCACTGACTTACCGGCCCACCCCTTTAAAAATTATGGTCAGTTATAACCATTTTTATTAGATATGTAACATGCATAGTATTGTGGCAGTATATTTGTTTCCGGCCGTTTGAGGCTTCTCCCACGTTCACATGTGACGCGTGTGACTGACTGGTTCTTCAGGTTGCTTAGAGGATCTCACACGTCATAATTTCACGTATTTGTGAGATGTAAGAACATTCATATTGTACTGTTTCCGTATGTTGCCTTCGCCACATTATCTTGTATACTTGCAATCACAAGCGCTTTTGCACAGAGATTTAGCGTGGAACCCACAGCTTTGGAGAACATAAAAAATCATTTTATGCAAAATCTACCATTTTTCTTCTTTACGTCAGGACGTGTTTATGCCATTTACAAAAACAACAAAACAGTTCGGTTATTCAGTGTATTAAATACATTTTTTTTTAAACATTATCAATTTTACGCAGTTAATTTCGACCTGCTGCTACTTGCTGCTGCTGGAATCATAATTACAAAGTCAGTAAAACTCTTCAAAATGTTTTAATCTTCTGTAAAACATAGTCTTGAAATGCTCAATGTATTCTGCTTTGCCAACAAATTTTAACATAAGAGAAAATATCCCAACGATTTATGCCAAAAGAAATGCTTTGGTCTAAGGCAAGCTCTCTGTAGAGAGAGTAGCAACTCCTAGGGACAAACCACTTAAGCAACGCCACCGTGTTACAGTAACCGAGCATCAGGAGGGTTGTCAGCACAGGTAGTCGAGAGTAATATATTTCAGTCAGATATACGTGCTGGGAGGTGCGACTCAACCACAAGTGTCAATCCTTCCGCAAACAATCAGTAAATATCAAACTACTTGATCTAAGCGAAAACTGCCAGAGCTCCGATCTAACAACTCACGTTCAAAAACATTTCCTCCGCCCTTGTAAAAGAGAGACTTAATATTCCTCCCGGCTGACAAAATCTAATTTGGCAAAGATTACGGGTGTGTTGCGCGGGACTTTATAAATTTTGGGGGGTCTTTGTTGGTGGAGGAAAATGTGAATTCTGCGGCTCGAACTGTGTAAGATGGTTTATGGTGGGTTATATTCCATGCATGGCGGGCCAGCACCACTTGCGACGCCTCTACACAATGTGGCCATACACAATTCAGCCGGGACACTGCCTCTCCTCTCTCCACTCTTTTCCTCTTTTCTCCAATTTCTCCTCTGCCTTCCTATCCCTCCAGATTGTTGCAGAAAAGACAGGAGTATAACATTCACATTGTTATGACGACGTTTCGGTTTTTAGTTGAAGTTTATCTTTCACTTAAAGCTCTAAAAGCTTCCTTTTTTACCTGTTGCCTGGAGGATTTTTCTGGGGGTCAACGCCCCTGCTGCCCGGTCCTCGACCAGACCTCATGGTGGACTAGAGCCTGATCAACCAAGCTGTTATTTCTAGCTGTACGCAATCCAACCTACGAGCCATATCCCAACTGATTGGGCACTGATTTTAAGTATCTGTCCAGTTCTGTCTTGAAGACATCCATAATAATGATTGATAATCCCCCTTATGTGTGACGGAAAGCTATTAACAGTCTTGGGCCCCGGACACTTGGTGTGTTTTCTCTTTAATTTTCTGGAGAATGATTTGTGTGTGCAGATTTGGGGCCAATCAAAGTCCCTGTCCCAATCCCAGTCCCAGTCTTGACTTCAACACTCTCCGCAATACGTTAGTTTCCTTTTAAAATTTCGTAGCTCGCTCTCACTCTCTCTTATAAAAATGTAAAAACTTTATTGTTCTCTTTACTACACTGAGTTACATGATAATGGTCGAGACGGTCAATTTAACCATTTTGTCTATACGTTTGTCTCCATCATACAAACCAACCAACTCGTCCTCCATATTTTATGGGATGCTTGTGAACACGCTCGCTCTAAATTTCACGATACGCCCAGCGTATCATGCAGAAATACACGTGTGAAACTGTCTTCCATAACTGGGAAAGCAGGTTATACAAATACACTTATGTCTGCCATCTCTTCCCTTCCCCACCTCTTTCTCTTATTATTTCTCATTCTCCCTCTATTTTTAATCTTTGCCCTCTCATTAACTTAATCTAATAATCGCAGCACCCTAGCCCACAACAAATATAAATTAACATATTCCGACACAAGTCGCACAAAAGACGACTTAGAACATTTTAGAACACTATCCATTTCCCCTAGTGACTCTCTTATCCAGCTGATCCTTCCTCATCCCACAGTCTCCCCCGACACGGGGCCAGAAAACACTACAGGATTACTCTCCCTCTCCTGCCTCTCGTACAATTCAATTTGAAAGTCTGAACACAGTTAGTGAGGCCAAACGAGGCCAAGACAGAGAGAGAGATACCTTCTCATCTCGCCTCTGTTGCCTCCTAGCTGGCTTTTGCTTTCTGAGTTGTTACAACACTTACGACAGATATTTCTTTCTAATACCTATGCTAATTCTATTACAAATCTTCCGTTACTTCCATTCTCTCTCTCTCTCTCTCTCTCTCTCTCTCTCTCTCTCTCCCTCCCTCCCATTCAAACAAACATTTTTCTCTCTTACATTACTGTGCACACTTCCTTAATTCCCTATGCCTCATGCATGGGGGTGATGGGGGTCAAGAGGTGTTATTTGACCTCTGAGACAACTAGCAGAGTAGAATCAGGGGAATATAACTAGGTGAGTGCAACTAGCCGAGCACTACTAGGTGGAAATATGCAATTAATCAAACCATTGGGAAAAAATAATGCCTTTTATTAAAGTATTAAAAGTTTAAAATCTATTGATACAAGAGCGACTCTGGGCCCAACAAAAATAGTGATTAATCACTTAGTGGGGATTTTTGCTTGAGAGGGAGAGAGAGAGAGAGAGATAGAGAGAGAGAGAGCCAGTGGCACGTGGAGAGAAGAGGAAGAGGAGGAGAAGTAGCAACAGCAACAAGAACAGCAATAGTTACAGCAAAACCAGTAGAAACAATAGCAGTAACAGCAGCCGCCGCTGCTCAGCAGCAAGCAGACAGGCAAGCAACTTGTTGACAGGTTCCGAGAACTCTCACTGTCTGTGCCAGCTCTTGGACCCTGAGCGTCACCAAGGTAGTGTGAACCTGAGCGTCACCTGCAGTGTTCACCAAAGTAGCATGCACCTGAGCGTCACCTGCAGTCTTCACCAAGGTAGCATGCACCTAAGCGTCAACTGCAGTCTCCACCAGTGTAACATGAATATGAGCATCACCTACGGTCTTCACCAATGTATTGTGCACTTGAGCTTCACCTGCAGTCTACACCAATGTAGTGTACACTGGAGCGTCACTATCGTGTGTTCCACATCATTTTTCCCTCAGCTGAAGGCTTCATTTTTCCATACCATAATTTTTTTCACCGGAAATTCAACACTGTCATGATTTCCATTTAACTCCAAAGACTGAAAGCTTAGTACACTGTTGCAAGTGCTTGAGAGATATTATTACCACGATGTCACACTGACGGTGTTGAATTGCGGTTTCAAAGTGAGAAATTTAAAGTGTTTTTCAGTAATATCTAGAAAAATTGAGAGAAATGATGAAAGTGTTCAGTACCGTTGAGTCACACGTTAAGTTCTTTCAGTCACTGTTCCATTACAAGAGTTGTCTCATATGTTCTTAAATGTCTTAGTGTTTTCAATGTTCTTAAATGCTTTACTGGTCATTTTTACACAGAAAAAACATAATTTGTTAGTGCAGTCAGTGTTGTAATCATGTTACCGCATGTTCTTTGCGGGTGTGCTAGTTATTCGTGTGTTCCTTAGTTCCAGACCACTGTAACACATCCCTGAGTGTTAGACACCCCTTGACGTGACCACTACCGAATGACTTAAGTCAGTCCTGGCGTCAAATCCGTCAGTCGTTTGAGTATCCTGTAGAGAGAGAGAAATTATATTCGCCGCCTCTCACTGACATCCCAATGCACATTCATCCCTGCTTAAGACTCCCACACATGCACAGTCAGGCATCTTCGCCTGAGTCGACCTTATTACTACCCTTCTAGCCAGCACCATTAAGCTGTGATGTGCTAGAGTACCCCTGCCATGACTTCCCTGCCACAGCTCCAGTCGAGAGTCCTGAAGAGTGTTGCACGACCTGTAGTCCTATCCAGACGCCGAGTTCCCATGACGCCTCCCTTGCGGGCACCAGCAGGTTGTGCCCCAGGTTGAGTGAACCCTGTAATGTCTACACCACGACGACTAATTTGCTTCACCGTCCTAGTTGAGACCGTACCCTGTTAAATAACTCAGCGGCAGCGATGTCTCCTGTCGTGTTGCAGCGTCTGCAGGCCAGTCTCAGGATGGCGTCTTTCCTCTTGCCAGAGATCCTGCATGCAATAACGCCCAGCCGCGGCTCACTGTTCTGTCAACACCATTTTTTAGGACACACTCTATTTTTCCTTCCATCCCTGTTAGGATTTTTTTTTTGTTTCATTGCACATATGTTTTCCATTTCATGCTAGTGTCCATGCCAGTGTACCCTGTTTCTACGAGAGAGAGACAGGAGAGACAAAGTTATATTCAGTTTGCCACGGTCTGGTTGACCGTGGTCAACATGCTCAAGCGATGCACAGCTGTTGTGATTTATATTTCGCACCGTGCCACTAGACTACGGTGCCATGTGGTGGATCTATCTAGATCTGACTCCATGAGACCCTCCACCTGCCTCACCATAGCGCCAGACATGGGACCGGCAAGTACTCACTCCCTCTTCTCACTCTATCGTCAGGCCAGATCTGGTCAGGGCTACTGGCCTGTACCAGTACCCACTAAAACTAAAGTTCGCCTCAGGGAGAAATATCATTACCCCACGAGAAATGCTGTTGTTATGACTATTGAAAGTGCTTGAGAGATACTATTGAAAGTGCTTGAAAGATACTACTGGGAATGCTTGAGAAATACTACTGGAAGTGCTTGAGAGATACTATTGCAAATACTTGAGAGACACACTTGCCAGTGCTTGAGAGACACTATTGCAAGTGCTTGAGAGACACTATTGCAAGTGCTTGAGAGACACTATTGCAAGTGCTTGAGAGATACTATTCTCTTTTTAAACTTATAAATTTTTACACGAGTATTCATCAAAATTAATCTGTGACTTACAATGAAGAACAAATTTCCAAATAATACTCAAGAGACTAACCTGACACTTTTATTACTAAGATGAAGGGGATCAAAGCAATGTGATATCGTCTCCTCTTAGACTTCAGTATTCTCATGGAGTAAGGCTAGACTTATCATTGAATCTAACTCTCTAGCAAGTCTGGGCCAAGCCTTGTAGCAAACTTCTGAATATTCTAAACTTTAATTTTATATTGATAAGAGCTTTATGCTAGAACCGCAAACTGATCTTGCATAACCTTGTGTATATTGAGCTGAGTGCTGCTCCGCTCAGGTTAAAATGGTTATGGTATTTCCCACCAGTATCCCATTGTTTACCTGTGCGTCAGGTGAGAGGTTTGTTGTGCTGTCCGGTGATTGCTCTATCTGATTCTCTGAGCAGCCTCTTGCCTCCTGATCTCGCCCTCACCGGCATACATGTACCACATTAAATTACAGGCCGGGCTGTGAGAAGAGAAACTCTCAAAAAAGTCAGACATTAGCCAAGTGCTGGACTTTTCTCCAATATCTTGTTGAACGATTTCCTGTAGGATATTGCTGTTCTCTCCTTTCCTTATTCACATCCTTAGTTTTGACTTTAAGAAGTCTGTCACCCTGCTGGTCATTTACATATACTAAGAACAGTATGCGTTAAAGATCCGAGCAGTTTGTCTTCTTCATTTCTGGCCTCTTCCTATTTAAACACCTTTTTCTCACTGTGATTCTCTGCACTCTATCTAGTATTCTCCTAGACCATGAAGTATACGCCCAGTGACTCCATTCTGACTCCCTAGTTTGCATTTTAGTTTCCAACGAGAGACTGTAACAAATGCTCTGAAGGTCTTAGAATATACAGTCATTTTTGTTTTTCTGTTCAACTTTTGTCACCTTGCCATGTAATTTCATTATAATAATTAGGCTGAATCTCCTCGCTCCGAAGGAATTAAGTGAGAACAGTAGCGAGTTAGTCTCCCGATTAGCGGACAAAAGATCGAGTCTCCGCCACTCCTTTATTGTGTGTGTGTGTGTGTGTGTGTGTGTGTGTGTGTGTGTGTGTGTGTGTGTGTGTGTGTATGTGTGTGTATGTGTGTGTGTGTGTGTGTGTGTGTGTACGTACGTATTCACCAATAAGTACTCACCTATATGTAGTTGCAGGGTTTGAGTCGCATCTCCTGGTCCCGCCTCTTCGCTTGTTGGTCTACTAGGTCCACTCTTTCCTGGCTTCAAGAGCCTTGGTGTACCTCTTAAAACTATGTTTGGATCCCGCCTCTACCACCTCACTCTCCAGAGTGTTTCATTTCCTGACAACTCTAAGGATGAAAAAAAAATACTTTCTAGTATTCCTGTTACTCATCCGAGTTTTCGACTTCCATCGGTGTCCTCTTGTTCATATTTCCCATCTCTAAAACAGTCTTTTCCCATTTGCTTTTTCAGTTCCTCTCAGTATTCTGTAAGTTTTCATATCATCCCCTGGTCCTCCTATCCTACAGTGTTATCAACCTCTCTTCATAGCTCCGGGACTAGTTTTGTTGCAAACCTCTGCACTTTCTCCAGTTTCGTGATATGGTTGACCAGGTGTGGGTTCCATACCGGTGCTGCATACTCCAATACGGAGTGTTGTGAATGAATGGTGTTGTGAATGACTCCTTAGATGTCAAAAAGCTGTTCTCAGATTTGCCAGACGCGCATTTGCTGCAGCAGGTTGATGTACGCCTCAGGGGATATCCTCGGTATGAAACTCACCCTTGGTCCTTCTTGAGTAAGGTTTGCAGGTTTTGTCTCCCTAGCCTTTACTTCATCTACGGTCTTCTTTGTCTTCCCCAAGTTTTATAACTTTGCACTTGGTGGGGTTAAACTCCAGGAGCCATTTGTCAAACTAGGCCTGCAGCCTGTCCGGATCCATTTGTAGCCTTTCCTGGTCCTTGTCAGCTTGTACTCTCCTCATTAGTTTCACGTTGTCTGCTAACAGGGATGCCTTTGATTCTATCCTTTCTATCATATCTTTCACGTATACAAGAAAAAACACCGGCCCTTGTGGAACCCCGTTCATCATGTGCATCCCTTCTAACACCTCGTCAAGAACCATCACTCTTTGTTTCCTTCCTGTCAGGAATGCTTTGATCCATTGTAGCGTATTTCTTTTATTTCTGCAGTTCCTCTAGAAATTGTACTGGTCTCTTGTGAGTCAATCTGTCAAAATTATTCTTACAGTCCAAAAAAATACACTGCTCATCTTTCTCTCTCAAGCAGTTTGCGACACAGGACTTTCCACCCCTGAAGCCATGCTGGTTGTCAAGTTTGAACCCATTCTTCTCCTGATAATCTTCTCCATGACTTTATATATTACACATGTCAGTGAGACTTGTCTGTAGTTAATGATGCCTGATTGTCTCCTTTCTTAAAAACTGAAACTGCATCTGCTGTCTTTTATACCTCTGGCAGTTGCTCTGTTTCGTTAAACTTGTAGAAGATTGTTGGTAGCGGTACATACATAGCTTCTCTGCTCACTCTCTCTGGACACACAGAGATATAACTTGATCCCACCAGACCTTCGAGATATCTGTTTCACATAGATGTTTCTTCTCCTTTCCGGTTGTGTTTATTGCATCCAACATTTGCTGGTACACTCTTCCGCCTCAGTTTTCTGTCTCCTTTGAGAATACCTCCCTTAAATCTCATGCTAAGCACTTCACATGCTTCCTGGTCATTCCTTGTGAACTCCCCAGTGTCTTTCTTCCTTCAGCCTTATTACCTAGTCCTGACTGTTGTTTTCCTCCTGATCTGGCTATATAACTTCTTTGAGTCGAATTTGGATTACGATGCTAAATCATTTTGAAGTTTGATTTCTCGCCTCTTTCCCATGCAGCCTCACTCTCCACTGTCAATTCCACAACGTATTCAGAGCTCGGTACCATATGATGACTAGTGCCAAGAGATCTTTCATATGTAATATCCCTTGTGTTGGAACCACTTGGGGTGAATACAAGGTTCAGCCTTGCTAGCTCAATCTTCCCTCTCTCTGGTTGTGTCCCTAACATGTTTGTGCTTGAAGCTCTCCATTACCACCTCCAGCATCTTAGTCCTCCATGTTTCTGGTCCCCCGTGTGACTTCAGCTTCTCCCAATATCATTGTGGTTAAAGTTCCCATGACCAGTAGCTTTGTCCCTCTCCTGTAGGCCCTTCAGGCCACCTCAGTGTACCCACCATTGCTCTGTTCCTATAATCATACTCTTGTCTTTGGTATTTATTGGAGGGTTGTACATCACTGCTATCACTACCTTGCTATCCCTGGTCTTACGTGTGTCGACTATGCAGTCTGTACATTCCTCCCATCTCCTCAAAACTCTACTAGTTTCTGATTAGCAGTGCTATTCCTACTCCTCTCTGTCTTTCCTCAAGATCTATTTCTGTAATCTTAAGTCTCCATGAGTGCTAAGAATTCTGGGGATGCATCCATTATTCGCTCATGTCGCTCCTCACTCTTATTTGTTATTTCACTTGCATTGGTGTACCATACCTTCGTGGGTTCTTGAGTTCATAGTCCTTGCCCATGGGTCAGGGGGTGGGAAAAGTTGGTGTGGGTTGGTGGAATGGTAGGGGGGATATTTTGTGAGAGGCTGCTGTGAGAAAGGTATTTGTGCTGGGGGAGTGGGGACTGTGGGTGTAGAGTATGGTTTGTTCTGGGTTATTGTGTTTTTAAGGGAGGACTGTGGGTTAAGAGGGTTCTCTGGATGGTTGTGCTTGGCGATTCTCCGGTGGTCTCCGGCTGACCAACAACCTTCTCAGCGCTACTCACCTTCCTATCCACCAGTGTCAGGTATAGCTTTGCTCGGCGCCACCACGGTCTCCATTATTTTACTCTCCTTCACATGCATTACCTCCGCGTCACAAAGCAATTATAACGTTCGGAGTTTTGCGTATGGACTCGTGGTTTACCAATTTTGGGAGTACAAAAGAACGCTGCAGTAATATGTGTCATGACATACAAAGTTGGGATTATTTAATGAATTTCACGTGAAATGTGGATTACAGAGTGCAAAATGAGAGTACAGCGTGAGAAACATGAGAGTACAGAGTGTGAAATATGAGAGTGAGGAATGTATAACATGTGAGTACAGAGTGTGGAACATGAGAGTACAGAGTGTGGAACATGAGAGTACAGAGTGTGGAACATGAGAGTACAGTGTGTGTAACATGAGAGTACAGTGTGTGTAACATGAGAGTACAGTGTGTGTAACATGAGAGTACAGTGTGTGGAACATGAGAGTACAGTGTGTGGAACATGAGAGTACAGTGTGTGGAACATGAGAGTACAGTGTGTGGAACATGAGAACGCGAAGGAATATTGTAGAGCGTAAAACAGTATTGTGTGTACTCAGCAAAAAAGTGTATTTGTTATGTGTACTTGTTAATGGCATCTCTGCCTAAAATCAACACTAACAAATAAGTATAAACATGAGTGAAAGGATTAGGGACAGACAGATGCATAAATGAATACAGGAATTGGTGAATGGGTAACTGGACGAATAGATAGATAAAGCAATGGACTGATGGATACGTAGCTACTTGTGTATTTGTGAATGGGGTTTAAAGTCTATCACACAAGTATGTTCACCACCACTTGGGATTACTTTTATTAATAAAATTCGGATTATAGTAAATTCTCAGTATATACACACTGAGAGACATATCTCTCAGTGTATAACTATCGCCAAACACACTGTTTTTATAAGGCTAAGAAAGCTTTCTTGTCCCTCAGAGAGTAAGCTGACCACAACAAGGGCCAGTGGGAGAGGGAAGCTGTCGGCATTGATCCTGAGGCAGATTGAAACACGGGGAAGACGAGTGTGGCAGTCCGCTGGGCCCAGCCGGAATATTATCAACGAATTATGGAGCCTACACTAGGAGGCAGGCCTGAGGGCCTCAGATATGCTGTTTGGTTACATTATGAGCGATCATTTATCATGGTGGAGAGAATGGAAGAGTGTGAATGTGTGTGTGTGTGTGTGTGTGTGTCTAATCACCTAGTTGTGGTTGCAAGGGTCGACTCACAGCTCCTGACCCCGTCTCTTCGCTGGCCTCTACCAGGTCACTCTTCCCGCTCCATGAGCTTTATCATACCTCTTCTTGAAGCTATGCATGGATCTTGCCTCCACTACATCACTTCCCAGACTATTCCACTTCCCGAAAACTCTGTGACTGAAGAAATGCTTCCTAACATCATTGTGATTCATCTGAGTCTTCAACTTTGAACTGTGACCCCTTGTTGCTGTATTCCATCTCTGGAACATCTTGTCTCTGACCACCTTGTCGATTCCTCTCAGAATTTTGTATGTCGTTATTATATCCCCCTATCTCTCCTGTCCTTCAGTGTCGTCAGGTCGATTTCTTTTAACTTCTTCTTGTAGGACATACCCCTTAGCTCCAGGACCAGTTTAGTTGCAAACGTTTGCACTTTCTCTAGTTTCCTTACGAGCTTGGCTAGGTGTAGGTTCCTGACTGGTGACGCATACTCCAATATGGGCCTAACGTACACAGTGTACAGGGTCCTGAACGATTCCTTATTAAGATGTCGGAATGCTATAATTAGGTTTGCTAGGCGCCCGTATGCTGCAGCAGTTATTTGGTTGATGTGCGCCTCAGATGTGTTCTGTGTGTGTGTGTGTGTGTGTGTGTGTGTGTGTGTGTGAGTGTGTGTGTGTGTGTGAGTGTGTGTGTGTGTGTGAGCGTAAAGTCTCGCATCACTCACGGAAGAATTACAACTTTCTTGGCAGCCTAGAAGTGCAAAAATTCTTAACTTGTTCAGTCACAAGTTGGCAGCGTTAATGTCCTATTTTCCCTAAACCCTCCAAAACCTCAGGTCATTTTCACACGGCTAAAACTCGCTTATAATGAGGTGTGACGCAAACTTGAGACTCCATCTGAACAAACGAGGACCAGAGGAGGGGAGGGAGAGGTAGAGGGGGAGGGGGAAGAGGTAGGAAGTGGGGAGAGGGAGAAGAACTAGTGGGAGAGGGAGAATAGGGAGTTAGAGGTGAGTAAGAGAGAGTGCAAGAGAGTGATGGCGTGAAATTATCCATGACCCGAATTGTAAAGGACTTGATCTCACTGAACTGATATGTGCGTGTAACAATGGATGAGGCGAGAAGAACACGAACACACACACACACACACACACACATACACACACACACACACACACACACACACACACAATACACACACGCACGCACGCAGGCACGCACGCACGCGCGACTGGCTAAGTGGCTGGGCCAGGAGTTGTGAATCGACTCCTACAACCACATACAGATGAGTACTTATAGGTGAGTACACACACGACCCCTGCAACCACAAATAGGTAAGTACACACAAACACAAAACAAATTCTTAAATTATACCAGATGATAATACGAAGATTAAATGAAAGTCTTCATTTTCAATCATAATTCAAGATTTATGAAGCTATATATTTCACTGTTATTTTGTCATTAAGATGTTCATTACCATTTTCCCATTAAGAGCCTCATTTATCTCTACCATCTCACATCTTATCCAAAAAAGCCATCATGGATATGGTAGTCCTTACTACCAAGACTATTAGAGAGATTACTAGACACCCTAGTTCCTAAACTACTTGCACAGAAATTGTAGAACTGCTTACACATAAGTGTACAGCATACTATGTGGCCTAGACCTTGAGGTCTACGCCTAAAGGTCTAGGTTACGTGTCCCACAGTAACCTACACGCTCACATCATAGTGAGGAGAAAGAACCAGTAACATTACAACATAGAACCCAGCGCAGAACTTGAGAAGCAGCCACGATCCATCTACATAAATCTCGTTCTTTCACATTATCCCTGCCTTCTGCTCTCACCAATACTTGACCTCAACTTTGTACTTGACCTCAACCTCGCCAGTCACTACTCTTTCGCCCAGCTTGACTCAGGGTTTTAGCACACATTGTAAGGCAGCATATTTGCGTTTTGTTGTATACTTGATGAAGCCCAACCTTGGATGAAACGTCGCAGTGAAAGGTTTCCCTTCTACGAGAGCATATTTCCTGCAATCATCTTCGGAATATACTATGCAGTGATCTCAACAAACCCCCCCCCTCCCCCACAGCTCCTTAAGCCAGTAAATACTTAAGCACTCGACCTTTTCAACATTTATGACTCGGGTTAGGAGAGATTACGGTGCTTCCTGACCAACCAGTCACCACCGCCAACTCAACGCACGTCCTATTTAATCAATTAGCGACAGACAGTACCTGGTCTCGCGTGAAGTAACCAATCAGATAAAAGTTACGAGTTTTTATCCACAGACCCGGGACTCCTTCAACCAATTAGCCATACGCACTCGTTGGCCTCTTAACTAGGTAATCAGGTAGGACTCTGCGCCGCCCTGAACCTCATAATTGGGCAAAATGTGCCCCAGAATGCGTTCTTAAAGTTACCTTTTCCCCTCTCGCTCTCTCTCTCTTTTCAGGCTTTTAGAAAATTAAAACACATTAACTTGTGACACTTAAACTGCTCTTCGGTAAAATGGGTTCTCTCCCACATAACTTCTACGATATACGTTGAAAGAGCAGAAAATTAGCTGGGAAAACTGTTTCAAAAACTAGAATTTGCGTAAGTGGGTTCTTCACTTCCAGTTGAAGCTGCAGAAAGTGGCGACTATTCACGTCCACTTGAAGTAACGACTCTTCACCTCTACCTGAAGTAACGACTCTTCACTTCCACTTAAGGAAGTAACGACTCTTCGCCTCCACTTAAGGAAGTAACGACTCTTCACCTCTACCTGAAGTAACGACTCTTCACTTCCACTTAAGGAAGTAACGACTCTTCACCTACACTTAAGGAAGTAACGACTCTTCACCTACACTTAAGGAAGTAACGACTCTTCACCTCTACTTGAAGTAACGGCTCTTCACCTCCACTTGAGGAAGTAACGACTCTTCACCTCTACTTGAAGTAACGACTCTTCACTTCCACTTGAGGAAGTAACGACTCTTAACCTCAACTTGAAGTAACGACTCTTCACTTCCACTTGAGGAAGTAACGACTCTTCACCTCTACTTGAAGTAACGGCTCTTCACCTCCACTTGAGGAAGTAACGACTCTTCACCTCTACTTGAAGTAACGACTCTTCACCTCCACTTGATTAAGTAACAACTCTTCACCTCTGCTTGATACTGGAGGAAGGGAAGGGAAGGATGGGAATTTTCGTGCGAGTTATATCTCAAATCACAAAGTTATTTTGCAGCCTTTCAGAGCATAGGGTTATGATATATTTATTGCAGAAGTTGCACAACCTTTTGCTGTTCAAATGCAAATGAGGCAGTGCTCGACATGCCAGGTTTTATGTTCAGGAGACCGTGAGAATTTGTGTACATATGTATACATACATGTAAAATGTTAACTCATGAATGTATGTATGCATTCATCTGTATGTATAAATATGCATATAAACTGTTGTGGTCCCCAGCTCAATTCTCGGAATTATACTAGAAAAAATTCTAATTTAAATGGTTCTGATTGTGAACTTCACTCGTATATACATTGCTCGTCATTATGAACTTCACTCACGCATGTTCCTCATTATGAACTTCACTCATATACACATGTTTCTCATGAACTTCACTCACACATGTTCCTCATTATGAAATTCACTCACACATGTTTCTCATTATGAACTGCACTTACACATGCATGTTTCTCATTATGAACTTCACTCATATACACATGTTTCTCTTTATGAACTTGAGAGTCCAGTGACTAAGAGCTTTGGCCAAGATAACATGGCTGCCACAGATCTGATTCACAATTTTTGGCCGATACCGATACATTTCCTGTATATTTTATTATTAAAATTATGATGATCATGTTCAGCATGTAAGGGAATGCTTCTCGTACAATGGGTGTTAAATAACACAGGAAGATTAAATATTAAATAAATTAATTCCTCTGAGATGATAATGTTATTACTAATTACTTGGCCTGTTTTGTCAGTTACTGGTTGTCAAAGGTACTTGTCGAGTGTGTGTGTGTGTGTGTGTGTGTGTGTTTTTGTTTATGTGTTAACATCAATATTTTATAATCATGTAATATTAATATTTCAAAAAGTATCATCTGGTATCGGTCGTTTTTAACCGATGTCGGTGCCATAAAGATGTCCGATACCCTCCGATACCGATACTTAGGCACATTCCTTCATATATATATATATATATATATATATATATATATATATATATATATATATATATATATATATATATATATATATATATATTGGTGGATAAAAGGTTGATGGGTAGGCTCCAGGATGTACACGTTTATAGAGGGGCAACTGATACATGGAATCATTATTTAGTTGTAGCTACAGTTAGAGTAAGATGTAGATGGGACAAGAGAAAAATGGCAACAACAAGTAAGAGGGAGGTGAAAGTGTATAAACTAAGGGAGGAGAAAGTTCGGGTGAGATATAAGCAATTATTGGCAGAAAGGTGGGCTGGTGCAAGTATGAGTAGTGGGGGGGCGGGGGTTGAAGAGGGTTGGAATAGTTTTAAAAATGTAGTATTAGAATGTGGGGCAGAAGTTTGTGGTTGTAGGAGGGTGGGGGCAGGAGGAAAGAGGAGTGATTGGTGGAATGATGAAGTAAAGGGTGTGATAAAAGAGAAAAAGGTAGCTTACGAGAGGTTTTTACAAAGCAGAAGTGTTATACGAAGAGTAGAGTATATGGAGAGTAAAAGAAAGGTGAAGAGAATGGTGAGAGAGTGCAAAAGGTGAGCAGATGATAGAGTGGGAGAGGCACTGTCAAGAAATTTTAATGAAAATAAGAAAAAAAATTTGGAGCGAATTAAACAAGTTAAGAAAGCCTAGGGAACGAATGGATTTCTTAGTTAAAAACAGAGTAGGGGAGTTAGTAGATGGAGAGATGGAGGTTTTGGGTAGATGGCGAGAATATCTTGAATATTTTTAAATGTCGGCGAAGAAAGGGAGGCGGTAATTTCATGCACTGGCCAGGGAGGTATTCCATCTTTTAGGAGTGAAGAAGAGCAGGATGTGAGTGTGGGGGAGGTGCGTGAGGCATTACGTAGAATGAAAGGGGATAAAGCAGCTGGAACTGACGGGATCATGACAGAAATGTTAAAAGCAGGGGGTGATATAATGTTGGAGTGGTTGGTATTTTTGTTTAATAAATGTATGAAAGAGGGGAAGGTACCTAGTGATTGGCGGAGAGCATGTATAGTCCCTTTATCTAAAGGGAAAGGGGACAAAAGAGATTGTAAAAATTGTAGAGGAATAAGTTTACTGAGTATACCAGGAAAAGTGTACGGTAGGGTTATAATTGAAAGAATTAGAGGTAAGACAGAATGTAGAATTGCGGATGAGCAAGGAGGTTTTAGAGTGGGTAGGGGATGTGTAGATCAAGTGTTTACATTGAAGCATATATGTGAACAGTATTTAGATAAAGGTAGGGAAGTTTTTATTACATTTATGGATTTACAAAAGGCATATGATAGTGGATAGGGGAGCAATGTGGCAGATGTTGCAAGTATATGGAATAGGTGGTAAGTTACTAAATGCTGTAAAGAGTTTTTATGAGGATAGTGAGGCTCATGTTAGGGTGTGTAGAAGAGAGGGGACTACTTTCCGGGTAAAGTAGGTCTTAGACAGGGATGTGTAATGTCACCATGGTGTAGTAAAAGAAGTAAATGCTTGGGTGTTCGGGAGAGGGGTGGGATTAAATTATGGGGAATCAAATACAAAATGGGAATTGACACAGTTACTTTTTGCTGATGATACTGTGCTTATGGGAGATTCTAAAAAAAAATGCAAAGGTTAGTGGACGAGTTTGGGAGTGTGTGTAAAGGTAGAAAGTTGAAAGTGAACATAGAAAAGAGTAAGGTGATAAAGGTATCAAATGATTTTGATAAAGAAAAAATGGATATCAAATTGGGGAGGGGTATGGAAGAAGTGAATGTTTTCAGATAATTGGGAGTTGACGTGTCAGCAGATGGATTTATGAAGGATGAGGTTAATCATAGAATTGGTGAAGGAAAAAAGGCGAGTGGTGCGTTGAGGATTATGTGGAGACAAAAGATGTTGTCTATGGAGGCACAGAAGGGAAGGTATGAAAGTATAGTAATACCAACACTCTTATATGGGTGTGAAGCTTGGGTTGTAAATACTGCAGCGAGGAGGCGGTTGGAGGCAGTGGAGATGTCCTGTCTAAGGGCAATGTGTGGTGTGTGAATATTATGCAGAAAACTCAGAGTGTGGAAATTAGGAGAAGGTGTGGAGTTAATAAAAGTATTAGTCAGAGGGCTGAAAAGGGGTTGTTGAGGTGGTTTGGTCATTTAGAGAGAATGGATCGAAGTAGAATGACATGGAGAGCGTAAAAATCTATAAGGGAAGGAAGGAGGGGTAAGGGTCGTCCTCGAAAGGGATGGAGGGAGGGGGGTAAAGGGGGTTTTGTGGGTGAGGGGCTTGGACTTCCAGCAAGCGTGCGTGAGCGTGTTAGATAGGAGTGAATGGAGACGAATGGTATTTGGGATCTGACGATCAGTTGGAGTGTGAACAGGGTAATATTTAGTGAAGGGATTCAGGGAAACCGGTTATTTTTATATAGTCGGACTTGAGTCCTGGAAATGGGAAGCACAATGCCTGCACTTTAAAGGAGGGGTTTGGGATATTGGCAGTTTGGAGGGATATGCTGTGTATCTTTATACTTATATGCTTCTAAACTGTTGTATTCTGAGCACCTCTGCAAAAACAGTGATTATGTGTGAGTGAGGTGAAAGTGTTGAATGATGATGAAAGTATTTTCTTTTTGGGGATTTTTCTTTCTTTTTAGGGTCACCCTGCCTCGGGGGGAGACGGCCGACTTGTTGAAATATATATATATATATATATATATATATATATATATATATATATATATATATATATATATATATATATATATATATATATACATATATATATATATATATATATATATATATATATATATATATATATATATATATATATATATATATATATATATATATGTAGGGGTGTGTGGACCAGGTGTTTACAGTGAAACATATAAGTGAACAGTATTTAGATAAGGCTGAAGAGGTCTTTGTGGCATTTTTGGATTTGGAAAAGGCGTATGACAGGGTGGATAGGGGGGCAATGTGGCAGATGTTGCAGGTGTATGGTGTAGGAGGTAGGTTACTGAAACCAGTGAAGAGTTTTTACGAGCATAGTGAGGCTCAAGTTAGAGTATGTAGGAAAGAGGGAAATTATTTCCCAGTAAAAGTAGGCCTTAGACAAGGATGTGTGATGTCACCGTGGTTGTTTAATATATTTATAGATGGAGTTGTAAGAGAAGTAAATGCGAGGGTCTTGGCAAGAGGTGTGGAGTTAAAAGATAAAGAATCACACATAAAGTGGGAGTTGTCACAGTTGCTCTTTGCTGATGACACTGTGCTCTTGGGAGATTCTGAAGAGAAGTTGCAGAAATTGGTGGATGAATTTGGTAGGGTGTGCAAAAGAAGAAAATTAAAAGTGAATACAGGAAAGAGTAAGGTTATGAGGATAACAAAAAGATTAGGTGATGAAAGATTGGATATCAGATTGGAGGGAGAGAGTATGGAGGAGGTGAATGTATTCAGATATTTGGGAGTGGACGTGTCAGCGGATGGGTCTATGAAAGATGAGGTGAATCATAGAATTGATAAGGGGAAAAGGGTGAGCGGTGCACTTAGGAGTCTGTGGAGACAAAGAACTTTGTCCTTGGAGGCAAAGAGGGGAATGTATGAGAGTATAGTTTTACCAACGCTCTTATATGGGTGTGAAGCATGGGTGATAAATGTTGCAGCGAGGAGAAGGCTGGAGGCAGTGGAGATGTCATGTCTGAGGGCAATGTGTGGTGTGAATATAATGCAGAGAATTCGTAGTTTGGAAGTTAGGAGGAGGTGTGGGATTACCAAAACTGTTGTCCAGAGGGCTGAGGAAGGGTTGTTGAGGTGGTTCGGACATGTAGAGAGAATGGAGCGAAACAGAGTGACTTCAAGAGTGTATCAGTCTGTAGTGGAAGGAAGGCGGGGTAGGGTTGGAGGGAGGGGGTAAAGGAGGTTTTGTGTGCGAGGGGCTTGGACTTCCAGCAGGCATGCGTGAGCATGTTTGATAGGAATGAATGAAGACAAATGGCTTTTAATACTTGACGTGCTGTTGGAGTGTGAGCAAAGTAATATTTATGAAGGGGTTCAGGGAAATCGGCAAGCCGGACTTGAGTCCTGGAGATGGGAAGTACAGTGCCTGCACTCTGAAGGAGGGGTGTTAATGTTGCAGTTTAAAAACTGTAGTGTAAAGCACCCTTCTGGCAAGACAGTGATGGAGTGAATGATGGTGAAAGTTTTTCTTTTTCGGGCCACCCTGCCTTGGTGGGAATCGGCCTGTGTGGTCATAAAAATAAAAAAATATATATATGACGAATTGGTAAAATTGTTCAACTAGCAAGAACTCATTTAAAATTAACTTCTTTCTAAAATTTTCTATTGTACGTCGTTTAAAGATGTATATTTTTCTATGTTAATGTAAAATTAATAATTTTGTACCTAAAGAACTTCAGAAGTCTTATCTAATCTTATAAAAAGAGCAATTTTAGCCTAATCCAACTAAATTATTTTAGAAAAGTTTACAATAATTTATTAAACAAACACACTGAAATATATTTTTTACGTTAGATTCATAATAGTTTTTTTTTTCGAGATTATTGCATACACAAATTTTTGCTTGCCTTATTCGGCAAGAAGCACGTTGCTGTTTAAGCCAAAATCGCAAGTTTTATGTATTCGGCACGAGACACACACACACACACACACACACACACACACACACACACACACACACACACACACACACACACACACCTGTGCTGTTCTTGGTATATGTGAATGACATAACGGAAGGGATAGACTCAGAAGTGTCTTGTTTGCAGATGATGTGAAGTTAATGAGAAGAATCAAATCGGATGAGGATCAGGCAGGACTAGAAAGAGACCTGGACAAGCTACAAGCCTAGTCCAGCAACTGGCTCCTTGAGTTTAACCCTGCCAAATGCAAAGTCATGAAGATTGGGGAAGGGCAAAGAAGACCGCAGACACAATATAGTTTAGATGGCCAAAGACTGCAAACCTCACTCATGGAAAAAGATCTGGGGGTGAGTATAACACCGAGCATATCTCCTGAGGCGCACATCAATCAGATAACTGCTGCAGCATACGGGCGCCTGGCAAACCTACGGATATCGTTCCGATACCTCAGTAAGGATTCAATCAAGATTCGGTATACCATTTACGTCAGGCCCATACTGGAGTATGCAGCACCAGTTTGAAATCCACACCTAGTCAAGCACGTCAAGAAACTAGAGAAAGTGCAAAGGTTTACAACAAGACTAGTCCCAGAGCTACGGGGATTGTCCTACGAAGAAAGGTTGAGGGAAATCGGCCTGACAACACTGGAGGACAGGAGGGTCAGGGGAGACACGATAACGACATATAAAATACTGCACGGAATAGACAAGGTGGACAAAGACGGTATGTTCCAGAGAAGGGACACAGACACAAGAGGTCACAATTGGAAGTTGAAGACTCAGATGAATCATAGGGATGTTAGGAAGTATTTCTTCAGTCATAGAGTAGTCAGGCCGTGGAATAGCCTAGAAAGTGACGTAGTGAAGGCGGGAACCATACATAGTTTTAAGGCGAAGTATGATAAAGCTCATGGAGCAGGGAGAGAGAGGACCTAATAGCAATCAGCGAAGAGGCGGGGCCAGGAGCTAAGACTCGACCCCTGCAACCACAAATAGGCGAGTACAAATAGGTGAGTACACACACACACACACACACACACACACACACACACACACACACACACACATTATTGTGCCCACGAACGAATGGTATTGATCAATAACAGCACTGCGACTAGCTGAGGACTCGAACCCATGTTGCTTTGACCTGTCTCATGGTGGGCGAAAACTCATGACGCCTTAATCCACCATACAATCCACTTAAGGATTGTATGGTCCAGTGGATTAAGGCGTCATGAGTTTTCGCCCACCATGAGGCAGGCCAAAGCAGCTTGGGTTCGTGTCCTTGGCTAGTCGCAGTGTTATTATATATATATATATATATATATATATATATATATATATATATATATATATATATAAATATTCGTTTTAAGATACTGCTGTTGACTTCCGGGTAAGTTAGGAGTAAGTCATGAAGATAATTTAAAAACTGGCAAGCACATGCTTAAGACTCATCGGGGAAGGTAATCATCCGCCAGGGTGAGTTTTATGAGTTACTCTTTCATTTGAAAAGACGAGTTTAAGAGTAAAATTAAGTTGTATTTTGTATTGACTTGAATTTCTAGAATATTTCTTCAATAAGAATATTGCCAGGTTAAAATTCTGTGATTAATTATATTTCTGAGTTAACGAACATTTGCATTAAAATATCTCAGAATATCATGAAGTTTGAGAATGTGAGATTTTAAAGCAATTTAATATGAACTGGCAGAAAGCGATAAATTTATGCGTGTAAATACTTGCTGCAACGCACTCGGCGTTCACAGGAATTCAGGTGTGTGTCACGAGGAACCTTTGTTAAATGTGCGTTTGACGTGCCTATGTTTGGCAGAATTCATATATGATGAATCTCGCTGATTTGATCAGAATATAAAGTTAACGAATATTTAGATGGTGCTCTTCATTATTTATTATTAAATATGTAATTCATCACTTCCTTTATTTTATTTTACACTGCTGATTCTTAAAGTTTTTCAAGTAGTTAATGTAATGATATATTTTTTATGATCATTAATATCGTTATTTTATCACTGTTACAGTATGCCACCTGTACTGACCACCACCACACAGCATGTCGTAGGTTTTAATCTTGTCGACTGTACGAAGGTCATAAAGGCTGCATTTCACCTGTTTACTAACATCAAGACAGGTATTCAAGTAAACTCGGCGTATATACCTTGAGAGTTACTCAAATCTCATCGCTTTCGTTTGTAACACGTACGCCAAAAAAAATTACATTGCGTCGTAATGCAGAATGGTTTATGGATTATGAATTAAGAAGGAAAGACGGAGATGAAGGGATGACGAAAACGAAGAGAACCGTCGGTGATAAAATTAATGTTCTAAGCGAATGTTGCCACGTCTGTCGGTCTGGCGAGATTCGCAGCTGACACACGTGTCTCACTTTCGCCAGCCTGGCGAGATAGCATTTTTGTTGGCAGCTCTGTTTACACCGGCGAGGCTGGAACCAGGATCCTGATGAAATGTTATCGTTATAAGGTTTATTTTCCTATACCCTCGCCGCAAAGATAATAAGTAAGTTATTCTAGTTATTATCCATTTCAATACATATCGTCACTGCTGCAATAAATCCTCCACATACACACTGGCACGTGGACCAGTGTCCTCGCTAAGGTATAGCCATCCATGACTTACACACACACACACACACACACACACACACACACACACACACACACACACACACACACACAAGTTGGTGAAAGAGAACCACACACACAGAAGCTAGGTAACGTAGTGAACCCTCCACAGAGAAGCTGGTGAAAGAACTGAACTCCCTCACACAAAAGCTTGGGGAACGGAGTTGTTCTATACGCAAGGCAGGGAAGCGGTGGCGCCCTAAATACCCAAGACTGTGAAGGTGAGCAACACCAGGCAAAAGACGGTAGAGCTAAGTAACATTAAACGAAAGATGGGAGAGCTAAGTAACACTAAACAAAAGACGGGAGAGCTAAGTAACACTAAACAAAAGATGGGAGAGCTAAGTAAACCTAAACAAAAGATGGGAGAGCTAAGTAACACTAAACAAAAGACGGGAGAGCTAAGTAACACTAAACAAAAGACGGGAGAGCTAAGTAACACTAAACAAAAGACGGGAGAGCTAAGTAACACTAAACAAAAGACGGGAGAGCTAAGTAACACTAAACAAAAGATGGGAGAGCTAAGTAACACTAAGCAAAAGATGGGAGAGCTAAGTATCATTAAACAAAAGACGGGAGAGCTAAGTAACACTAAACAAAAGATGGGAGAGCTAAGTAACTCTAAACAAAAGATGGGAGAGCTAAGTAACACTAAACAAAAGATGGGAGAGCTAAGTATCATTAAACAAAAGACGGGAGAGCTAAGTAACACTAAACAAAAGACGGGAGAGCTATGTAACACTAAACAAAAGACGGGAAAGCTATGCAATACTAAAAACACGGGAGAGCTAAACAATCCTGTGCACAGCTAGGGGAGCTGAGGATCCCTCCAGCTGAGCAAGCTAAGAGCTTACACAAGCTGGTGGGTGCTTAGGAAACCCTCACACGAGGTGGAGAAACTGAGCAACCACACGAGCTAGGGAAAGCTTTGTGGAGTCACCCAAACTGAGCTAGAGGATGGTGGCGCCACAGCTGGGCAGTGTGGTGGTGGTGGTGGTCTGGGGGCGGGTGAGCCAAGTTCAGCTTTAGGAAACCAAACTCTCAGATTACCACAAACCTACGAGGTAACTCATTCCCCCCCATATCACACACACACACACACACACACACACACACACACACACACACACACACACACACACACACACACACGTGCACACTCTCTCTCTCACGAGTAGTTAGTGTTTAGTAATGCAATACTGATGTAGTGGGGTGTGCGTTGTGTCTAATCACAGAACGAGTGGGACTGGAACCCATCGCAGGCGAATCTTAGAACACGCAGGCCAGTGTGTCAACGAACGGACCATGCTGGCCCAAAAAGATGAATTAGTTGTGTTTAAGTTGAGCCTTTGTTCACTGTTCTTATGTCCTTATTAGCGTAGCAAGTGTTCGTTAAAGAAACATATTCGACCATTAAAACAATGCATCAAACCACGGAACGGGTGGGATTTGAACCCATGGCGAGTGAGTCGTAAAATTCGTTCCGTGGTTTGTTTGTAATCGTGTTATTACGATTTCGTGAGTTGGAATATTGTATGTTCAGTAAATTACTGCCCTCGATCATTAACGTATGAGTTCGGTACAACAGTATCCTTGATAATTAGAGTTGCGAATCCAAATGTCGTATTGCTAACAATGTTGAACAACACACACGCGATCCAGACCAAGCTATTATTGGAACAACGTTTTGCTCTGAGCGGTGACTGGAAAGTGTCTTAGGTTACACCACACGCTGTTGACAATGTTCATCAGTACTTTCACGTGGAATATAAAAACAAAATAGTCATTATCAAGTGGAAAAAATTCTTCATTGTGGTGAAATATGGGAGAGAGAAGCATCAGTAGTACCAGCACAGGTATTCTTAATAGTTTGTTAATAGCAGCAGTTAATAGCAGCAGTAGTAACAGAAAGATGAAGACAGTGTTATGGAAAACCTTTAACGTACAATGTACATCCTAAAATTTGCAATATTTCACCATGTCTGTCAAGTACATAGAGAACACCTCAGAATTCATGTCTTGGAGCCTCGATTGTTGTACTTGCCAAAACTAATGAACAAAGAGGGTGATGTATGTCTTGGCTAGACACAAAGCAAACATGTCCTAGATCAGTGGTTCTCAAGCTTTTTCAAGCTGCCGCCCCCTTGGCTCCCACGCTTCAGGCTGCCGCCCCCTTGGCTCCCAAGCTTCAGGCTGCCGCCCCCTTGGCTCCCAGGCTTCAAGCTGCCGCCCCCTTGGCTCCCAGGCCACATCCCTAGCGCCTCCCTCCCCATCCATAGACAAACATTCTACCCCACCTTATTCTTGGTATTAGGTTTACTGCAAAGTCAAAACGACTATTCTAACACTATAAACAAGCGTATATATTTCACAGATAAAGATTAACATTTGTTCCCGGATGTCACTAATCGTATCTAGACATTTTATCGTATCTAGACATTATTCGTATCTAGATATTATTCGTATCCAGACATTGCTCTATCCAGACATTAATTGTATCTAGTCTGTTTACTTAATGATCAAGCAACGTACTGTGATTTGCCACTCGGTGATTCAGTTATGTGATTGGCCAAGTGCATCAGAAGTCAGATGCATTCTAGCACATCTCCCAAAATTTCAATAAATAACTATTTTTTCGCCAGAGATGAAAAGATTGCTCGTCTTTATAAAAAATATATTTATAGCCGAGTTCACACCCGGCTGTAAGTTAACTATTAGCTGAAGATAGATTAGGTCAGGGTAAGTTAAATCAAGTTTAGTTAGAATAGGTTTCATATAGATGTAGGTTAGGTTACATTACGTAAGGTTGCGTTAGGTCAGGTTAGGTTAGGTTAGGTTAGGTTAGGTTAGGTTAGGTAGTAAATTGAGTTAGGTTAAGTATCGTTGCTGGTTATTTCTATTAGGCCTATGAAATACCAGGCTGAATTATCCTAGACCAAAACGTTCGATGGGCGAATCATCCTACAATCGACGTTAGTAAGTAAGTAAGTAAGTTTATTCAGGTATACACAAATACAGTTACATAGAATTATCATACATAGCAGCATATGCGTAGAGAACCTGGGATAACCCAAAAAAGTCAGACAGAGTGACTTATTTCCATTGGGGTCCTTTTACATTATTATTATAACATAAAGGTTATAATATTTTCTTATTATTCTACAATGAAGATAACATCTTATTATCATACTAAAAAGACTATCTGCTACACCAAGGTCATTAAGACTATCTACAATACGAGGGTCATTACAAGGAATAAGGTAAAATTTACACGTATGTTAGCTATACTGCATAAAAAGTGTTGAATATGATAATGGTATACAATAGTGACAAGTTGATAAGGTAAGACAACAGTTAGGTCTCCTTATTCTGAAACTTTTTAAGTTTTTCTTCGCCAGCTTGTGACTTTTAATTTTTTCAGATCATTTCTTGTGTCTCTGTGTACGGTGTTCAGTCCCTTTGCTTAGGTGTACGGTTTTCAGTCCCTCTGCCTTCATGTAAGGTGTTCATTCCTTAAAGCTTGATCAATCTGAAGCGTGATCAGTCTTAAGCTTGAATAATCTTAAGCTTAATCAATCTGAAGCTTGATTAATCTGAAACTTGATTAATCTGAAGTTTGATCAACTTTAACCTTCACCAATCTGAAGCTTGCAGCCCATGCACACAGTAGTATTAGCTGTATAAATTACGGAGTTGCAATACTAATGATAGAAATAAGCAGAAGGTGTAGTTAGTGGTAGCAGTAACAGGAAATATTGAAGGAGACAGATGAAGCAACACGAAGATGACACAACAGTTATTGTTGTAGTAAAGAGTCTGGTGATACCGACAACCTGCGGAAGAGGACACTTGTGTTACACTTCAGGACGTTTATTATACCAAATCGTTACGTCACGGGTAAGTTTACTTAGGTATACCTTGCATGATTATTATACTTTTGTGTACCTGTGCCTAAATAAACTTAGATAACCCCAACAAGGTCAAAGTGGCTTATCTCCACTGGAATCCTTGTGGCTTCTTCCGTTCTAATTAGCACTGACAAAGCCACTCTTGGGGAACTGCTTCTGTCCTGAACTGTTCACTAGAGTCCTTTTCCATAAAAAGTTTATTGCGAGGCACCGAAAAGTTGAAAAAGTGACTTGAGGAGGAAAATGTGGGTGTAAGGATTAGGGAGCGCGATAGGCAAAAACCCGAATAAAATGAGGGAGAGAGAGCAAGGAAGAGAGAGAGGAAGTGAATTCTCTCCCACACGCCAAACTTCAATGAAATATTTGTGTTCTGGGGTGGGAAGTAAGGGGGGGGGAGATATTGGTGACGTCATGGAGGGGGTGTGAGGAAAGTGGGGGTTAATGTCTGTGTGGAGTAGTGGAGGGTGGGTTCTAACGTCACCAGGGAGGGGTGGACTGGAGTTCTGACGTCACCAGAGAGGGGTGGACTGGAGTTCTGACGTCACCAGGGAGGAGTGGACCGGGAGGCGGTCCTGACTTCAGCAGGGAGGGGTGAACCGAGAGGGGGGTGTTCTGACGGGAGGAAGTTCTGACGTCGATATGGTGGGGTGGACCGGGAGGGGTGGCAGAAAACTTGAGGTGGCAGAGAGCTTGGGGTGGCAGAGAGCGAGCTTGGGGTGGTAGAGAACTTGGGGTGGCAGAGAGCTTGGGGTGGCAGAGAGTTTAGGGTGGCAGAGAGAGAGAGCTTGGGGTGGCAGAGAGAGAGCTTGGAGTGCCAGAGAGCTTGGGGTGGCAGAGAGCTTGGGGTGGCAGAGAGCTTGGGGTGGCAGAGAGCTTGGGGTGGCAGAGGGTCTGGGGTGGCAGAGAGCGAGCTTGGGGTGGCAGAGAGCTTCGGGTGGCAGAGAGAGAGCTTGGGGAGGCAGAGAGCTTGGGGTGGCAGAGGGTCTGGGGTGGCAGAGAGCGAGCTTGGGGTGCTAGAGAGTTTGGGGTGGCAGAGAGAGAGCTTGGGATGGCAGAGAGCTTGGGATGACAGAGAGCTTGGAGTGGCAGAGAGCTTGGGATGGCAGAGAGCTTGAAGTAGCAGAGAGCTTGGAGTGGCAGAAAGCTTGGGATGGCAGAGAGCTTGGAGTGGCAGAGAGCTTGGGGTGGCAGAGAGCTTGGGGTGGCAGAGAGCTTGGGGTGGCAGAGAGCTTGGGGTGACAGAGAGCTTGGGGTGGCAGAGAGCTTGGGGTGGCAGAGAGCTTGGGGTGGCAGAGAGCTTGGGGTGGCAGTGAGCTTGGGGTGGCAGAGAGCTTGGGGTGGCAGAGAGCTTGGGGTGGCAGAGAGCTTGGGGTGGCAGAGAGCTTGGGGTGGCAGTGAGCTTGGGGAAGTCTCCTTCAGACTTCATTAGCAGTTCCACTCATGGAATAAAAATTTCACGAAAACTCCTGGAAAAAAAATCGAGCAAAATATACGGAGTATATTTTATGTCAGGGAAGAGTGGAAGGGAAATAAAGTAGGAAGAGGAAGAGGATGGGAGAGAAGAGGAGGTAAGAGGGACGTAGGGAATCAAAGAGAAGAGTGTGCAACAAAAGAGGAAAGTTTGCTGATGAAGGGTGAGAGAATGAGCAAATCTGAGGAGAGAGAGAGAGAGAGAGAGAGGTAGGTTAGTAAATCTGAGGAGGAGAAATAGATGAGTAAATCTGAGGAGGTGAGAGAGGTGAGTAAATCTGAGGAGGAGAGATAGGTGAGTAAATCTGAGGAGGTGAGAGAGGTGAGTAAATCTGAGGAGAGATAGGTGATTAAATATGAGGAAGAGAGGTGAGTAAATCTGAGGAGAGAGAGAGGTGAGTAAATCTGAGGTGAGATAGGTGAGTAAATCTGAGGAGAAGAGATAGGTGAGTAAATATGAGGAGGAGAGATAGGTGAGTAAATATGAGGAGAGAGAGCGGTGAGTAGAACTGAGAAGGAGAGAGAAAGGTGAGTATATCTGAGGAGGAGAGATACGTGAGTAAATCTGAGGAGGAGAGAGAGAGGTGAGTAAAACTGAGGAGGAGAGAAAGGCGAGTATATCTGAGGAGGAGAGATAGGTGAGTAAATCTGAGGAAGAGAGATAGATGAGTAAATCTGAAGAGAGAGGTGAGTAAATCTGAAGAGGAGAGAGAGATGAATAAATCTGAGGAGAGAAGTGAATAAATCTGAAGTGGAAAGAGAGAGAGGTGAGTAAATCTGAAGAGGCGAGGTAGGCCTAATGAGTGAACAAGTAAGAGAAGACGATGAGTTAGGTACGGACATTTTTTTTTTTTTTTTTTTAGATGTGATGAAATTTTCTTGAATGGAAATCTCGCCACATCGTGACAGAAATTGTGCAAGATGCACGGTATTGTATAAGTAAAGAATTACATGAGAACTGAATTGTGTAAGTCCTGAATTTGGTAAGGGTACCAGTTCGTGTATGGTGTACTGGATTCGTGTATGGTGTACTGGATTCGTGTATGGTGTACTGGATTCGTGTATGGTGTAATGGATTCGTATATGGACTGCTGATGTGTGTATACACTACTGGATTTGTGCAAATAGTGATAATTTGAGCACATAGCACTGATTTGTGTAGCAGAGTACCGATTTATACTCGCACAAAATCGAGCAAAATTTTCTGAATTGTGTAGAAATACATAATTTCATAAATACTGAATTGTGTAAGGAGTAGTGAATTGTATGAAGAGATCAAGGGAGGCACAGCTTCCCATCAGTCACATTTTCACAGGTTTAAGATTTGTGTAAATAAAGACCTGAGAATCGTAAAATTCTTCAAGAGCTACAGAGGATAAGATCCAACACGTAATTACTATCGTCATGAGTTATTATACGTGATGTGCGTAACAAGTGTGATATTTATGTGTGATAAACGTGTGTCATAACATACCCACGCTTAGGTAAATAAAAGTTATGGAGGCTCTTCAGTCTTGGGTTATTGTCGAGTCTTCTGGTCTTCTTTTTATTTTCTCTTGCCCAGTTGTGATCTGACCAGGGTCCAGGACGGACCGAAACGTCGTTCTTAACCTGTGAGTCGTTTCAGCCACTCCTTTGTGGCCAGTGTTCTTCATACATGTTGTGTGTCATGCGGGCTGTGTGGGCGATGTTACTCTCTGCGACTCTTTCCACACGAGCGTTACAAGAAAGCTGTACCAACACACACACACACACACACACACACACACACACACACACACACACACACGGGGAAATCGGTCTGACGACACTGGAGGACAGGAGGGTTAGGGGAGACATGATAACGACATACAAAATACTGCGAGGAAATACATAAGGTGGACAGAAACAGGATGTTCCACAGATGGGACACAGAAACAAGGGATCACAATTGGAAATTGGCGACTCAGATGAGTCAAAGGGATGTTAGGAAGTATTTCTTCATTCACAGAGTTAGTAGGAAGTTGAATAGTCTGGCAAGTAGTGGAGGTAGTGGAGGCAGGAACCATACATAGCTTTAAGACGAAGTATGATGAAGCTCATGGAGCTCGGAGAGAGAGGACCTAGTAGCAATCAGTGAAGAGGCGGGGGCAGGAGCTGAGTCTCGACCCCAGCAATCGCAAATAGGTGAGTACACACACACACACACACACACACACACACACACACACACAGAGTGACCTAGTAGCGATCAGTGAAGAGGCAGGGCCAGAAGCTCGGACTCGACCCCCGCAACCTCAACTAGGTGAGTACAACTAGGTGAGTACACACACACACACACACACACACACACACACACACACACACACACACACACACACACACACACACACACACACACACACTCATACAGACATACATATTCCTAAAGGTACGCACACATTCATGTACATACGCATGTATATATGCTCATCTCTCCACCCCCTCCACATACAAGGTTTGAGAGCGTTAGAGGCGATTAGTGATGAACAGCAGGAAGGGACGACGTTACTACGTGAGAGAGGGAAGAGGGAGAGAACTGAAGTTGTGAAGGGATGTTGGTCATTATCTCTCTCTCTCTCTCTCTCCCTCTATCTCTCTCTCTCTCTCTCCCTCTCTCTCTCTCTCTCTCTCCCTCTATCTCTCTCTCTCTCCCTCTCTCTCCCTCTCTCTCCCTCTCTCTCCCTCTCTCTCCCTCTCTCTCCCTCTCTCTCTCTGTCTCTCTCTGTCTCTCTCTCTCCCTCCCATTCCTCATAGAAAGAGAGAGAGAGAGAAAAAAAAAGAGAAAGAGAGCAAAACCAAAAATTATCTAAAAAACTATCATCAGCAGCTGGAGATAACACCAGTTAAGATTATTGGACAAACCTACGTTGTTTTTCAGACGTGTTGCGTGGGAGAGAGAGAGAGAGACACAGACAGACACAGACAGACACAGACACAGACACAGACACAGACACAGACACACACACACACACACACACACACACACACACACACACACACACACACACACACACACACACACACACACACACACACACACACAGAAACTAATGTGCACACAATTTATGTGCACATGTATTTGCACATCAATGCCGAGGTCGTAAACTTAGTCTACATACTTGAATATCCATCCTCCCCCCCCCAAAAAAAAAGAAAAATGAAACAACTCACAAATGTTCTGAGACGAACGCTCGTTCACACTCCATCCATCATACATAAATTCTGTTTTTTTCTATTCTTCTATATTTCCCAGCCTCTAGGTTAACGTTTCATCGTGTCTCATTAAAAGCTAATCTGAAAACTACAAAATATAGATGTGCAAATAAAAAAAATTGTGTGAAAGAGAAAATGCTGAAAGGGATTAAATTAGAAGTGTTCCCACATTGACAACAGCTGCGGGGCCCCACAAGGATCTGTGTTTGCACCGACAGTGTTTATATTTTTAAGATATGCCTGCTAACTGGAATAAACATATGTAATGCAAATAGTATAATAGTAAACAGGAAATGAAAATGCAACTTGAGCGAGAGAAAAGTGAGAACAAGCTGCGTTATGACCGTGGAGTGGGCGAAACTTTCTCTGACAGCACCAAAGACAACTTGAGATGATGACCATTAAGTTCACTGGAAACCACATTTATATTGAGAAAACGTTTCGCCTACCAAGGGTTTTATCAAACTTCACCTGGTAGGCGAAAACGTCCATGGTAGACAAAATATCTCATCAATAAAATGTCGTAAATCTTATTAACATACTTGTCGGCAAATAAAATCATTTATATACATTAACATCCACTGAATATTCAGTAAGTGTTTTCACCCAAAAAACTTAAGAAATATGGTACAAAAAAATGAGGAAAAGGATTCTCCAAAATGGTGACTAGAGTAAAGAAACATCGTAATCAGAAATATAGACTGGAAAAAAAAATCCTACATAAATGTGTTGGAAGACTTCGAGGATGGAGTTGAAGGGGCAGCACGAGCATCAACCACTGGAAAATGAAGAACTCTTGTGCAAACTGAACACTGAAGCGGAACATCTCGAGTATATCTGCTTCTGTAACTACAGGGAAGATGAAACACCTGATAAATGCAAACAAAGAACACCGAGAGCATAGCTCTGCTCCTGTAACTACAAACAATGAAGAAGGAATACTGTGAGCGTAGCTATGTTCCCATAGTTACACACAATGAAGAAGGAACCCTGTGAGCATAGCTCTGCTCCTGTAACTTCAAACAATGAAAAAGGAACACTGTGAGTATAGCTATGTTCCTGTAACTTCAAACATTGAAGAAAGAACACTATGAGCATAGCTATGCTCCTGTAGCTACAAAATGTTATATAATCACGTAACCACACAAGAGGTAATCAAAAACACCTCCGTGATAAACTGGTAGTTGCAGAAGTGTGATGTTCTCACCACTAGAGGTCTCTGACGCTCCTTGGCACCAACAGATGGGCAAACTGTAAACGTCCGACCATTTTTTTTTACCTTTTCTGTAAACATTTACATTTCAGATGTAAACCGAAGTACACGGAAAGGGGGAACATTTCCTTCATCAGAATTTGCTGCAAATGCATACGTTTCTTTGCGTCTCGTCTCTATGTTTGCTCTCTCTCTTCGATGTATTTAGTTGGAGCTGAGGCTGAAAGAAATCTCTGTGAGAATACCTTAATGTTTTTTACTTGTATTACCGGTAATGCATTCAATCGCAAGGTATCGGGTTCGATATCCAGGCAGGGAGAAATATAAGGGCCAGTTTCCTTACTCCTTTGAAGTCCCTCCCTACCTAATAGTATAAATTGGTACCTGTGTACAAGCCGACTGTTGTGGGTGGTATCCAGGAAAAAAAATGTTGGAAAATGCCAATCCTGCTGGAATGTCATATTCTGTGTATGTAAACAGTCCGTTCCTGTGTGTAAAAACTACAGTATCTGGTGGAAGTATTCAAGTGGTGGGTAAATGATATTCGTGAACCTAACGATGTTAATTAAAAAATAATGTAATGAGAGTGTAGAGCGACGAGTTTGTAATAAAATACAAACATTTATGAACTCCATCGACTCAAAGATTCCACTTCCTTCTCTGAATCTGAAGTCGCATGTACGATTTAATATCAATGGATTTAATATGGACAGATGATTTAATTTGGATGGGTGATTTAATATTGATGGATGATTTAATTTCGATGGATGATTTAATTTCGATGGATGATTTAGTATGGACAGATGATTTAATATGGATGGATGATTTAATATGGATGGATGATCTAATATGGATGGATGATATAACATTGACGGGTGATTTAATATGGGCAGATGATTTAATATCGATGGACGATCTAGTATCGACGTGATTTTATTCCCAACCAATCACGAGAAACTTGGGAGACACTGAAGCGCAATTTCTACCAATCAGAGAAAACTCTGAGATAATGAAACACAATTTCCAGCGATCACAGGAAACTTTCAGACAGTGACAATTCCCATCAATCAGCAGAAACTCGGACTGAGCTGGGTCGTCACTCATTAATTTGCAATATCAAAGTATATTGCCCGAGGCGGTATGTGGAATTTCTGAATATTGATGAACGTCGGGTTATCGGTACTGACAGTCATCAATTCTAAAACTGGCGAAATTGCCGATTTTGAGTCTCGTCGAATTCCTTGCAAGGAATGTTGAGGAATATATTGCGAGCTGTAACTTTATAATGTGCGGAAATGTTCGCTCTAAGAAATCTGAATTCTGGGAGAAAGATTTTTTACGTAGTCTGTTTGTACACACACACACATATGTATATATATATATATATATATATATATATATATATATATATATATATATATATATATATATATATATATATATATATATATATATATATATATATGTAGAGGATGGGGTCCACCTCTGGTGGAAATTGTGGGACCCATAGCCTCGGAGAAATGGATAAAAAGACTTCAGGGAAGAATATTTAATTTCTTCCTGAAGCCATTTCAATATTCCACTTCCCCTACCACCCCATCTTTTCAATTTTTTACCAATAGGTTATCTATCTATATATATATATATATATATATATATATATATATATATATATATATATATATATATATATATATATATATATATATATATATATATATATATATATTAATGCAAAAATTAATAATTTTGTACCGAAAGAACCTTAGAAAACTTACCTAACCTTATTATAAAAAGTGTAATTTAATTTAGCCAAATCCAATAAAATATATTTTACATAGGTTCACAATAATTTAATAGTAAACAAACACAATGAAATATATTTTTTCATTTGGTTCAGAATGATTTTTGCGAAATTATTGCATACCCAAATATTCGCTTGCCTTATTTAGCAAGAAGAGCGTTGATATATATATATATATATATATATATATATATATATATATATATATATATATATATATATATATATATATATATATATATATATATGTCGTGCCGAATAGGCAGAACTTGCCATCTTGGCTTAAATAGCAACGTTCATCTTGCCATATAAGACAAGCAAAAATTTGTATATGCAATAATTTCGCAAAAATCATCCCGAACTTAATGAAAAAAACATATTTCACTGTGTTTGTTTATTATTAAATTATTGTAAACGTATCTAAAATACATTTAGTTATACTAGGCTAAAATAAATTGCGCTTGTTATAATAAGGTTAGGTAAGTTTTCTAAAATCCTTTTGGTGTAAAATTATAAATTTTTACAATAACAATAATGAAAAAATATATTTTAAAACTTACAGAGAAAATTTTAGAAAGGACTTAATTTTAAATGAGTTCTTGCTAATTGACAAGTTTTAGCAATTAGGCATGGCATATATATATATATATATATATATATATATATATATATATATATATATATATATATATATATATATATATATATATATATATATATATATATATAATGTCGTGCCGAATATGTAAAACTGGTCAATTAGCAAGAACTCATTTAAAATTAAGTCATTTCTAAAATTTTCTCTTATACGTTTAAAGATATATTTTTTTTTTATTAATGTTGATGTAAAAATTTATAATTTTGTACCAAAAGGAACTTAGAAAACTTACCTAACCTTATTATAACAAGAACAATTTATTTTAGCCTAACCCAACTAAATATATTTTAGATTTGTTTACAATAATTTAATACTAAGCAAACACAGTGAAATATTTTTTTTTCGTTAGGTTCAGAATGATTTTGACGAAATTATTGCATACAAAAATTTTCACTTGTCCTATATGGCAAGATGAACTTTGCTATTTAAGCCAAGATGGCAAGTTCTATATATATATATATATATATATATATATATATATATATATATATATATATATATATATATATATATATATATATAATATGTAATATTGTTTGTGTTACTTTCTCCATTCATCTATTTATTTCCCAGTGTTTCTCCCACCTTTTTGTCATTAATTCACGGGTCCAATCACTCAGTGAGGGGGAGGCGGACAGCCAAACCAGACCTGTATCACATTATACCAAAACTGCCTCATTCCCTCCACTCAATCAAGCATCAACCATGTCATTCCACCACACCCGCGCCCTTGCAACCCCAGAAACTATCTCTGTTTTACGCTGAATCACTGCTGTTTTTACAGCCATTACCAATTCTGATTTAAGCAGAATCACTACGACTGATTTGTGTAGAATCACTACTAATTCTTTAATACGGAATCCCTACTATTGATATGTTCCGAATTACTGTCGTTACTTAGGTCGAATCACTGCATTTATGGAGAATCACTGCCGAAATTTATGCCGAATTACTACAGCTGATTTATTCAGAATCACTGCCTGTGACTTGTTCAAAATCATTGCTATTGACTTATTCAGAATCACTGCCATTGATATATGCAGAATCAGAGTTATTGATTTATTCAGAATCACTACCACTGATTTATGCAACAACACAAGAAGTGTCTGCCGCTGACGTAGAGTGTCAGCTGTCTACTCCAGATAGAGTGGTTACCTGTAGCAGGTTCTGCTTCAGCTTCGGTGTTCTCCATCCAATCAATTTGAGCCCAATGAGACACGGGGAGATGGCTGAGCTGCAGCACCAGCTCCGGACATGGATGCCCATTTGAATTTGGGACACGTAACATGGCCTAATCAAGGGTGAGACTGCATTGAGTGCGCCTCATGCATCTGCCTCTGCCTCTCTCTCTCTCTCTCTCTCTCTCTCTCTCTCTCTCTCTCTCTCTCTCTCTCTGTCTTCCATTTGGTGTGCCTGTGTGGTTTCTGATTATTCTTCAATGCAGTAAATCTGCTGTTGATGCTGCCTATCTCTTGTTTACGTTGGTAAGTCTGCTGTTGATGCTGCCTATCTCTTGTTTACGTTGGTAAGTCTGCTGTTGATGCTGCCTATCTCTTGTTTGCGTTGGTAAGTCTGCTGTTGATGCTGCCTATCTCTTGTTTACGTTGGTAAGTCTGATGTTGATGCTGCCTATCTCTTGTTTACGTTGGTAAGTCTGCTGTTGATGCTGCCTCTTTCTTGTTTACGTTGGTAAGTCTGCTGTTGATGCTGCCTCTTTCTTGTTTACGTTGGTAAGTCTGCTGTTGATGTTGCCTCTTTCTTGCTTGCGTTGCAAGAATTCTGAAGATGCTGCTACCTCGTTTACATATATAAGTTTGCTTTTTTTTCTGTTTTCTTACTATTTACGTTGCTAAGTCTGCTCTTGATGCTACATTACTGATGGTTTCATTTGTAATACAGTAGTCAATTAAAAGGGAGAGTGAGAGGCAACGAAAATAGAAAGGTGACGCGAAAGGAAGACAGCGACCACGACAGCGAGATTCCAGCAGAATCTGTTCCCTTTTCAAGATTAATTAATAAAAGTGGTCTGATGAAGGAAAGGAAAAATAATACGTAAAAATCTAATCCTTGCCACCAAGTTGTGAGAAAGACTGTTGGCTCCTGGGAAGATTAGAGGAGCAGTGGAGCGCTTCGCTCCGGTAAACACACCATTTAGTCTGGAACTCCAGAGAGCAAGTACAAGAAGTTCCCGATCAAGAATTGGAAATTTTTATATTACTCATATGAAGCAAGAAAAAAGAATCGATCGCACCTCTTCGAAGTAGTTGTGCCGCACGAAGGACTAGTTCATTATTGCGCCTCATGCTCATTCTCTGAGCAGTACCACAAACAACATTCTTACAGAGCGTAATAATGTTGGTAGAATTATCGACAACATGTCATGTAAAAGGACACAAGTGCTACTAATGCGATATTTTATTGTAGTAATATTTCGCTCTCTAGAAGGTTTGTCAAACCGTAACAAATCTCCTGGAGAGCGAAACGTTGCCACAATAAAATATCACAATAGTTGCACTTGTGTCCTTTTAACTAACAGGATTATAGAGGTCACAATGGGTCTTTATCAGACCTCACTGGGCATTGCTACAGCGCACACAAAAATATATTTAATATATTACGTCTTCATATATATATACATGAACACAATACAATATGGAATAAGTCTCAAAAACATTTAGGCATCTTATTATAACTAAAACACTAGTCAACAGATTGCAGTATATAATTTAGACCAAGGCAAGGCTGTAGCATCATCTCCGGCAGTACTGTCTGTATGGAGGTTGAAACCTTAAGACAATATCCACTCTTTGATTCTACTAGATGAATGAATCATTCTTGAGGAGACTGCAGTCTCTTCAAGAATGATTCATTTTATGTCACTGGAATCTTCATACAAACCGTACTGCCAGAGATGATGTTACAGCCTAGCCTTGGTCTAATAATTATATGTTGCAATCTGTTGACTTGGTTACTTTCTCTATAAATATGCGTAATATGACATTTAATGTGCTAGTTCGTATTTGTATTGTTCTACTTTCTTCAAACTCGTTTGCTAGTTCGTTTCTGACAAAATTTATTAAAGCTCCATTTGAAAAACCAAAATTATATTAGAATTTCTCCTTATTTAATGCCTGCTTAGCTTATTTATCAACTTTTTCAAGCTCTTGGAGATCTGTGTGAGAGGGAATCCACTAAGTTTAACTGTAAATCCTTTCCTAGCTTCACACTCAAGCCTGCTACATTCAAGTCACAGGATATTTAAAGCAAGTAATTAGGCTTAAAGAGAGTCAGTTACAGTTAAACGTAAGTAAAATATTTTCTCATTCTTGGAGTAAGACTGGTAACAAAAATAATTTGTTTCTACGAAAGGATGTCGAGGAAAAAAGTTGGAGGAGGAAGAGCAAAATGAAATGAGGAAGAAGAGAGGACGAGGTAGTGACTCCAACTTGGCTTATTTGAGGGTAAACTTTGGAGGTCCGGAGGCCGGAGTTTTGGACTAGCTGGGATATTTAATGCGAGATATTTTGAGATCTTAAGCTCCTAGTGTCAACATATGTGATGTCTTCTCAGCTCCCCTTTTCACCATGCTAGTTTTGTGTCTTTTTAAATTTTCTGTGTCGCAATGTTTTGATGTTTTAAGTTTCCTGTGTCACTATGTTTTGATGCCTAGTTTAGCTTCCTGTATCATTAGGCTTCTGTGACCTTTTTTTTTTTTTTTAACTTCCAGTGTCATGTTCTGATGTCTGAATTCTCAAGTGGACAAAACTCAACACTGCTTAATCAGAACCTTTTAATACTATAATGATTATTATTGAGATTTGTATTAATGTTGCAACTTTTCAGCCTATCTACATTTACGGTCTCGTTTTTCCATTCATATTGTTAAAGTAGCTTGTCTTCTCATAAAAAATTAAAGAAAAATTTTCATCACAATCCTAATTTAAGTTTTTGTATCATATAAAATTTTCATCACAATTTTCATCATAATACATAACCAGTATTAAAGTAACTTTCAGATTCAAATCATTAAAGTCACATTTGTCATTATGTTCCTAGTATGTTACTATTTGTCTTCACATTTCTAGCATATTAGTTATTTATGTCATCGACATGCATTTTATTTTCCCTACTTCACCTTAGTAAGAGACGGACAACAGTCGACTAACACAGGTTCACTATCCGCCTGACGCCAGGTGAACACGTGAAGTAGGTCTTCACACATTCACTACCAGGTGAACACGTGCAGTAGGTGCACACACATTCACTACCAGGTGAACACGTGCAGTAGGTGTTCACACATTCACTATCAGGTGAACACGTGCAGTAAGTGAACACACATTCACTACCAGGTGAACATGAGCAGCAGGTGTACACACATTCACTACCAGATGTGAAGTCACCCAAGACGTCTGCTCCGATGTCACCACACGATGTCACCCCACGACATCTCACCACATCACGCTGCCTGACGTCACCCTGGACGTCTGCCCTGACGTCACCTTGCGATGTCACCCCACGACATCCCTCACTACGTCACGCCTGACACATGTTACATCGACAGTGTTAGTTTCATAGTGAACAATTTGTATTCAGTATTGTTCAGAACGATTGAGAGAAGATATGTCACATGTTAATTCCACTCAGTGTTCTCATATGTTCGTGAATGACGTAGTGTCGATTTTTGCATGGAAAAGCATCATTTGCTAGTGTAAAGCATGTTGTAACCGCACGTGCAGTGTGAATGTGTGCAGTTTTAAGTGTGTCCCCCGATGAAGTGATCTGACTCCAGATGTGTGTGTAGACCACAGTGTGGTCTACATTGGTAACACCCTCTTATTACATGTCACCCTGTTCGACGACTGACACTAGTCAGTCCAGGCGTCAGTTACGAGTGTTGAGCCCCCATGTGCAGAAAATTCTTATGCTCGCCGCTCGTAGATGCCATGCCCGAGTCGTACCTGCAACGACTCCCCATTGATTCTCGTATCTCTCAATTTCCTGACCGTTTGAGTACAGTTATGAGTAGACCCAGTCTGGGAATGCTCAGTCTAACCTCTGCTCTGATTCCCACTCTGACCAAGAGGATGATATCAAGCCGCAGTAGCCCTGTGGGCAGGGGACTGTCTCACTCATGTCACGGCTTCAGTGAACAGCCTGCATAAAGTATGATGTCACTTTGACTGCTAGCTGTGCTTCGCTGCATTCCCTGCAGTGACTGCCTAGCGAGAGGGTGAATTCATGAAATGTGTCCCTGAGTCGTTTGCCAGAAGAAGTCCTGCCCAGTTGCCGAGCACTGACGATGCCTCATTCGAGGGCACCAGCAGGTTGTGCCCCAGGATGAATGAACCCTGTAGCGACTACTCCACAATCACTGCTTCACCGTTCTAGACGAGACCATACCTTGTTGCGTCATAGCTCAGCTCAGGGATGTCTCCTGTTTTGCGCTATCTGTTCAGACGCAGGAAGGCGTGCAGTGATGCCCTCCGAAGCTCATTGCCTTGGACCATGATGTTTTAGTACACCCCCTTTATATATATATATATATATATATATATATATATATATAATATATATATATATATATATATATATATATATATATATATATATATATATATATATATGTCGTGCCGAATATGTAAAACTGGTCAATTAGCAAGAACTCATTTAAAATTAAGTCCGTTCTAAAATTTTCTCTTATACGTTTAAAGATATATTTTTTTCATTAATGTTAATGTAAAAATTTTTAATTTTGCACTAAAAGAATCTTAGAAAACTTACCTAACCTTATTATAAAAAGAACAATTTATTTTAGCCTAACCCAACTAAATATATTTTAGATTTGTTTACAGTAATTTAATACTAAACAAACACAGTGAAATATATTTTTTTCGTTAGGTTCAGAATGATTTTGGCGAAATTATTGCATACACAAATTTTCACTTGTCCTATATGGCAAGATGAGCGTTGCTATTTAAGCCAAGATCGAAAGTTCTGCCTATTCGGCACGACATATGTATATATATATATATATATATATATATATATATATATATATATATATATATATATATATATATATAACGATATATATATATATATATTATATATTTCTGCTGTTCATATTTACGTAGGCTTAGTGTTTTCCTCTGCTGCTCATGTTCTTGTGGTAAATGTGTTTATGCCTGCTCATGTTCTTGTGGTAAATGTGTTTATGCCTACTCATGTTCACCTGGTAGTGACTCAGTGGTCAGTGTACACCTGCTCATATCATCGTTATAACGGGGTCTCCAAGTGGGAATTAGTGATAAGGCTTAGGAGGCTTGTTTATATATATATATATATATATATATATATATATATATATATATATATATATATATATATATATATATATATATATATATATATATATATATATATATATATATATATATATATATATGATATATATATATATATATGATATATATATATATCACGAAACAAGTGATTTTAAATAATTTACCAAACTGCGGTAGGCCAGGACTCGACCCTACGAACCTTGTACCGCCTCCAGAGACAGAGCAATGCACGCATCACCTTACCTCTACGCCACTGATCCTACAAGAACCAAGCACACAGCACGTAGCCAAGGCGAGCACATAGCTACGTGCTGTGTGCTAGGTTCTTGTAGGATCAATGGCGTAGTGGTAAGGTGATGCGTGCATTGCTCTGTCTCTGGAGGCGGTACAAGGTTCGTAGGGTTGAGTCCTGGCCTGCCGCAGTTTGGTAAACGAGATTATATATATATATATATATATATATATATATATATATATATATATATATATATATATATATATATATATATATATATATATATATATATTAGTGGAGAGAGAGAGAGAGGTAATTAAGATGTCCAAGGAGGAAGAGCACCGAGGAAAAATGTTAGAAGAAATGGTAAAATAAAAGAAGAAAATAGGGAACTAGAAGAAGGGTCATTAACATTTAGAATGATGAAGGCGGGAGCTCTGAATTAGGGAAGGGAGGTGAGGGGCCTTCCCAGGTGTGCAGGTTCAGGTGTGCTCTGAATGTGTGTTCTCCCCAGTGTGTGTTATGAGTGTATGGGTTTAAATGTGGTGTAAGCGTGTGGGCTCACCAAGTGTGTTGAATGTGTAAGTTCAAGTGTGTTGAGTGTGTAGCCTCCCGAGTGTCTTGTGAGTGTGCGTTCGTCCAAGTGCGTTGTGAATATGTAGCCTCCCGAAGTGCGTTGTGTGTGAGCTCCAAGTGTGCCGTTGTAGGCTTCTCGAATTTGTCGTTTGTGTTTTGGCTCGACAAGTGTGTCATGAGTGTATGGCGTCTCCAAGGTTGTTGCGAGTGTATGGGTATCTCAAGTGCCTCTCTTCATTCAGGTAACTTAAGGAAGTTCGTAAGATTCCGGATGTTACCCTTTCACTCAGTACTGTGTGCATGTTGTACATTCCCATCTCTGCACACTGACATTCATGCATGATTCTTGTACAATAGGTGGTCATGTATGACTTGTTCTACACGTGGTCATACATGAACCTTGTTGTACACGTGATCATGTATCAGTCTTGTTCTATATGTGATCATACATGAATTACACACTGGTGAAAATAACAAGCTGCAACCATTCCACACTGGTGCAAGTAACAATCCGGGAAGTGGAATGATTCCCAAGTTCAAAAGTATATTCCACAAAGGTACATTTTATCACCAAACCAAGAGGTGGCCGCAACAGCTGGAGTTCAAAACCTATGTAAACAAATCAAAATAAATTACTGTATATTTCAGCCTTATTTTAATGCCTTCATCAGCATTTTGCTGAAGAGGGTCTCACACTTAGGCCCTCGTCAAGAGTTTTATACTGGGGGATTCAGTGAAAGGCTGAAACATTCAGTGATCATCTCATCTCCTGTAGGTGCGTTTGTACCATGGACGGTTGTGTTACGCTTCTGTCTTTGGACAGTAGTTAAACATACAATCAACAGCGATATCTTCCATGTATCCTGCCTGTGCTTTCTTTCTACCATTATTTACAATTACACTCTTCGTCTCGTTTGTAATTCTGCATTAAATTCTCTTCTTCGTTTTGAATTCATTCTTTTTTATGTATTGTGATTTAATAATAATTATAATAATATTATTATTGTTTTATTTTTAACAAGTCGGCCGTCTCCCACCGAGGCAGGGTGACCCAAAAAAGAAAGAAAATTCCCAAAAAGAAAATACTTTCACCATCATTCAACACTTTCACCTCGCTCACATATAATCACTGTTTAATTATTATTATTTAAAAAACCTGTAAACCTGAACGCTATTAAAATCTATTTGATTTTTTTTAGCATTCCTGTATCTTATTCTCACTCCAGCATTATCCATCTTTCTCTTGTTATACCCTGAGCGCGCTCTGGATCCTGTGAATCATTCCTCTCAGCTTGTACAGTGGTTGGGAGTGAGTAGCACCTGCATGGCATGGGACAGCATGCCGCATTCTAAATCATTCGTATGATGATAATTGGCTTCTGTTTAGAACGCTTTTGTATTTGGATAAGACCTTAAGAGACACGTAAGTTCCTCCGTCTTCTAATAACATGTTCATTTTTCCACTATAATCTACCATGTCCATAATTACAATCGCATTTGCTTTGCTTCATAAGGTGAAGTCTAGGATTTTTCCTTAATTAAAGAAAGATCCTAGACTTCGCCTTACGAAACGGACAGTAATTATGTAGTAATTATGGACAAGGTAGATTGTAGTGGAAAAATGAACATAATAGAAGACGGTGGAACTTACATGCCTCTTAATGACGAAGAAAGTGGTTTTATCGATCCGATACAGAAAAAAATCGACGTAGCGCATCTTCTCTAGGCTAACAAGCTCACCTCCTCCTTCACATCATAGACGTATTTTCTGTGTGTAGTCTTGATAAAGCCACTAGGGGGCGAGGTTTCCACAATATAGATACTCAAGTGTTGCACCTCTCGCATTCTCCTAATGGTTATTGGTACAAATGAATCCACTTTTACAAAATAACACGAAATATAGGTATTGTATACGAGTGAGGTCCTTATGACTTTCATTCACGTCTTTCTCCTTCTTTCCTTGCAGGTTTATCCATAATTATTTCCTAGTGACCAATTTTAAGTCACACAAGATAAATGTAAAAGAAACATTATGTCGGGTTGTGTACACGGCTCTGAGAGATTAGAATGTTTCGTCTCGGCACCAGTCTCCTGAGTCTCCTCCGATCAGTCTTGGAGGACTGAGGAGCCCCTTTAAGTGTTGATGCTCCACACTTGCTTCGTGTCGTCAGCGTCTGAAGGTTGTCTTTACCATGATCATCATTAGTCGAGAGATATCATAATAATAATGTGCGTTTTCCACCACAACTAACCCACAGTTTGGAAGGAGATTGTAGCCGAAGTTTCAATCAATCCTGGATCATTATAATGGCTTCGAATGGACTGAAACTCCGTCTAAAGTTTCCATTCTAAATTGTGGTTTTGTTGTGAACAGTCCGAGCCAAGGTATTGTGACTTTCATTCCTCTGTAGGTTCTACATTTTCTCCAGTTTGTGTGTTTAATGAAACTTGTATCCGGTTGTTTGTGAGTTTCATACCAGATGTCATGTCATTTGCGGCATTATCCAGAATTATAACCCTTCTTGCAATTCCGAGAATTTCCTTATTAATATATCTGTTTAATTTTATGTTCGCCTATTATTCATCTCTATCAAACGACAAGTTTTTATTCATTTTACATGAGTCTTGTCTCACCTCAGCCAAGATTGTGAATGCCATCCAGAGTGCCAGGAAGTGACCACTAGCCACGGTGCCAAACTGTGATCAACACCACCCACAGTGCCAGACTGTGACCAACACCCATAGTGCCAGACTGTGACCAACACCCATAGGGCCAGACTGTGACCAACACCCATATTGCCAAACTGTGACCAACACCCATATTGCCAAACTGTGACCAATACCCATAGTGCCAGACTGTGACCAACATCCACGGTGCCAGACTGTGACGAACAACAACAGTGCCAGACCGTGAGCAAAACTCACAGTGCCAGACTTTGACCAACACCACTCACAGTGCCAGACAGTGACCAATACCACTCACAATGCCAGACTGTAAGCAACAACACTCACAGTGCCAGACTGTGACCAACAGCACCCCTCAGTACCAGACTGTGACCACCCACAGCGCCAGACTGTGACCAACACCCACAGTGCCAGACTGTGACCACCCACAGTACCAGACTGTGACCAACACCCACAGTGCCAGACTGTGACCAATACCCACAGTGCCAGAATATGATCAACACCTTCAGTACCAGACTGTGACCAACATCTACAGTGCCAGACTGTGACCAACACCTACAGAACCAGACTGTGACCAGCACCCATAGTGCCAGACTATGATCAGCACCTACAGTGCCAGACCGTGATCAACAGCACCCACAGTGTCAGACTGTGACCACCTACAGTGCCAACTGTGACCAACACCCACAGAGCCAGACTGTGACCAACACCCACAGTGCCAGACTGTGACCACCTACGTGCCAGACTATGATCAACACCCACAGTGCCAGACTGTGACCAACACTCACAGTGCCAGACTGTGACCACCTACAGTGCCAACTGTGACCAACACCCACAGTGCCAGACTGTGACCAACACCTACAGTGCCAGACTGTGACCACCTACAGTGCCAGATTATTGCCAAGATTATCTGAATCACAAAAGTATTTAAAGCTTCTCGTCTATTTATGAATAACCTTTATAAAATCTGTTTTTTTCCCTATAAAACAGTCAAGCTGTCAGCGTATATCTTCAGGGTTTATTAAACCTTTCTTCCTATAAACGGCGCTCTATGACTCTTGTAGGTTCGCGCTTAGTTATGATTATAATAATCTTTCTACAAAACAGTCAAGCTATCAGCGTACCTCACCATGTTTTATAGCCTTTATTCGTTCTCTACAACAGTCAGCTATCAGCGTACGTCTTCAGGCTTTATAATACAGTATTTCTTTCTATAAAACAGTCAAGCTATCAGCGTACCTCACCATGTTTTATAGCCTTTATTCGTTCTCTACAACAGTCAGCTATCAGCGTACGTCTTCAGGCTTTATAATACAGTATTTCTTTCTATAAAACAGTCAAGCTATCAGCGTACCTCTTCAGGTTTTATAGCCTTTATTCGTCCTCTACAACAGTCAACTATCAGCGGACATCTTCGACTGGATGATCAAGGGTATTGCCGACTGTGTGTCGACTGCTAACTACAGCCACTAAAAAATGCCAATACGAAGAGATATCTAAAGTTTAATGTCTCTAAAGGTCACTGAAACGAGCATTTAAAGATAATTGTTTTTTTCGTAAATTTAAAAGGTTACTTTCAATTACTGGGTCCTTGGCACCCTCCTGGCATCCTCCTGGCACCCTCCTGGCACACTTTGCACTGAAAAGGCGAATACTATGAACATTAAAAAGAAAAGGCACAATACCGTGACTGGAATGATACACAAATAACCCGCACATAGAAGAGAGAAGCTTACGACGACGCTTCGGTCCGACTTGGACCATTTACAAAGTCACACTGACTTTGTAAATGGTAAAAGTCGGACCGAAGCGTCGTGGTAAGCTCCTCTATGTGCGGGTTATTTGTGTACTATGAACATTTTAAAAAAGGCACGTTAACAAGCTAAATGTTTATTTAACTGTAACGTCAGTAACTACATAAGAGGACAATATTCGAAATATCTGAAAAACTATAAATAGTTGTAAATGTTTTATATAATATATAAATATAATAATACATAAAAAAAAAGAATGAAAAGATGGGGTGGAAGGGGAAGAGGAATATTCAAATGGCTTCAGGAAGAAATCTAAATATTCTTCCTTGAAGCCTTTTTATCCACTTCTCCGAGGCTATGGGTCCCACAGTTTACACCAGAGGTGGATCCGTATATATATATATATATATATATATATATATATATATATATATATATATATATATATATATATATATATATATATATAAGAATAGACTCTTTTACTGGTATCTTAATCGACAGTAGTTATGAACTAATGCTTGAAGAAGACGAGATGTAATATGAATGCCAAGATAGAACTCTCTCTAAAATGGTAAACCAAAGGCTTAATTAAACTGTGATTGACAGCATTTTGAGCAAGTTGGGGATAGATAAATTATCCCTTCCCACGAACCCCATATCCACTCAACCCCTTCCCGGTGTTTAGCCATTGTTAGTAGTGTGGTTGTTCTCTGTGAGTGGAAGTTGGTAGTATGGTTGTTCTGAGTGGTAGTTGGTAATGTGGTTGTTCTCTATGAGTGGTAGCTGGTAGTGTGGTTGTTCTCTGTGAGTGGTAGTTGGTAGTGTGGTTGTTCTGAGTGGTAGTTGGTAGTGTGGTTGTTCTGTGAGTGGTAGTTGGTAGTGTGGTTGTTCTCTGTGAGTGGTAGTTGGTAGTGTGGTTGCTCTCTGTGAGTGGTAGCTGGTAGTGTGGTTGTTCTCTATGAGTGGTAGTTGGTAGTGTGGTTGTTCTCTATGAGTGGTAGTTGGTAGTGTGGTTGTTCTGAGTGGTAGTTGGTAGTGTGGTTGTTCTCTATGAGTGGTAGTTGGTAGTGTGGTTGTTCTCTATGAATAATTGTTGGTAGTGTGGTTGTTCTCTATGAATAATTGTTGGTAGTGTGGTTGTTCTCTATGAATAATTGTTGGTAGTGTGGTTGTTCTCTATGAATAATTGTTGGTAGTGTGGTTGTTCTCTATGAATAATTGTTGGTAGTGTGGTTGTTCTCTATGAATAATTGTTGGTAGTGTGGTTGTTCTCTATGAATAATTGTTGGTAGTGTGGTTCCCAATGGGTGGTGGTAATGTTCCTTAGTATGGTAGTGTGTGTGTGTGTTTTAGTGCCAAGTGTTCAGTATGAAGCTTTGTTTCTCTTCATTAATATCAGCTGCATATACAAGAAAGTAACTTCAGCACAAGATATTTTGTTTACATTGTAATGTGACAGTAGTGTTGGTTGTGTGTGTTGCAGCGAGCACCATCACTCAGTGTTGTATGGTGACAGTAGTGTTGGTTGTGTGTGTTGCAGCGAGCACCATCACTCAGTGTTGTATGGTGACAGTAGTGTTGGTTGTGTGTGTTGCAGCGAGCACCACCACTCAGTGTTGTATGGTGACAGTAGTGTTGGTTGTGTGTGTTGCAGTGAGCATCACCACTCAGTGTTGTATGGTGACAGTAGTGTTGGTTGTGTGTGTTGCACAGTAGTGACAGTAGTGTTGGTTGTGTGTGTTGCAGCGAGCACCATTACTCAGTGTTGTATGGTGACAGTAGTGTTGGTTGTGTGTGTTGCAGCGAGCATCACCACTCAGTGTTGTATGTTGACAGTAGTGTTGGTTGTGTGTTGCAGTGAGCATCACCACTCAGTGTTGCAGTGGGCGTCTTGCCACTGTTTAATCTACATCAAAGTGCAGAAGGTAATGGCAACTGAATGTGAGCTGGTCACGTCATTCACAGATCGCAGCCATGATGTTAGCGCTGCTCACCAGTCGCAGTCAAGAGGTCTGCGCTGTTGATCAATCAAAGTCAAGATTTTCTCTTTTGACCAATCACAGCCAAAATGTTTGCGCTTCAGACCAATCATTGCGACGATGTTTAAGCTGTTGAATAACAAGAGCCAAGAGATACGTTGCTGCCCAATCGGAGGAAAGATATTCGTGGAGTTGACCAATTAACTTCAAGAAGCATCCGTTAGTAGTCAATTAACTTGTAGAAGCTTACCATGTTCAACACCTAACGCCATCGAGTCTGTCCTCACGACCAACATGACTAAGGAGTCACGTATCACTTAAAACAATTCCAATAACTTCTAGTGAACTACCAATAACAAACACTGCATTTTTAAATATGTGGTTATCTCTAGTTAACCAAAAAATATTAATTACAATTTCGATGATATTTACAACCATATTAAACAAGAAAATCTATACTACAAGGCTTCCACCACCTAGAATATATATATATATATATATATATATATATATATATATATATATATATATATATATATAATGAGATTGTAAAAATTATAGAGGAATAAGTTTACTGAGTATACCAGGAAAAGTGTACGGTAGGGTTATTATTGAAAGAATTAGAGGTAAGACAGAATGTAGGATTGCGGATGAGCAAGGAAGTTTCAGAGTGGGTAGGGGATGTGTAGATCAAGTGTTTACATTGAAGCATATATGTGAGCAGTATTTAGATAAAGGTAGGGAAGTTTTCACTGCATTTATGGATTTACAAAAGGCATATGATAGAGTGGATAGGGGAGCAATGTGGCAGATGTTGCGAGTATATGGAATAGGTGGTAAGTTACTAAATGCTGTAAAGAGTTTTTATGAGAATAGTGAGGCTCGGGTTAGGGTGTGTAGAAGAGAGGGAGACTACTTCCCGGTAAAAGTAGGTCTTAGACAGGGATGTGTAATGTCATCATGGTTGTTTAATATATTATATAAATGCTAGGGTGTTCGGGAGAGGGGTGGGATTAAATTATGGGGAATCAAATACAAAATGGGAATTGGCACAGTTACTTTTTGCTGATGATACTGTGCTTATGGGAGATTCTAAAGAAAAATTGCAAAGGCTAGTGGATGAGTTTGGGAGTGACGACACCCGACTCATAAGAAAGGAGGAACACTGCAGCAGGTCTGTTGGCCCATACTAGGAAGGTCCTTCGCAATCCATCCCACTAAGAAAATATTTGCCCAACCCTTGTACTCTACCCAAGAATTAAGATTTATTATTTGTTTAATGTATTATCAAATTCTTTCTAAATTGTATTAATTATAAATTAATCTAATTTATATAAACCAAAGGAAATATTCATATTTTCAAACCTTTTTGTGAAACGTGATTCAATTATATTCATGTCAACCATGGACTTGCTTGATGCAACTTTCTCAGCCTTTCGAAAATCAATTGGATGGTTAAAATCTCTCACATGAATAAATAGAGCATTAAAATCTTATCCAGTTCTAATGCTGTATTTATGTTGTTTTAATCTTAGGTCGAGACTTTTACCAGTTTGACCGTAATGAACTTTATCGCAAATTTTACAAGGAATCTTATAGACACATTGGTCAGCATTTTGGGGGGAATTCTTTATCAGTTTTTTTACTGTATCAAGATTTTTAAATACAATTTTGATACTAAAAGTGTTAAGAGAAGGTATATCAACAGTTTTCATGGTTGTAAATGAATGGTTCAGAGAACCGACATGTTGATAAATTAGACACATGTGCAACTCTTGAGTATCTTTATTAAGGAAACATGCCGCCACACAGTGGCTTCATCAGTCCATACAAAGGAGAAACTCAAAGAACAGGAGGAGAATGAGGTAATCAGTCCCTCAACTTTGAGTCGATGTGGTCAGTCCATCAGTCTTGAATAGAATACGGCATACGTGCGGAGCAGCAGCTTATAAACCGTAGGCAGGAGAGGTGCACCAGTCGTAGGTGGTGTCACATTTGTCCAATGTGGAAGTAGGTCGTGCCCAAGGGTTAGGCAAGCGACGAATTCCCAAGTATTAAGATCCCAAGAAGTTGCAGTGTCTGACAGAATTGTAGATGAATGGTTCAGAGAACCGGCACGTTGATGAATCAGACACATGTGCAACTCTTGGCGAAACGATTCCTCAATAAAGATCAACATATCTGAATCATTTAGCTCTATTAGGGAAATTAAAATTTGCAGAAAACCTACAAATAACTGTTATGTACACTATTAGTGTACATATATGCCTTTGATGCATTGTTTTTATAGTTCCTTGATAATGTGAGAAGTCACGAAAGCGCTTGGAATTTCACTATTCTCTCAAAGTGGTTGTTTTGCATATATATATATATACAGTGGACCCCCGCATAACGATTACCTCCGAATGTGACCAATTATGTAAGTGTATTTATGTAAGTGCGTTTGTATGTGTTTGTTTGGGGGTCTGAAATGGACTAATCTACTTCACAATATTTCTTATGGGAACAAATTCGGTCAGTACTGGCACCTGAACATACTTCTGAAGTGAAAAAATATCGTTAACCGGGGGTCCACTGTATATATATATATATATATATATATATATATATATATATATATATATATATATATATATATATATATATATATATATTATTATCACACCGGCCGATTCCCACCAAGGCAGGGTGGCCCGAAAAAGAAAAACTTTCACCATCATTCACTCCATCACTGTCTTGCCAGAAGGGTGCTTTACACTACAGTTTTTAAACTGCAACATTAACACCCCTCCTTCAGAGTGCAGGCACTGTACTTCCCATCTCCAGGACTCAAGTCCGGCCTGCCGGTTTCCCTGAATCCCTTCATAAATGTTACTTTGCTCACACTCCAACAGCACGTCAAGTATTAAAAACCATTTGTCTCCATTCACTCCTATCAAACACGCTCACGCATGCCTTGCTGGAAGTCCAAGCCCCTCGCACACAAAACCTCCTTTATCCCCTCCCTCCAACCCTTCCTAGGCCGACCCCTACCCCACCTTCCTTCCACTACAGACTGATACACTCTTGAAGTCATTCTGTTTCGTTTCAAGAGTGTATCAGTCTGTAGTGGAAGGAAGGCGGGGGAGGGGTCGGCCTAGGAAGGGTTATATATATATATATATATATATATATATATATATATATATATATATATATATATATATATATATATATATATATATATATATATATATATATATGTCGTGCCGAATATGTAAAACTGGTCAATTAGCAAGAACTCATTTAAAATTAAGTACTTTCTAAAATTTTCTCCTATACGTTTAAAGATATATTTTTTTCATTAATGTTAATGCAAAACATTTTAATTTTGCACCAGAAGAATCTTAGAAAACTTACCTAACCTTATTATAACAAGAACAATTTATTTTAGCCTAACCCAACTAAATATATTTTAGTTTTGTTTACAATAATTTAATACTAAACAAACACAGTGAAATATATTTTCTTCGTTAGGTTAAGAATGATTATGGCGAAATTATTGCATACACAAATTTTCGCTTGTCCTATATAGCAAGATGAACGTTGCTATTTAAGCCAAGATCGCAAGTTCTGCCTATTCGGCACGACATATGTATATATATTATATGCATGCACTATTACTATTATTACTACACTTCATTTACTACTACTAAAACTGACACTACTAGTTTTACCACCACCAACCCTACAATGTGCTGCCAACCATTACCACCACCGTCAGTCCCTGCTACTACTACCAACCATTACCACCACCGTCAGTCCCTGCTACTACTTCCAACCATTACTACCATCTTCAGTCCCTGCTACTATTACCAATCATTACCAACACCGTCAGTCCCTCCTAGTGCTACCAACCATTACCAACACTGTCAGTCCCTGCTACGACTACCAACCATTACCACCACCGTCAATCCCTGCTACTACTACCAACCATTACCACCACCGTCAGTCCCTGCTACTACTACCAACCATTACCACCACCGTCAGTCCCTGCTACTACTACCAACCATTACCATCATCATCATTCCCTGCTACTACTACCAACCATTAAGAACACGTCAGTCCCTGCTACTACTACCAACCATTACCACCACCATCATTCCCTGCTACTACTACTACCAACCATTACCACCACCATCAATCCCTGCTGCTACTACCATCCATTACCACCACCGTCAATCCCTGCTACTACCATTCATTACCACGACCATCAAACCCTGCTACTACTACCAACCATTACCACCACCGTCAATCCCTGCTGCTACTACCAGCCATTACCACCACCATCAATCCCTGCTGTTTCTACCAACCATTACCACCACAGTCAATCCCTGCTACTACTACCAACCATTACCACAACCATCAATCCCTGCTACTACTACCCACCATTTCCACCACCGTCAATCCCTGCTGGTTCTACCAACCATTTCGCCACCGTCAATCCCTGCTACTACTACCAACCATTACCACCACCGTCAATCCCTGCTACTACCAACCATTACCACCACCGTCAATCCCTGCTACTACTACCAACCATTACCACCACCGTCAATCCCTGCTACTACTATCAACCATTACCACCACCCTCAATCCCTGCTACTACTACCAACCATTACCACCACCGTCAATCCCTGCTACTACTACCAACCATTACCACCACCGTCAATCCCTGCTACTACTACCAACCATTACCACCACCGTCAATCCCTGCTACTACTACCAACCATTACCACCACCGTCAATCCCTACTACTACTACCAACCATTACCACCACCCTCAATCCCTGCTACTACTACCAACCATTACCACCACCGTCAATCCCTGCTACTACTACCAACCATTACCACCACCCTCAATCCCTGCTACTACTACCAACCATTACCACCACCCTCAATCCCTGCTACTACTACCAACCATTACCACCACCGTCAATCCCTGCTACTACTACCAACCATTACCACCACCGTCAATCCCTACTACTACTACCAACCATTACCACCACCCTCAATCCCTGCTACTACTACCAACCATTACCACCACCGTTAGTCCCAGCTGCTACTATTACCAACCATTACCACCACCGTCAATCCCTGCTACTACCAACCATTACCACCACCGTCAATCCCTGCTACTACTACCAACCATTACCACCACCGTCAATCCCTGCTACTACTACCAACCATTACCACCACCCTCAATCCCTGCTACTACTACCAACCATTACCACCACCGTCAATCCCTGCATCTACTACCAACCATTACCACCACCGTCAATCCCTGCTACTACTACCAACCATTACCACCACCGTCAATCCCTGCTACTACTACCAACCATTACCACCACCGTCAATCCCTACTACTACTACCAACCATTACCACCACCGTCAATCCCTGCTACTACCAACCATTACCACCACCGTTAGTCCCAGCTGCTACTATTACCAACCATTACCACCACCGTCAATCCCTGCTATTACTACCAACATTACGTACTACAAGCAAAACCACTAGAGCTAACCCTCCTTACCACCTAACTTCACTAGCCGTTAGTGCCTCCGCTTCAACGTTATTAGCTACCATCTTCACTTCGTTTTATCATGTTTTATCATGTTTTCGTTGTACGAACAATGATTGCAATTAAAATTTCTTGAGCGTTATTTCATAACGAACTGGGCAGCCATACCTCTAGCAACCATCGTTAAAGACTAACAACCATCACTAAAAAAACATTACCACTAACACCCATCACTAATAAATATTACCATTAACAACCATCACTAAACATCACTAACAACCATCACTAAAAAAAACATCACTAACAACCTCACTAAAAACATCACTAACAACAATCACATATAAACACTACCACTAACAACCATCACTAATAAACACTACCACTAACAACCATCACTAATAAACACTACCACTAACAACCATCACTAATAAACACTACCACTAACAACCATCACTAATAAACACTGCCACTAACAACCATCACTAATAAGCACTACCACTAACAACCATCACTAATAAGGACTGCCACTAACAATCATCACTAAGCACTACCACTAACAACCATCACTAATAAGCACTACCACTAACAACCATCACTAAGCACTACCACTAACAACCATCACTAATAAACATTACCACTAACAACCATCACTAATAAACTCTACCAATAACAACCATCACTAATAAACTCTACCAATAACAACCATCACTAATAAGCACTACCACTAACAACCATCGCTACTAAGCACTACAACTAACAACCATCACTAAGCACTACCACTAACAACCATCACTAATAAACATTACCACTAACAACCATCACTAACAACTCAGTAAGTCACAGCTACACACAGACAGGGAGACTGTTAACAAATGGGTGTGACTGACTGACTGCTAGGTGACCAGGAACACCAACTATTACACTTGGCTGTCCTCACATTACCCAGGAATCGAACTTTAGTCCTTTCTGCTGTGAGTTGAATTACTTTTACTGCCACTGTGGGTTTAGCACTTCACCACGAATTAACAAAAGCGAATTTTTATTATTACCCTTAATTGCACCTGTTACAAACATGACTACGATTGCTATACCCATTACTACGATTACCATAACATTAGTACAGTTACTATTAACATTCCTACGATTACTACAACCTATCCTGCGATTACTATAATAATTCCTATCCTACGATTACTATAATAATTCCTATCCTACGATTACTATAATAATTCCTATCCTACGATTACTATAATAATTCCTATCCTACGATTACTATTAAGGTTACTGCAACCATTCCTACAACTACAATCATTTAAACGATTACCGTAATAATTCCTACGATTACTATCAGCATTCCTATGATTACTAATAATATTCCTACGATTACTATGAGGTTTCAAATTATTTTTCCATCCCTACGATTACTATTACTATTTCTATAATTATTATTACTACGATTACTGTTTGTAATAAGATTACTACAATTACCGCCATTACACTAGCGGGGTTAAAATGCCCACGCAAACAATGTGACAATACTCATACCAATGGTGTGACACCAACGGTGTTACAATACTCATACCAATGGTGTGACACCAACAATGTGACAATACTCATACCAATGGTGTGACACCAACAATGTGACAATACTCATACCAATGGTGTGACACCAACGGTGTTACAATACTCATACCAATGGTGTGACACCAACGGTGTGACAATACTCATACCAATGGTGTGACACCAACGATGTGACAATACTCATACCAATAGTGTAACACCAACGGTGTGACAATACTCATACCAATGGTGTGACACCAACGGTGTTACAATACTCATACCAATGATGTGACACCAACGGTGTGACAATACTCATACCAATGGTGTGGCAATACTCACACCAACGGTTTGACACCAACGATATGACAATACTCACATCGATGGTGTGACACCAGCGGTGTGACAATACCCGTACCAATGGTGTGAGACCAACGATGTGACAATCCTTATACCAATGGTGTGACACAAACGTTATGACAATACCAATGGTGTGATACCAACTGTGTGACAATACCAATACCAACGGTATGACACCAACGATGTGACAGTACCCATACCAAGGGTGTGACAGTTCTCTTACCTGTGTGAAAACAACTGTGTGTCAATACCCATACCAACGGTGTAATAATTCTCATACCAACAGTGTGACTCAAACGGTGGAACATTACCAATACCAACGGTGTCACAATACTCATACCAATGGTGTGACACCAACGGAGTGACAATACCCATACTAACGGTATAACAATACTCACATCGACGGTGTGACAATACTCATACCAATGGTGTGACACCAACGGTGTGATAATCCTTATATCAATGGTGTGACAAAAACGGTATGACAATATTCATACCAATGGTGTGACACCAACGGTGTGACAGTACCCATACCAACGGTGTGACAATACTCACACCAGTGGTGTGATATCAACGGTGTGACAATACCCATACCAACGGCATAACACCAACGGTGTGACAGTTCTCATCCCGGTGTGACAACAACGGTGTGTCAATACCCATGGCAACGGTGTGACAATACTCATGACAACGTTGTGACAGTACTCATAAGAACGGTGTGATTCTAACGGTGTAACAATACCCATACCAACGGTGTAACAATACTCATACCAACGGTGTGACAGTACTCATAAGAACGGTGTGATTCTAACGGTGTAACAATACCCATACCAACGGTGTAACAATACTCATACCAACGGTGTGACAGTACTCATAAGAACGATGTGATTCTAACGGTGTAACAATACCCATACCAACGGTGTAACAATACTCATACCAACGGTGTGACAGTACTCATAAGAACGGTGTGATTCTAACGGTGTAACAATACCCATACCAACGGTGTAACAATACTCATACCAACGGCGTGACAGTACTCATAAGAACGGTGTGATTCTAACGGTGTAACAATACCCATACCAACGGTGTAACAATACTCATACCAACGGTGTGACAGTACTCATAAGAACGGTGTGATTCTAACGGTGTAACAACACTCGTACCAACGGTGTAACAATACCCACACGAACAGTGTAACAACAC
>NC_091295.1:62280726-62313226 GCF_038502225.1 Cherax quadricarinatus | reverse complement strand
AGCACTGAGAGGTTAGGTAGGTTAGGTTAGGTTAGGTTAGGTTAGGTTAGGTTAGGTTAGGTAGGTTAGGTACGGTTCGTCAGGAAACAGGACAAATGTTTCCTGACGCGGGTCTTAGTCAGATGATGACCCGCCTTTGGAGCTTTTGGTCATCTGACCGAGGCCTTCCGCTGGCTTACCGGTCCACCCCTTTAAAAATTATGGTCATTTATAACCATTTATATATATATTTTTTTTTTCAGCACTGAGAGGAGAAGGATTTCCTACTTGAGAGTGACCATTGGTGAAACCAGGCGACGGAACGGGAAGACGTGAGTAAGGAATTGGGACAAGTGGTGAAGGGAAGGGGGAGGTGAAGGGAAGGGGAGAGTTGAAGGAATGGGAAGAGTTGAAGAAATGGGTAGAGGTGAAGGAATGGGTAGAGGTGGTGAAGGAATGGGTATAGGTGGTGAAGGAACTGGGAGAGGTGGTATAGGTGGTGAAGGAACTGGGAGAGGTGGTATAGGTGGTGAAGGAACTGGGAGAGGTGGTATAGGTGCACGAATGAAATGTGGTAACGAAATGCGAAGAGGTGAAGGAAAGGGTAAAAGTGGTGAAGGAATTGGGCGAGATGGTGAAGGAATGGGGGAGGCGGTGAAAAAATGGGGGAAGTGGTGAAAAAATGGGGGAAGTGGTGAAGGAATGGGGAGAGGTGATATAGGAATGGGTATAGGTGAAGAAATGGGGAGATGTGAAGGAATGGGTATAGTTGAAATGGGGGAGATGGTGAAGAAATGAGGAGACGTGAAGGAATGGGTAGAGGTGATGAAGAATGGGGGAGAGGCGAAGGAATGAGGAGAGGTGGTGAAGGAATGGGAAGAGGTATGGTGAAGGAATGGGGAGAGGTGAAGGACTGGGGAGAAACGAAGGAATGAGGAGAGGTGGTAAAGAAATGAGAAGAGGTGAACGAAAAGACAGAAATGGTAAAGGAATCGGAAAAGGTAGTGAGGGCATGGGGAGAGTTGGAGAGAAAAGGTGAGAGCTTGGTGATAGTGGATAAAGCTGACAGAGGAACTGGTAGAATTAACAGTGAAACGGGAAGAACTAGGAAGGGAATAACACCAATTGATAAGAAAGAGGGAGAGGGGCTGGACTGTGTGGCAAGAACAAAGGGGAGTATGAAGAAGGGCAGTGGGCAAGGGTGGAGAAGAAAATTGAAGTTAATTGATAATTTGCAGGAGCTGAAGAGGAAAACGTTGGGGTGAAATAGTTAGCTGAGAGAGAAATAAAGGAGAGGTAGCTGAGGGAAGGAGAATGAGACGATGTGGGGAGACGAAAGGAAGAAAGAAGCAAGTTGAAGGATATACAAAGTGCTCTGGCCTAGAAGGATACTGAGAGCTTTTGCTGACGTAAAGTTCAGTAAAGTAACACTAACACTCGCAAATCAAAACTATATTGCAACGATATATAACCTTTTTAAACAAACAAGCACAAACAAAAAAATGATCTCGCATTAAGATGAAATAACTTTCACCAATTAAATATAAATTAAAATGATTACTTCAAAAGCCTCTCCTAAAATTCCCCGAGGTCCCGACAGGTAACCTGGTACAAAATAAAACCCACTACGTAAACGATATGGCAAAAGCCAGCAGTGCCCCACTAGAGAAAACGAGGGAGAGGAGCACCTACACTGAGACACCTATAAATGAGGTCTATGTGGTTTATCCACGATCTGTATTGACTTCACATGCTGCAAAAAGCCAGTCACTCAGGTCATGTTGTCGAGCCTACATAATTGGTTGCTTGTCTGTAGGGCCCACCAGATCTGCCACTTTTTTTCAAGAATATATCAGTGGTCCATGAAGTCACTGTGAGGCAGAAGTCTGCTACTTAACGAGTTCAGTTTAGCAAGCAACGTTCGCCCTTTCATTGTCCAGAGTCTCATATCCCTGGCAACAACAACAATTGAGAATAAATGAAAGAAATATAACGAAGTCCAACTGGAAAGAGAAGGAGGAATATAAAAAAATAAAAAGAAAGAAACGAAATGAGATATGGTAGATTGAATGGGGAAAGAGAGAGAGAGAGAGAGAGAGAGAGAGAGAGAGAGAGAGCTGGCTGTCTGGCTGCAACATAACAGTCAACAACAGCACCACACTAATTGTTGCACGTTTGGAAAAAAACTTCACATTTTTTTTTGTTTCCACCATACATGTTCCAACATTTTTACTTTCATAACAATTCTCTTTTTATTTTATCTTTTCCATTAAATTATTCACTACCTGACTTTTTGAAAGTGAGGGAGATTAAGAGAGAGAGAGAGAGAGAGAGAGAGAGAGAGAGAGAGAGAGAGAGAGAGAGAGAGAGAGAAAGAAAGAAAGAGAAAAGAGAAAGTTTTTACATGTTAAGTTAGCGCCGCGACAGACCATTGCTGTCTCCTGTGCTTATATTGACCTCTGTGTTGCCTGTTGCTTCCTACCTCGCACGCGTACACCTCTCTTTCTCTCTCTCTCTCTCTCTCTCTCTCTCTCCTCTCTCTCCCCATCTCCAAGAATTTTAATGTTGTGACATCGGAGAAGTAATTACGTGGCTGAAAGGACATTATTGGCAGATTGGCGAAACTTAACAAGGCCTCTCCTATCAGGACATATTTTCTTGTGATGAATGATGACCTGTCTCATGAGTAGCAACGTATCTTCTTTTGTGATGAGTAGCACACCATCTTTCTGTAATGAGTAACAAACCATCTTTCTGTGATGAGCAGCAACCCACTTTTTCGTGATTAGTTGTGATATATTTTCTCGTGATGAGTATTAACCTATCTTACGAGTAATAGCTCATTTTCTTGTGATGAGTAGTGACAAACCTTGTGATGAGTAGTGACATAACTTGTGATGAGTAGTGACATACCTTGTGATGAGTAGTGACATGCCTTGTGATTAGTAACAATCCTTGTGATGAGTAGTGACATGCCTTGTGATGAGTAGTGACATGCCTTGTGATGAGTAGTGACATGCCTTGTGATGAGTAGTGACATGCCTTGTGATGAGTAGTGACATGCCTTGTGATGAGTAGTGACATGCCTTGTGAAGAGTAGTGACGTACCTTGTGATGAGTAAGGGTGGTAAAATATTTTATGAGTAAGTACCGCCCATGTGATGAGAAAGAACGTATTTAACACTGAACATATCTAACAATGAGAGGTGATTTAATAAGCACTGAATGGTACCTATTTAACAAAGAGCAGTGTCATGTCTGCCTGAAATACATAGCATAATTAGTGGGATTCTTTTTTGCCTGATTTTGTACTAAATTATATCTACTGCATTCCTTGAAGGGCTCAAATAAATAAATAAATTATTATTATTTTTACCTTGGAGGATCAAGCCCTCTGGGTCGTCGTAGATTCGTAAAACAATAGTTCCATAACGGCCGGTTTAATATAGCTAGCAAAGGTAATGCCCTCTCTAGAATACAGTAAGGTTAGGAAAAAACAACCATCCCTGATAACTAGGGTCTCTGAAGACAACCATCCTTGACGATAATTATCTCTGAAGACAACCATCCTTGACGATAATTATCTCTGAAGACAACCATCCTTGACGACAACTATCTTTGAAGATAACCACCTTTAAAATAGAGTAGGAAGATAACGGTAGAGAACACGGGGTTGAAATAAGGGTGGAGACAGATACTCAGGAAAGGAAAGAGGAGACGGAAATAAGGATTCAAGATAGCGAGAAAAATACGAAGGAAGTGATGACAATAGCAGGAAAACACGAAAAAGAATAACCAGGAGAAATATGGTCAGTGAAAGGTAAACAAATGAGTTCACATTACTTCTCAGAAGGCAAAAATGAGTACTACAGTCAATGTACGAAGTCAGGACACCTGCAAATACTGTGCTGAAAGGATGTGCGTATGTGGGAGAAATTGCTAGTATAAACACACCAGAAAATGTTCAAATAGGAAATGGAGAAGGGAAATGTCGCTCTGAAAAGCAATACAAGTACTTCCATGCAGAGATGTGCAAAGCCTCAATGCAGCTCAGGAAATGTTATGACCTTAGCTGCCCAGGGTACCACGTAAGAGGAATGCGGAGCTACAGAAACAGCAGGGGAATGAAAAGTGAACAAAAAGAGAAACGAGCAAACGCAAAAATGGGGACAAACAGAAGTACAACAGGTAGTACAGAGGCGCGCAACTGTGGGACAAACCAATTCAGTCATACAGTCAACACAATCGAACTTACAACAGACAAGTATACAATTAATATAAAGAAAGCAGACATATGTACACCACGTACCATACGAACTGGTACGTTATAGTGTTACTAACAAAACACACACCAAACCAGAAAATCTCAAATAGTAAATCCTGCTTTCTTTTTGCAAACATTCATGGTTTGAAATGAAACGAAAATGACAAGTCAGTTATATTAGTGGGTTCCCCACAGAAGAGAATGCCATGTTTGGAGCATTTACAGAAACACACAAGGGATGTTTAGACGGTGAGATAACGACAAAAACTATACATGTATAGATGTTAATAGGGTACAGAAAGGAGTAGGACTTTATGTGAAAGGTTCTTTTGTTGCACAGATTTGTTGAAATCATCGAATAATACAATAGGAGTTCTAGTTATTAAAGTGGAGAAAAAGGAATCTTTTAAGTATCCTCGTACATGAACCACTTTCACCAACGGCCGAGGAATTTACTGATCAGATAAGGAAGACAAATAGCTGTCTCTAAAAGTGTGAAAACCCACACCAAATATCATCCATGGAGATTTCATTCTCCCAAATGTAAGATGGAAGATAGTTCATGAGAATATTGTACCAGAAATAGTTCCTAGAAATACTCTAATGAGGCTTTGTGTAAAGTTAGCATTAAACCAACAGATAATTGATCCCACTAGAAAAAAAAAATGGATTTAATCTTCAGAAATAACAAGGAACTAATCAGAGATATTGCATTCCCAAAAGCAATATGTTCTGACCACATTATAGAAGTACTAACGAAAATAAGCTCAGGTGTGGGGGAACTCTAGCAATAATAAACTATGTAAAGTAAAAGGACACAAGTGCAACTAATGTGACATTTATTGTGGCAACGTTTCGCTCTCCAGGAGCTTTATCAATGGCTTGATAAAGCTCCTGGAGAGCGAAACGTTGCCACAATAAATGTCACATTAGTTGCACTTGTGTCCTTTTACTTTACATATTGTCGGTAATTCTACCAACTTTATTACAATAATAAACTAGAAGGGATGTCCAGTAAATTTAACTTTAACACCCATAGAATTGACTGGGAATGTACAAGGTCTGTATTCAATATGTAATACTGAAGAAACCTAGAAGATCAGATATAGAAAATGAGCATAGAAGATAGTAGAGTAGAAAAAGGGTTACCGAAGTGTTTAAAAATGTGAATGTGTTGCATCGTAGGAAAGAATTTTAGCCGAGAGATCACCGAGATGGAACAAAGATTTAAGCTGTCGCACCAGACAGAAAATGCAAAGGGAACAAAAACCATTCAGGGTATTGCAAAAAACCCCAAACATTTTTGTACATAAGCAAAATCCAAGCTAAGAACTACATGTAGAATCGGATCATTAATAACAGGCGGTTTATATATTGACGATGCATAGGAAATTAGCGAAATTCTAAAAGACCAGTATGAGTCGATGTTAAGCATCCCAGTAACTGACGTTAGTACTAATGCCATAGAATTCGAAAAAAAACAAACAGAAAACGTTCCCTCTCATTCAGCACCTGAACCATATTCAAGAAATTCCTCATTTATAAAAGAATGCAAGTGCTTAGATCTAGGTGAAATACCAACTACAAGCCTTATGGAACAGCACAATCTGCACAATTCAAACCAGTATGGTTTTAGAACAACACGACCATGCTTGTCACAACTGCTAAACCACTCTGACAGAATTATGGAGGCGTTGGAATAAAACCAAAACATCGATGTTATACACTCAGATTTTGGAAAGGCGTTTGACAAATGCGATCATGGAGTGATTTCACACCAAATGAGGGGCCAAAGGCATAATAAGAATGTAGGCACACGGATTTTTAGGTTTCTAATACACAGAATACAAAAGAGTAGTAGTAAACCGAACAAAATCCCGCACCAAAGAGGTAAAAAACTCGGTTCCCTGAGGCACTATCCTTTCACCTCAGTTGTTTCTCATCCTCATAGCAGACAGACAAAAATACCCATCGCAGTTTTGTAACATCATTTGCAAATGACACTAAAATAAGCATGAAAAATTATCTCTCTAGAAGATTGAAAAATTACAGGAAGTTATAAACAGTGTTGTCCAGTGAGCAGTGAAGAGCAATATGACGATCCTATGAAACGACTATTCTACGAAATAACTATCCTGTTAAATAACTATCCTATGAAATAACTATTCCTTGAAATAACTATCCTATGAAACTTCTATAAAACGATTATGTAGTGAAACAGCTATTCTATCAGGGACGGCACCGAGGGGGCGCTTGGGGGCTGAAACCCTGCAAAATTCCCTCAGCCTCCAATAAAAACAGTAATAACTCTGCTTCAAAACAAGTCTCCTAGCCCCCATCCTCACACAACCAGACAGCCACCTCTATCCTCCTCCCCCTCTTACCCTCCTGCTGTTTAGAAATTCTGACTATACCTCTGTGTCCTATCAGCTATGTAAAAGCTATACCATGACATAATTATCCTATTAAACAACTGTCATATGAAACAACTGCCCTATTAAATAACTGTCATATGAAACAACTACTCTATAACATTATCCTGCCAAACAACTTTCCTGTCAAACGACTATCTGAGAAAACATTTCCCTTTGAAAGCAGCTACCATAAAAAGTAATTACCATAGAACACAACTAATACAGAAAGCAACTACCATAGAAAATTACCAAAAGAGGAGCCACCCTAGAAAAGTATCATAGAAAAACTACCATAGAAAGGAACTAACATTGGAAGCAAAAACCATACAAAACATCTATTAAAGAAAATTAAATTACAATAGAAAACTATCGTAGAAATAACTGTCACTGAAAACGAAAACCATTAAGTACATGATCATAGATAACAACTACCATAGACAACTACTATGAAAAGTGCAATATAAATCAAATACCATGGACAACACCTGCCAAGAACAACTATAAAAAATTACTATTCTAGATTTCATGGAAAACTACCATATTAGAAAAAAAATAATTTGAAAGGTCCATAGAAAAATTCAGTGGATAACACTTTTCCTAGCTAATATCTAGTTCCCATGGAACTAGATATTAGCTAGGTTAGAGAGGTTATCCTAGCACTACAATCATAGCCTCAGAGAGCCTGCCAGTTCGAACAGAGGAATCAATCAATCCAGGAATCTTGCTATTACGGGTGGTCATCCATCCTGGAATTCAGACAATCCTAAACCTATTTTATCCCCTCCTTCCTACTCCCTATTCCCCGTTCCCACTCCCTGCCCCTCCGAACTCCCCTTCCCACACTTTATCCCCCTTCCCACCACCACAGTAATCAACAATCTGCAGACATAACACAGAGTGCAGCTACGGCGATGCAGGAAATCTTCATTTTGTCTTCTTTATTAATTAATGAAGAACCTTGGTTAATATCTTATTTTACATTTTGTTACAAAGAAAATTTTGATTTGCACCCGCAGTGTGTGGCTGCCCTCTCTTGTACAAGTCACATAGTAGCAACCAAAGCTATCTGTGTTTCTTTGACATATTCACTCGGGATGGATTTCAAGGATGAATAGTGAAATCTATCAAACTGAGTTGGAAGACTTCAGTAGGGCGATGATGATGGTCAAGTACTATACTATGGGGTCGGCAATTATAAGACTTTACAAAGTTTCATTCCAACTGAGCTGGAGTGGCTTTTACGTGGAAAGGAAACAAGGCATGAAATGAGGGAGGAATACTGGAGGAACAGGGAGGAAGAAGATGAATGAGGAGAAACAATGGTGCAGGTGGAGGTTGAGAAAGTAAATAGCGAAGAGGGAGATATGTGGCTATCCATTTCAACAGTAAACTTAATGGAGCGAGCCAAGTGATATTGTATTGTTAAGGTGTTGGTGGCTAGATAAACGAGGCAAACAAAGTTACTCATTTACATACTTGGTCCAAAAATTGTTGTTTTGCATAATTTTAGTCAAAATTCTGATGTCGAAATAGTTCGCCGGTAAGTTAGCTAACACAAAACCTTGGTATCGACCCAAATAAACAAAGTGTAGATGAATACGGCTAACATAAAAATTGCCTATTACCATACCAGACATTTGAATCTAACGCAGAAAATGTTGTCGTATATTTGTGTGAAAAGACAGAGACGAAGATTGATTAAAAACAGAAGTATATGTTCTAAACATTTGTCCATTCTCACTCTGTCAGCTTATAAAAGGGTATGTAAGTTACCTGGGGTATACCTGGAGAGGGTTTCGGGGGTCTTCGCCCCCCGCGGCCCAGTCTGTGACCAGGTCTCCATAGACAGAAACATTTATAAAATTTGAATATAATTCCATTAGAATTATATTCAAATTTCTCAGTATGGGGAGGAAACATTATTATATCACTGAATAACAGCAAGAAGAACAGAATTATTTTAAGAACTCAGAACTGTCTATCAGTGATTTCTCACAGAGTTCCAGCCACTAAAAATAAACGCGATGTGTGTTTCGTGTAACATTACTGTCAAAAATTTAAACTAGACCAGATTAATGTAAGAACTGCCAGTAGTGTTATGTAGACCAGACAGGAAAATAAACACACACACACGTTTGCCAATAAAAGGCAAGTTTAATTAAATTAGTATGGGGGCTTGTGCATTAGTTTTTACTATGTCACTTGGTGGAGCATCAAATTGCCATGAACACCTATCAATAAGAATAATCGACCAGCATGGGGACAAAGAGAGGAAAAGTTGTTCTGAACATATCATCCTCGGTCTGAGGTCCACTTCAGCAGAAGAGGACCTCAGACCGATGAAGAAATGTACAGAATAACTTCTACCTGTTTTTCTCTGTCTCACTGTGAATTGATTTCTGTTTAAATAAGGCTTTGCAGTTAAGAAATAGAGGAACATAATAGGATAATTCACCTGATGCGTTTCACGGGAAAAGAATATACACCGAGAGGTGTATCTCTCACAGTATATGCAAATTATATTATGCGTATTTCAGAGGAACATTAGTTAGGCATAAGCTCAGTTTAGATGTGATGTAATATTAATTAAATATACGGCAGGTATAAACCCAAAAGGTAAGTAAGTTTTCTAGAATCATGTGACCTGATCACACACTAGTTTAGTGGTGACCGTGAAAGATGCTCTGTGATGATTCCTCTCCTTGTGCTAGTTTGAAGAGGGATTTATTAAACCTCAAGCCTCTTTATCATGAAATAATATTCGTGAACATGAGAGAGAGAGAGAGATAGAGAGAGAGAACATAAAAAGGGCATCAGGAAGAGTGGGCTCCAAACCCTGGTGATCCTTGGTCAAGGACCGAGAAGAATATTCACTTGATGAAATTATTCCACCTCTGTGTCTACAGGATGGGACTGTTTCTAAGAACATAAGAACATAAAGGAGGAACACTGCAGGAGGCCTGTTGGCCCATACTAGGCAGGTCCTTTACAATTCATCCCACTAACAAAACATTTGCCCAACCCAATTTTCAATGCCACCCAAGAAATAAGCTCTGATGTGAAAGTCCCACTCAAATCCAACCCCTCCCACTCATTTACTTATCCAACCTAAATTTGAAACTACCCAAAGTCCTAGCCTCAATAACCCAACTAGGTAGACTGTTCCACTCATCTACTACCCTATTTCCAAACCAATACTTTCCTATGTCCTTTCTAAATCTAAACTTATCTAATTTAAATCCATTACTGCGGGTTCTCTCTTGGAGAGACATCCTCAAGACCTTATTAATATCCCCTTTATTAATACCTATCTTCCACTTATACACTTCGATCAGGTCTCTCATTCTTCGTCTAACAAGTGAATGTAACTTAAGAGTCTTCAATCTTTCTTCATAAGGAAGATTTCTAATGGTGTGTATTAATTTAGTCATCCTACGCTGAATGTTTTCTAACGAATTTATGTCCATTCTGTAATATGGAGACCAAAACTGAGCTGCATAATCTAGGTGAGGCCTTACTAATGATGTATAAAGCTGCAGTATGACCTCTGGACTTCTGTTGCTTACACTTCTTGATATAAATCCCAGTAATCTATTTGCCTTATTACGTACGCTTAGGCATTGCTGTCTTGGTTTAAGGTTGCTGCTCACCATAACCCCCAAGTCCTTTTCGCAATCTGTATGGCTAAGTTCTACATCATTTAACTTATAAGTACTAGGGTTATGGGCACTCCCAAGCTTCAGAACCTTGCATTTATCTACATTGAACTGCATCTGCCACTTTTCTGACCAAGAATAGAGTTTGTTTAAATCCTCCTGAAGTTCCATAACATCTACGTTTGAATCAATTATCCTACCTATCTTTGTGTCATCGGCGAATTTGCTCATATCACTAGTAATTCCCTCATCAAGATCATTGATATATATTATAAACAACAACGGGCCCAAGACTGATCCCTGTGGAACGCCACTTGTTACAGATCCCCACTCGGATTTAACCCCATTTATGGACACTGCTTCCTGTCAGTGAGCCATGACTCGATCCACGAGAGCACTTTTCCCCCATTGCCATGAGCTGCCACTTTCTTTAACAGTCTATGGTGCGGAACTCTATCAAAAGCCTTACTAAAATCTAAGTAAATAATATCAAATTCTTTATCGTGGTCAACAGCCTCAAAAGCTTTACTGAAGAAAGTTAATAAATTAGTTAGACAAGACCGGCCTCTTGTGAATCCATGCTGAGTATCATTAATCAAGCTGTGCTTATCGAGATGGCTTCTTATAATCTCAGCTATAATTGACTCTAGTATTTTGCCTACAATTGAGGTCAGGCTTATTGGGCGGTAATTTGACGGTAACGACTTGTCCCCTGTTTTAAAAATAGGAATTACATTAGCCATCTTCCACATATCAGACACTACACCTGTTTGAAGAGATAAACTAAAAATATTAGTTAATGGTTCACAGAGTTCCATTTTGCATTCCTTAAGAACCCTTGAAAAAACCTCATCAGGACCCGGCGACTTATTTTGCTTCAGTCTGTCTATCTGCTTCACAACCATTTCACTAGTGACTGTGATGTTACATAATTTATCCTCTTCTAGCCCACTATAAAAATTAATTACTGGAATATTGTTAGTGTCTTCCTGTGTAAAAACTGAGAGAAAATAATTATTAAAAATCGATCACATTTCATTCTCTTTGTCAGTAAGGTGCCCATAGTTATTTTTAAGGGGACCTATCTTATCTCTAACTTTTGTTCTATAGACCTGGAAAAAACTTTCTGGGTTAGTTTTAGAATCCTTAGCAACTTTAATTTCATAGTCCCTTTTAGCTTTTCTTATCCCTTTTTTAATGTCCCTCTTAATGTCAATATACTGATTCATAAGATGACCCTCACCTCTTTTGATACGCCTATAAATTCCTTTCTTATGCCCTAGTAGATATTTGAGCCTATTCATCCATTTTGGGTCATTTCTATTTGATCTAATTTCTTTATATGGGATAAACGTTCTTTGAGCAGCATGTATAGTGTTCAGAAAACTGTCATATTGATAGCTCACTTCGTTACCCAAGTCAACAGATGATAAGTGTTCTCTAAGCCCATCGTAATCTGCTAAGCGAAAATCTGGGACTGTTACTGAGTTATCGCTACTATCGTACTTCCATTCAATGCTAAATGTAATTGATTTGTGGTCGCTAGCACCCAGTTCCTCTGAAATTTCTAAATTATTAACAAGGGATTCATTGTTTGCCATAACTAAGTCAAGCAGGTTATTTCCCCTTGTAGGTTCTGTCACAAACTGCTTCAAAAAAAATCCTGAACTACTTCTAAGAAGTCGTATGATTCTAAATTCCCAGTCAAGAAATTCCAATCAATATGACTAAAGTTAAAGTCTCCTAGAATTACTACATTATCGTGCCTTGTGGTCTTAACAATTTCCTCCCATAGTAGTCTCCCTTGGTCCCTATCTAAGTTTAGGGGACGGTATATCACTCCTAAAATCAGTTTTTCATGCCCCTCTGAAAATTCTATCCAAACAGACTCTGTATGTGTTACTTCAGACTTAATACCCGTTTTTATGCTAGTAATCACGAGAAAAATGGCCTCTTCGTTGAACACATGGCTATCAATTTGCAAGTTATTGATCCAGTTAGGGTCCCTCATTTGCTAGCTACAAGAACTGTCTCATGGTTGTCAGAGATGACAATATGTCTGGATATCTCATATCCTTAGAACAACAAAAGCCTATGGGCCCGGAAGATGTAAGCTCAAGATTGCTGAGTAAATGTGCAGACCAGCTAGCATCACCTCGTATCTCTCAGTACTGCCTAGTACAGTGTAAATCTCCTTTTGTGTGGAAAGAGGAAAATGTTAGTCATTTTCACAAAAAGAAAGGAAAAGGGGAAATCAGCAAATACGGACCATTGCCACTCCTGTCAGTCACTGGCAAAATTCTTGAGACAATAATCTTACGGCAAACATAATTTTTTGACTCCTTGCTTCTTTGTGACCATCAATATGGCTTCAGAGAAGGTCGCTCTGCTGCTTATCTCCTGTTAAACCTTTCCACTATGTGACACCTGTCACTGGCTAAATCCAAGGTCAGTTGTATAGTAGTACCTGTCACTGTTGGCGCTGTCGACCGAGTATAGTACCAGGATGGCAAAACTGCAAGCACTTGGGGAAAATCGATTGCATGTTAATTTTGCTTCTGAGAAAACACAAATGGTGATAATGTCTAGGAATCATGATATTATTGCTGGAGCATTTGTAAGAATGAGAGAGTGTTAAAACCAGGGGATGAGGTGGATATCTTAAGGAAGAAATGTTTACAAACTGTCTATGAAGAACCATGTAGTAAATCTTGCAAGCAAAGTAACCAAGAAGCTAATAGCATTAAAGCGTATCGTACCTGCTTGACACCAGAGGTACAAAACCCTTAAAGCGTATCGTACCTGCTTGACACCAGAGGTACAAAACCCTTAAAGCGTATCGTACCTGCTTGACACCAGAGGTACAAAACCCTTAAAGCGTATCGTACCTGCTTGACACCAGAGGTACAAAACCCTGAACGAGGCACAAGTGCTCTCACATCTTCAGTATGTTCCACGTTCTATAATTGCCTGTCCTTCTGGACAGAATACAGAACAGACATATCTGTCATTACAGTAGAACCTTCAGCACCGGCCAATATTGTCAAGGTACGACAGTTGGCTCCAGCTGGAGTACAATGAAAAGACAGCTTGTATACAGCAAGACGGGCAGCAAACCACAGCTACACAATAGCTGTTTCTTTTCAAAAGCATCATTTCATCCGGCATAATTCATTCCTAGAATGACTCAAGTCTGATACATGTGCGCACAGAATAACAACAACAATGAAATAAAGTCAGCAGGGAAAATAAAATCTCTCACCTACAGTTGGCTCCAACTTTATCCTATTCCTTATTTATATGCTTCATAAAAATATAATGGCTTTTAAATGAGCTCGGAGAAGTAACAGCTATTAGTTATTAATTTGTAAAAACTCTTTTGTAAATTAAATAATGAATGCGTTCTTGACTTGGAAATGATAAATAAAGAAATTACAGAAATATCGCTTTCCTTTGCCAATCTCTGTTACATATATTTCAGAATTACTGTAAATCACTTAATAAAACCTAAGTGGACATTTTCCTTGTAGTTTTGTGATGGTTACTGCTTTTGTGGGAACGTGAGTTAAGATCGTTTAGTAAGTGACAAGTCACAGGTCTGTGATGAATGGTTTGAAAAACCGACAAGTTGAAGATTGAGACACTTATGCAGCATATGGGAATCTTTATTCAGGAAACGTTTCGCCACACAGTGGCTTCATCAGTCCAATACAAAGAGGAAGGCGTAAGGAGAGGAGGAGTATGAAGTAATCAGTCCTGGAGTCGATGTGTTCAGTCCATCAATCTTGGACTGAACACATCGACTCCAGGCTGAGGGACTGATTACTTCATACTCCTCCTCTCCTTACGCCTTCCTCTTTGTATTGAGCTGATGAAGCCACTGTGTGGCGAAACGTTTCCTGAATAAAGATTCCCATATGCTGCATAAGTGTCTCAATCTTCAAGTCACAGGTCTGAAACGTTAACATCTATCATCCCAATATACAGTAAACGAAATTATCAAATTTGTCAGCTACATTTAACTAGCTAACTTTTTTCCAATCTCCTGTACACTAAAACTGATGCATAAATATGACTCAGTTTAATTTGTTATATGTAAAACCTATCGACTGTAATTCTCCTGTTCTATTATATTAAAATATATTAGTTTCTAAAGGAGGGAATAAAGGCAACTCTCAGTGTATATTCAACATATACACCACACAGTGTATATTTATCATATACACCACACAGTGTATATTCAACATATACACCACACAGTGTATATTCAACAAATACACCACACAGTGTATATTCAACATATACACCACACAGTGTATATTCAACAAATACACCACACAGTGTATATTCAACATATACACCACACAGTGTATATTCAACAAATACACCACACAGTGTATATTCAACAAATACACCACACAGTGTATATTCAACAAATACACCACACAGTGTATATTCAACATATACACCACGCAGTGTATATTCAACATATACACACAGTGTATATTCAACATATACAAACAGTGTATATTAAACATATACACCGCACAGTGTATATTCAACTTATACACCACACAGTGTATATTCAACATATACACCACACAGTGTATATTCAACATATACACCACACAGTGTATATTCAACATATACACCACGCAGTGTATATTCAACATGTACACCACGCAGTGTATATTCAACATGTACACCACGCAGTGTATATTCAACATATACACCACACAGTGTATATTCAACATATACACAGTGTATATTCAACATATACACAGTGTATATTCAACATATACACCACGCAGTGTATGTACCCTGAATATCTCGTCTCTGACATATTATATTTAGTGCGTGTGTTGTGCTCGGTACGAATATTTCAAAAAAAGTTCAAGCCGATTTTGATGAAATAGGAGATGGGAGCCTGATGCTCCCCACGGAAACATTTAACTCATGGAAAAAGCTTTGTTTTCAAGACCAGAAGTACACAATAAAAGTGTACTTCTGGTCTCTAAACTTTTTATCCCCAGAACTGTCATACCGTAGATCACTTTCTGAGGGTGGGATTTATAACCTTCAGGCCGATAGTTTCGGAGACAGCGTACTCGGTAATCGTCTTGTGAGCACATTTCTCGCCCTTTAATTCTTAATCTTAGAAATAACTCTTGGAAGTTGAACTCCATCTCAGCTCTAAACTTTGTCCACTCACCACAAGGAAAGACTATCCAAGAGCCAAAAGCTAAGTCCCTGTCCACCAGTCATAAAGCAAGTGTTTTTATGCCTACCACAATCTTAATCTCTGTCTACCCTACCCACGAATAACGACGAGGAAGTCTTTGAAGTGTTGAATGAACGATTTGAAGAGGAAAAAGGGGCAATGGCAGAGCGCCTGGAGCACAGTGTATACCAACGGGTATTTGACAACAGGAAAAAGGGGACAAAAACATGAGTTAGCTGGATACTTCGAAGGCATTGGGACCTGACAAGGTGTCACCATGGATTCTGTGAGAGGGAACAGAGGCATTGTCTGAACCACTAGCTAGGATCTTCAACAAGTCAATGAGCACTGGACAATTGCCAGCGATTTGAGAAATATCGAATGTGGTCCTAGTATTTAAGAAAGACGGGAAATGTTGAACCTCAGACCATTATTACTTGTATGCATACCATGTAAAGTAATGGAAAAGATAATCAGGAGAGTGGCAGAGAACATGGAAGTGATTTTATTAGCAGTAATCAGCATGGGTTTAGAGATGGCAAATCTTGTCTAACTCGCTAGTGTCCTATGAGAACCTGACGGAAGTGAGATTGGAGAGAGGGATGGGTCGAGTGTATATTCTTAGACTGCAAGAAGATATACAATACTGTATATTACGCAAGAGACAGTGCAGTTAGGAATAAGAAGGAATCATATTGTTCCGTATGGGATGAAATAGTTCCGTAAGGGAAGGAAAGGGGTGTTTGTCAAGGAACAGATGTCAGAATGGAGAGAAGTAACAAGGATTGATATTAGGACTAGTACTGTTTTTGATATATATGAATGACATACCAAATGAAATTGAGTCAGATGAAAATCTGTTTGCTGATGAAGTAAAATTAATGAAGATAGAAACCGATGAGAATTAGGAAAGGCTACAATAAGAGCTGATAAGTATACAGGATTTGACTGATATGTGGTTACTTCAATTCAACTCTAGCAAATGCACGGGAATTCAAATTAGGGAAAGAGCAAGAAGACCAGACACAGATTGCAGACTCAGAGGGACAGATATTACAGATCTCACTCAAACGGTAATACCTACGAGTCAGCATAGTGTCAAGCACATCACCGGTGGCACACATCACCCGAATAACCTCTGTAGCTTACAATCGTAAATAGCCTTCAGCCTTCCTCATGGTGCTAAAGAAGAGGAAAGGGGTGGTGGAGGCAGGATCCATACATTGTTTTAATAGCAGGTACAACAGGACCCACAAGGCAAGGAGGCAGAGAAAATCTGAAGCTGCAAGTTGAGAATCAGGGCTGAAACTCGATCCATGCAACTATATATACTGTTATAAATGGTATGCAGTGCCGGTAAGTTGATAAATAAGGCTCTTGTATAACACTAGGAATCTTTATTGACGAAACGTTTCGCCTGCGGTACAGGCTTCATTAGTCGAATATATAAATGAATCACACTCCTTTTTCCTTCACTCATTTCTTCATTAACACTCATTCCTTCATATCCTTGTAAGTTTTATCGCCAGTGCTTTCTTTTTCACAACATAAACCATATCCCTTACTTTAACACCTCTGCCCTATTCATTTCCTGTCATGCATTTTTCTTTCTTCCCTTTCCTCTGTCTCTCTCTACTTGTTAATTGATAAAGAGAGGAGTTTCGATGGTTAAGGTGACGAAATTTGGAAGCAGGCAAATAGAAGATAAACTTGAGAGAGGAAATAATAATTAGATTTCTGACTCATAGATGGCTCCAACGTCACCGTCTATCATACATGTTTGTGCTTGTAATAGAATCAGGCTTGGAAATGACTTACTAGCTTGTAAAATGCATACATAAACTATTAATCTAACTCCTGCACTGTGTGTGTGTGTGTGTGCGTGTGTGTGTGTGTGTGTGTGTGTGTGTGAGACAGAGAGAGAGAGAATAGAGCCTGGAAGATGTTCGTATAGCATAATGACATCAACGAAATAAAGTCAGTTGAAGAAATGAAATTGCTGGCCCACAGATGGCTCCAACTTCATTCTGTTCTATAACTGAATGTCTCATAATAAAAAGACTTTCAAATTACCTGATGAAGGTAACAGCTCTTAGCTTGTAAATAAAGTTAGGAACTTTAACCTAACTTCGTGAAACCCTGTGTAAAAAAAAAAAAAAAAAAAGACAGAGACGGACAGAGACAGGCAGAGACAGAGAATGAATAAATGAATGAATGCTGACTGGACTGCGTTTGGAAGGGTGTGCGTGTGTCACTGCTTTTTGTGTGCGCGCGCGCGTATGTACAGCACCATTGATGCTTAAACCTCCGAGCGACAAATGATTTGTGGAAACTGGCAGGTAAAGAAAGTAACATAATAGAGAATAGGCCAAATGTTAAACAGAGATAGCAGACCAAAAGCAGTGTCGTTCCTCGGGCCAGGACCTCTAACACCAGAAATAGTCTATCAAGTCACAAAAAAGATCTGCTTGTGACTTGATAAAGTCCACTGTGTTGGCGAAACGTACTCAGTAAAGAATAACATTATACTGCATTTGTGTCTTTTTTCCATCACATCTGCATTTTATAACATTTATCTCCAATTGTCTATCACCTCTTACTAACACTGCACGACCCATCAACTGAACATTTCCAGTGAATGCCTGAACAATATCTTCTTAATAAAATTACCCACAACGACTCTTATTACCGCCCCCACCTAAACTCCCACAATGGACGCTTCGAGTTTATCAAATATGAAAATACGGAGATCGAAATTCCATTACTGGAGATCCTTTGAGTATATTGGCTGAAAAAACCTGTCAAACCTTAGGCATGTTGAATTTATAACCAAGTGAATTTTCTGGTAGCGTCGGGTTCTGCGGTTCTGAATGAGCGTTTTAAGGCAGTCGGTGTGGCAAGACTTACCAATCGTGCACGTCCCTCGGGACGGCAGCTAAGGTGTCGTATGGAAATATTCTGAGCTTCGGCGACAGCGGAGTCTGGAATGTGTCGTTATTAAACATTCTGAGAGCACCTATGAAAAGCGTGTGCTGGTGCAAAGTGCTCTGTACTTGAGAGACCACGTTAAAACACGCTTTTGTTGTTGTTGTTGTTGGATGGGATCTTGACTGTGTTAATAATAGCGGTATGTGTATGTCTGTGTGTGTGCCCTTTTTTTTATTATTTACACGAAGGTTTTACAGGGTTACATTACCTAACTCAGCTCATTTTATTTTTTTTCATTGTTTTTCAGACATGCAAACAGGGAGTAGGATGAACGAGGATGCTATGTTACATCACTTTCCCTCTCTCGCTTTCTTTTTTTCTCTCTTTTCCACTTCATCACAGGAAATATCACGATTAACACGAAAGACATTTCCACGACGCATGTAAAATCCACACGACTTCAATAACTGCATAAAGCCTTGGCTCCTCCAGCGCTCCGAGAAGCCGTGAGACACCATTATATTCTTCCAATGACCTTAAAGGAGTTGCTAGCCTCACGATAATCACACATCACTCACACAATACCACCCAATAATAGGCGTCGCTTCAGTAATATCTCAGTGTCAGTATACAGTGATAAGTGGATACGCTGTGCGTTTGTGTCATTACGAATTTGTAGCTACAGGAGAAGGGCTAATCTTGACATGTGGTGTGTATGTGTGGGGGATTCGGGGGTTTGTGTGTGTGTGTGTGGGTGTGCATGTATGTGTGAGTGTCTGTGGGGTGTGTGTGGAGTGTGTGTGTGTGTGGGGTGTGTGCGTGTGGGGTGTGTTTGTGTGTGTGTGATGTGTGTGTGTGGGGGTGGGGGTGTATGTGGGGTGTGTGTGGAGTGTGTGTGTGTGTGTGGAGTGTGTGTGTGTGGGGTGTGTTTGTGTGTGTGTGGGGGTGGGGGTGTACGTGTGGCGTGTGTGGGGGTGTGTGGGTGTGTGTTGAGTGTGTGGGTGTGTATGGGTGTGTGGGGGTGGGTGGGTGTGTGGGGGTGGGTGGGTGTGTGTGGGTGTGGGTGGGTGTGGGTGGGTGTGGGTGTGTGTGGGGTGAGTGTGGGTGTGTGTGGGGTGTGTGTGGGGTGAGTGTGGGGTTTGTGTGTTGTGGGGGGTGTGTGGCGTGTGTGTGTGTGTGTGTGTGTGTGTGTGTATGTATGTGTGTGTGTGTGGGGTGTGTGTGTGTGTGGGGGTGGGAGGGTGTTGAGTGTGTGGGTGTGTTGGTGTTGGTGTGTGTGTGGGTGGGTGTGGATGTGTGGGTGGGGGTGTGTGGGGGTGTGGGTGTGTGGGTGGGTGTGTGTGTTGGTGTGGGTGTGTGTGTGTGTGGGTGTGTATGGGTGTGGGTGTGTGTGGGTGTGTGGGTGGGTGTGTGTGGGTGTTTGTTGGTGAGGGTGTGGGTGGGTGTGTGTGGATGTGTGTGTGGGTATGTGTGGGTGTGTGGGTGTGGGTGTGCTAGTTGTGGGATCTGAGAGGCAGTGCGGCCAACTTGTTGATCTCTTAAATCTCTTGTATCTCAGCAACAATAAATCTCTTGTAGGTCCTAAATCCGCTGCCTCGCCACCAGGAGCCACATCCGCTGCCTCGCCACCAGGTGCCACATCCGCTGCCTCGCCAACACGAGCCACATCCGCTGCCTCGCCACCAGGTGCCACATCCGCTGCCTCGCCACCAGGTGCCACATCCGCTGCCTCGCCAACAGGAGCCACATCCGCTGCCTCGCCACCAGGTGCCACATCCGCTGCCTCGCCACCAGGTACCACATCTGCTGCCTCGCCACAGGTGCCACATCCGCTGCCTTGCCACAGGTGCCACATCCGCTGCCTCGCCACCAGGTGCCACATCCGCTGCCTCGCCACCAGGTGCCACATCCGCTGCCTCGCCACCAGGTGCCACATCCGCTGCCTCGCCACCAGGTGCCACATCCGCTGCCTCGCCACCAGGTGCCACATCCGCTGCCTCGCCACCAGGTACCACATCCGCTGCCTCGCCACCAGGTGCCACATCTGCTGCCTCGCCACCAGGTGCCACATCCGCTGCCTCGCCACCAGGTACCACATCCGCTGCCTCGCCACCAGGTGCCACATCTGCTGCCTCGCCACCAGGTGCCACATCCGCTGCCTCGCCACCAGGTGAAACATCCGCTGCCTCGCCACTAGGTGCCACATCCGCTGCCTCGCCACCAGATGCCACATCCGCTGCCTCGCCACCAGGTGAAACATCCGCTGCCTCGCCACTAGGTGCCACATCCGCTGCCTCGCCACCAGGTGCCACATCCGCTGCCTCGCCACCAGGTGCCACATCCGCTGCCTCGCCACCAGGTGCCACATCCGCTGCCTCGCCACCAGGTGCCACATCCGCTGCCTCGCCACCAGGTGAAACATCCGCTGCCTCGCCACCAGGTGCCACATCCGCTGCCTCGCCACCAGGTGCCACATCCGCTGCCTCGCCACCAGGTGCCACATCCGCTGCCTCGCCACCAGGTGCCACATCCGCTGCCTCGCCACCAGGTGCCACATCTGCTGCCTCGCCACCAGGTGCCACATCCGCTGCCTCGCCACCAGGTGAAACATGCGCTGCCTCGCCACCAGGTGCCACATTCGCTGCCTCGCCACCAGGTGCCACATCCGCTGCCTCGCCACCAGGTGCCACATCCGCTGCCTCGCCACCAGGTGCCACATCCGCTGCCTCGCCACCAGGTGCCACATCCGCTGCCTCGCCACCAGGTGCCACATCCGCTGCCTCGCCAACAGGAGCCACATCCGCTGCCTCACCACCAGGTGCCACATCCGCTGCCTCGCCACCAGGTACCACATCCGCTGCCTCGCCACCAGGTGCCACATCCGCTGCCTCGCCACCAGACCAGACGTGCCAGAAGTGCTCTCCTAAATGCAAATATGTCTACTCCTACATGCAAAAATGTCTACTTGTAAACACATAAATGTTTACTCGAACATGCACAAATTGCTGCTTGTAAATACAAGAACATCCTCTTGTAAATACGAGAACATTTACATGTAAACACAAGAACATATACGTACATGTAAATGCAAGATCATCTTACCATACCCCGGCCGGGATTGAACCCGCGGTCAGAGAGTCTCAAAACTCCAGACCGTCGCGTTAGCCACTAGACCAGCTAGCCACAATAAAATTCATCCAACTAGGTATATTTCTACACCATAGGAAGGTTAGCACAGGCACCTCTGTGACCACAAACTTGCATTTGTGGTCACAGACTCTCTGACCGCGGGTTCAATCCCGGCCGGGGGTATGGTTTGTTTGCAATCGTGTCATTACGATTTCGTGAGTCAAGATCATCTTATAAATACAAGAACAAATACATGTAAATGAATGATTATCTTTTTACAAATACAAGAATATCTCGTAAATCTAAGAATGCTGAATTTGAAATTTTGTAACGATTACCCGTGAAATATAAGTTACAGAATATAATTTTTAATGCATTATTATTATTATTATTATTATTATTATTATTATTATTGCTGCTCGGAAGAGCTAAAATCAAAGGGGTATTTTAGTGCCTGGGGAATGGAAAGCAAACAGGGTTTATCCAAGGAAAAGGATCATATTTCCAGTTCCTCGGGTCAAGAACCCTTCACCAGGATCAAGGTAAGAATATTGTGTGATGAAGTCACCACCACACGACCCTGACCACCACACGACCCTGACCACCACACGACCCTGACCACCACACGATCCTGACCACCACACGACCCTGACCACCACACGACCCTGACCACCACACGACCCTGACCACCACATGACCCTGACCACCACACGACCCTGACCACCACACGACCCTGACCACCACACGACCCTGGCCACCACACGACCCTGGCCACCACACGACCCTGACCACCACACGACCCTGACCACCACACGACCCTGGCCACCACACGACCCTGACCACCACCACACGACCCTGACCACCACACGCCCCTCACCACCACCACACGACCCTCACCACCACCACACGACTCTCACCATCACCAAACGACCCTCACCACCACCATACTGCCCTCACCACCACCACCACACGACCCTCACCACCACCACACGACCCTCACCACACGATCGTCACCACCACACGACTCTCACCACCACCACACGACCCTCACCACCACCACTACTACACGACTCTTACCACCACCACACGACCCTCACCGACACCACCACACGACCCTCACCACCACCACCACACGACCCTCACCACTACCACACGACCCTCACCAATACTATACGACCCTGACCACCACACAACCACCACCTCCCGACCCTCACCACCACCACCACCACCACAGGACCCTCACCACCATCACACGACCTTCACCACCACCACACGACCCTCACCACCACCACACGACCCTCACCACCACCACACGACCCTCACCACCACTACTACACGACTCTCACCACCACCACACGACCCTCACCACCACCACCACACGACCCTGACCACTACCACACGACCCTCACCACCACTACACGACCCTGACCACCACACAACTACCACCTCCCGACCCTCACCACCACCACCACCACAGGATCCTCACCATCTTCACACGACCCTCACCACTACTACACGACCCTCACCACCACCACACGACCCTCACCACACGACCCTCACCACCACACGACCTTCACCGCACGATCCTCATCACCATTATACGACCTTCACTACCACACAATCTTCATCACCACACATCCCTCACTATCATTTCCACACGGCCCTCACTACAACCACCACACGACCCTCACTACAACCACACGACTCTCACTACAACCGCTACCACCACCGCACGACCCTCACTACACCCACCACCACCACACGACCCTCATTACAGCCACCACTACCACCACAGAACCCTCACTACCACCACCACATCCAAATAACACTCTCTACCACCACCACCACCACAACACGACCCTCACTACCACCACTACCACAGGACCCTCGCTACCACCACCACCACACGGCTCTCACTACCACCACTTCACGACCCTCACTACCACCACCACCACCACCACACGGCTCTCACTACCACCACCACCACCACACGGCTCTCACTACCACCTCCACACGAGCCTCACTACCAACACCACCACACGGCCCTCACTACCACCACCACACGACCCTCACTACCACCACTACCACAGGACCCTCGCTACCACCACCACCACACGGCTCTCACTACCACCACCACACGACCCTCACTACCATCACCACACGGCTCTCACTACCACCACCACCACCACACGGCTCTCTCTACCACCACCACCACCACCACACGACCCTCACTACCACCACCACACGACCCTCACTAGCACCACCACACGAGCCTCACTACCAACACCACACGACCCTCACTACCACCACCACACGGCTCTCACTACTACCACCACCACCACACGGCTCTCACTACTACCACCACCACCACACGGCTCTCACTACCACCACCACCACCACATGGCTCTCACTACCACCACCACCACCACCACCACATGGCTCTCACTACCACCACCACACGACCCTCACTCCCACCACCACCACGCGACCCTCACTACCACCACCACCACCACCACACGGCTCTCACTACCACCACCACCACATGACCCTCACTACCACCACCACCACACGACCCTCACTACCAACACCACCACACGACCCTCACTACCACCACCACCACACGGCCCTCACTACCACCACCACACGACCCTCACTTCCAACACCACCACCACACGGCCCTCACTACCACCACCACCACATGGCCCTCACTACCACCACCACACGATCCTCACGACCCTCACCCCCGCCATACGATCCTCACGGCCCTCACCATCACCACACGATCCTCACTACCACACGACCCACATCACCAACACCACCACACGACCCTCACCTCCACCACACGATCCTCACTACCACCACCATACGGCCCTCAGTACCTTACGACCCTATTTACAATACGACCATAACCACCACTCGACCCTTACCACCACCAAAGGACCCACACAACCACACAGCACGACCCTCACCACCACACGACCCCTCACCACCACCACCACTAAACAACCCATCACCACCACCACACTACCCTCACCATCGCACGATTCCCACCACCACTACACGGCCCTCACCACCAAACGACCTTAACCACCACATGACCCTTACTACAACCATACGACCCTCACCACCACCACCGCAACAACCACCACCACAACAACCACAACCACCAAAAGTCCACCACTACCAAAAGACCAGCTCTACCACACGACCCTCACTACGACCTCCACCACACAACCCTCACTACCACTTCCACCACACAACCCTCACTACCACCACCACCACACAACCCTCACTACCACCTCCACCACACGACCCTCACTACCACCACCACCACACTACCCTCACCACTACCATGACACGACCCTCATACCACTACACGATATCTCACACTCACCACTACACTACCCTCACACTCACCACTGAAGAGACTGCTGAGCGATGGAGCGATGGAGCCGGATAACATCTCTCCATGGGTCCTGAGAGAGGGAGCAGAGGCGCTATGTGTACCACTAACAACAATCTTCAACACATCTTTAGAAACAATGCGACTTCCTGAGGTATGGAAGACAGCAAATGTAGTCCCAATTTTTAAAAAAGGAGACAGACACTACAGACCAGTGTCACTGGCATGTATAGTATGCAAAGTCATGGAGAAGATCATGTTGGGGCACCTAGATAGGAATAAGCTTATCACGACAACGAGCACAGGTTCGGGGACGGGAAATCCTATGTCAAAAACCTACCGGAGTTCTATGACAGGCTGACAGCAGTAAGGCAAGAGAGAGAGGGGTGGGTAGACTGCATTTTCTTGGACCGTAAGAAGGCGTTTGAAACAGTTCCACACAAGAGACTATTGCAAAAGCTGGAGGACCAGGCAGGGATAACAGGGAAGGCAATGCAATGGATCAAGGAATACCTGTCAAGAAGACAACAGCAAGTCATGGTACGTGGCGAGGTGTCAAAGTGGGCGCCTGTGACGAGCGGGTTTCCACAGGGGTCAGTCCTAGGACCGGTGCTGTTTCTGGTATTTGTGTACGACGTGACGGAAGGAATAGACTCCGTAGTGTCCCTGTTTAAAATGATGTGAAGTTGATGAGAAATCAGTCGGACGAGGACCAAGCAGAACTACAAATGGATCTGGACAGGCAGCAAGCCTGGTCCAGCAACTGGCTCCTGGAGTTCAACCCCACAAGTGCAAAGTCATGAAGATTGGGGAAGGACAAAGAAGACCGCAGACGGAGTATAGTATAGGGGGCCAGAGGAACAAACTTCACTCAAGGAAAAAGACCTTGGGATGAGTATAACACCGGGCACATCTCGTGAGGCGCACATCAACCAAATAACTGCGGCAGCTTACTGGCGCCTGGCAAACTTAAGAACAGCATTCCGACATCTTAATAAGGAATCGTTCAGGACTCTGTACACTGTGTGCATTAGGCCAATATTGGAGTATCTAGCACCAGTTTGGAACCCACATCTAGCCAAGCACGTAAGGAAACCAGAGAAAGTGCAAAGGTTTGCAACTTGACTGGTCCCGAAATTATGGGGTATGTCCTACGAAGAGAGCTTAAGAGAAATCGACCTGACGACACTGGAGGACAGGAGGGATAGGGAGGATATGATAAAGACATACAAAATACTGAGAGTAATCGACAAGGTGGACAGAGACAGGATGTTCCAGAGATGAGACTCAGCAACAAGGGGTCACAGTTGGAAGTTGAAGAATCAGATGAATCACAGGGATGTTAAGAAGTATTACTTCACTCAGAGAGTTGTCAGGAAGTGGAATAGTCTGGGAAATGATGTAGTGGAGTCAGGATCCATACGTAGCTTTAAGAAGAGGTATGATAAAGCTCATTAATCGGGAGGAGGAGTTTTGATTCGACCCCTGCAACCACAACTAGGTGAGTACTACCTCTCACCACCACACGAACAACACAGAGGAGACATCACACTTTAAAACGAGTCATTATTCAGTGGGGAGGATTTAGAGGGAGATGTGATGACACCACACTGTGAAGTGATGACACCACACTGTGGAGTGATGACACCACACTGTGGAGTGATGACACCACACTGTGGAGTGATGACACCACACTGTGGAGTGATGACACCACACTGTGGAGTGATGACACCACACTGTGGAGTGATGACACCACACTGTGGAGTGATGACACCACACTGTGGAGTGATGACACCACACTGTGGAGTGATGACACCACACTGTGGAGTGATGACACCACACTGTGGAGTGATGACACCACACTGTGGAGTGATGACACCGCACTGTGGAATGATGACACCACACTGTGGAGTGATGACACCACACTGTGGAGTGATGACACCACACATCAGTTCCCCCGGCTCTAGCAACCCACAAGATTGAGAACTCACTTTTCCAACACATTCCAGCAAATAAATAAATATTTCTTCCAGTCAGAGGGGAAAATTCCCCTTTCATTTACCTTGTTTAAACTACGGAATGCCGGCAGCTGTTGCCTCAGACTTCGCCAGGTCAGACACACACTCCACTTTGCCCGTAATAGGGAATTTTAGTTAATTTCATGCAAATGCTGTCCAAGCCATAGTGAAAAAGCCATTCCGTAGAGAGAACACCTGTACACTAGCAAAAATGCTCACATCCCAACCAAAACGTTCCATGCCCATGTCCTAGTAAAATGACTATGTCCTAGTAAAATGACTATGTCCTAGTAAATGCATATGTCCTAACAAAATGCCCTTGTCATAACAAAAACGCCAACGGTGTAGCAAGGAAGGTGGGAGATTACCGATAGAAATTCAACGGAATCAGAGAAAAGAGAAAGAATATTATATCTCTAAGGACCATTGACTGGTAGTGTGTTGATGTCTGGCAGAGTGTTGATGTCTGGTAGAGTGTTGGTGCCTGGCAGTGTTGTTGTCTGGCAGAGTGTTGTTGTCTGGCAGTGTTGTTGTCTGGCAGAGTGTTGTTGTCTGGCAGTGTGTTGTTGTCTGGTAGAGCGTTGGTGCCTGGCAGTGTTGTTGTCTGGCAGAGTGTTGTTGTCTGGCAGAGTGTTGTTCTCTGGCAGAGTGTTGTTCTCTGGCAGAGTGTTGTTCTCTGGCAGAGTGTTGTTCTCTGGCAGAGTGTTGTTCTCTGGCAGAGTGTTGTTCTCTGGCAGAGTGTTGTTCTCTGGCAGAGTGTTGTTGTCTGGCAGAGTGTTGTTGTCTGGCAGAGTGTTGTTGTCTGGCAGAGTGTTGTTGTCTGGCAGAGTGTTGTTGTCTGGCAGAGTGTTGTTGTCTGGCAGAGTGTTGTTCCCTGGTAGAGTGTTGTTCTCTGGCAGAGTGTCGTTCTCTGGTAGAGTGTTGTTCTCTGGTAGAGTGTTGGTATATGGCAGAGTGTTGGTGTCTGGCAAAGTATTGATGTCTGGCAGAGTGTTGGCGCCTGGCAGAGTGTTGATGTCTGGCAGAGTGATGATGTCTGGCAGAGTGTTGGCGCCTGGCAGAGTGTTGATGTCTGGCAGAGTGATGATGTCTGGCAGAGTGTTGATGTCTGGCAGAGTGTTGGTGTCTGGCAGAGTGTTGGTGTCTGTCAGAGTGTTGATGTCTGGCAGAGTGTTGATGTCTGGCAGAGTGTTGATGTCTGGCAGAGTGTTGTTGTCTAGCAGAGTGTTGTTGTCTGGCAGTGTGTTATTGTCTGGCAGAGTGTTGATGTCTAGCAGAGTGTTGATGTCTGGCAGAGTATTGATGTCTAGCAGAGTGTTGATGTCTGGCAGAGCGTTGGTGTCTGGCAGAGTGTTGGTGTCTGGCAGAGTGTTGATGTCTGGCAGAGTGTTGGTGTCTGGCAGAGTGTTGATGTCTAGCAGAGTGTTGATGTCTGGCAGAGTGTTGATGTCTAGCAGAGTGTTGATGTCTGGCAGAGTGTTGATGTCTAGCAGAGTGTTGATGTCTAGCAGAGTGTTGATGTCTAGCAGAGTGTTGATGTCTGGCAGAGTGTTGATGTCTGGCAGAGCGTTGGTGTCTGGCAGAGCGTTGGTGTCTGGCAGAGCGTTGATGTCTGGCAGAGTGTTGATGTCTGGCAGAGTGTTGATGTCTGGCAGAGTGTTGATGTCTGGCAGAGTGTTGGTGTCTGGCAGTGTTGATGTTATTAAAAGTGGATGTAGAATACCAGCTCCTAGAAGAATACCAGTATCTGAAAGGAGAATACCAGTGTCTGGAAGGAGAATACCAGTGTCTGGAAGGAGAATACCAGAGTCTGGAAAAATAATACCAGTGTCTGGAAGGATAATGCAGTGTCTGGAAGGATAATACCAGTGTCTGGAAGTATAATACCAGTGTCTGGAAGGATAATACCAGTGTCTGGAAGTATAATACCAGTGTCTGGAAGGATAATACCAGTGTCTGTATGGATGATTTCAGTGTGTGGAAAGAGAATGGCTGTGTCTGTATGGATATTACCGGTGTATTTACGGGTATTACCTGTGTCTTTAATGATAATACCGGAGCCAGGAAGGATAATCCAGTGTCTGGAATGATTATACCAGTGTCTGGAAGGATAATACCAGTGTCTGGAAGGATAATGCCAGTGTCTGGAAGATACCAGTGTTTGGCAGGATAATACCAGTGTATGATAGGATAGTGAATAAATTTATCCAAGATTCTCACTGAATCCCGACTTTCTTCAGACGGTATGCATTATTCTTAGACGAGGAACTTCATCGTAAACGTAATCTAACTTTGTGAGGGCCTGAAGACGCGTAACTTGTTGTTAGAGCCATAACATCATGTTGCTTTGAAAGCCCTAACCACGTGGACCTCTAAATCCCATCTAATCACGTCGATATCTTTAAAGAAATTTTGAAGGGACAAAAATAACCACACACCTGCTATGATGGAGTGAAATTAATTTGTAAAACTCTGCTGTTGTGATCACAGTGGCACCCATGCTAACCTTCCTAGTGAATACAGAAATACACCAAATTTTATGAATATTATCGTTGTGATGAATGGTTTGAAAAACCGACAAGTTGAAGATTGAGACACTTATGCAGCATATGGGAATCTTTATTCAGGAAACGTTTCGCCACACAGTGGCTTCATCAGTCCAATACAAAGAGGAAGGCGTAAGGAGAGGAGGAGTATGAGGTAATCAGTCCCTCAGCCTGGAGTCGATGTGTTCAGTCCATCAATCTTGTAGAATGTACAGCATAAGGCCTTCCTCTTTGTATTGGACTCATGAAGCCACTGTGTGGCGAAACGTTTCCTGAATAAAGATTCCCATATGCTGCATAAGTGTCTCAGTCTTCAATATTATCGTGCCGGCATTGTATAATAGGTATAGCACTAGGCTGCAAGTTTTAGACTAGTTTGCTATGGGTTTGAATTCTAAGCTCGGTAAGTTCTGAGAGACTATCCATGTTAGCTAACATTCATACATAGCACAAAAACACATCTCAGAAGTAGCATACAAAGAAATAATACACTCCAGGACCTTAGCAACACTCATTACACTGAATGTGAAATCTTAACGAGAAGACTCATCTCACTACACGTCACTGCATGATATGCAGTGCCACACATAACCATATGAAAAGTGAAAGTGACGCTACAAGTCACTGCATGACAGGTGTAAGTGAAGCAACACGTTACTGCATGACAAGTGTGAGTGACGGAACACAGCGTTGCTGCATCACTGACTCCACACGTCATACGTGGTTTTCCTGGAGGACGGGCAGTAAAGATGGAGGGGCAATAAAGATGGAGGGACAGTAAAGAATGGGGGACGGGGGATGAGTAAGACGTGAAAGCAACTCTGAGGTAGAAGGCAAGTACTGAAGGTTTGGAACGTTGTACTGTAACGTGAAAAATATCAATACAGGAGTGGAACGCTTTTATGAAATCAGGAAAATAACAGTGTGAACGTTTTACTCTGACGAGGAAAGTAATAGTACAACGTGGAACATTTTCATGAAATAACGAAAATAACAGTTTTGATGTGGAAAGCTTTTACTGTTACGAGGAAAATAACAGTGCACATGTGGATCATTTTCTTGTGGCGAGGAAACTAAAAGTGCAGGTGTGGAGTGTTATACTTTGTCATAGATAATAACAATACAGGTGCATAATATTTCACCGTTATGTAGACAATAACAGAATCAGTGTATAATATTTTTACTGTGACCTAGACATAAACGTGTGGGACGTTTATCAGTTTAGAGAAAATAGCGGTATTGGTGTGGAATATTTTACTGTGAGGGAAAAAATTAGTATTGATGATATGAACAGTTTTACTCCGAGAAGGAAAACTGGAGATGGGCAAACTTTGTGAATGGGAAAAGTGGGTAGAAGACTTTAGAAGGAGACCAAGGATACACAGCCTTGACGGTCTGTGTGTGAGGCAGCACGGAACACCAGCAGGACCAGCAATGTGTATGAATGGTTGAATTAGGAAAATAAGCATTTCTAAAGCGAAAGCTTTATCAGCTTAATAGACAGAGACGTCATGATGTACACGCAGTATCGGACCTTGATGTTAATTCAGTTATGAATGGATTCCAAGTGCTCTTCAAGTTGTTTATTTAATAGCCACATTTTAGGAGGAAAAGATTACATTTCTAAATTCAAATATATATAACAAAATTTTTTTTGTTTATAATATACATTTAAAAGAAAGATATTTAAAATTCACACAAAATAAATGAATATTATCTTACAAGCACAATAAAATTTTTAAATATGAAAATAAAATCCATTAGCAGGAAAAAACAAAGACAGTTGTACTCCCCAGGCTATATTCTAACCCATCCAAAAGGATATTTTATTCCCGCCTGTCAATATATTTAGCTTAATGCCAAAAAAGTAACCATAGATAAAGAGAGGTACTTCCAGCCAGAGTATATTATAAATTTCTTCAAATAAAATCCTCTGTTATAGTTATGAGAATTTATTATCTAATCTACTTCTTGTTGGTGTGGGCCATGTATTAGCATATAGATTATAGTGACTTTAGTCTAAGTGCTCCAGGCAATATTACAGGTTATGTAAAGGTAAGCACATGACTACATTACTAGGTTGTGGGAAGCTGATGGAGGGAGGAAGGGGGAAGGAAAGGAGGAGAGAGGGAGAGAAAGAACAAGATATAATAGTCGGACAGGCCGAGAGACAAAGACAGAGACAGGCACAAAAACAACAACTTTCTTGATAAGGTTTGATAAAGCATGAAACAATGTCAATAATCAAAATAATATTGCGAGCTACAGACCCAACATAACATAATAACCCTCCAAGCGATTTCGTGATTTCTCACATTATTAAGGACCTATGTAATGTGAGAAATTACGAGAACGCTTGGCAATTCACTATTTTTTCCTCAGTGGTTCTTGTTCATATTGTGATATCACTTGTTCATTATGATCTTATTGCACCTTCTGATATACACAATTTCCTTTCATAAGAAACATAACCTAATTCTAGCATTTTTATCAACTTTAATTCTGCGAAAAAGAAACAGACTCGAATAAAACATTGATTGTAAGCAATTCCGGTTAATTTATTTTTGTTACTTATACAAATATTTCACGCATGTCGCTTCACATATTAATGTAAGAAAAAATATATTTACACTATAATTGGTGTGTGAAAAACTATATTGCATTATTTTGATGATTTCTTTATATTTAGCGATTTACTAGACGGATATGTCTCAACGATTTTTTTTGGATGGACAATAACGTTGAAAAAATATCGTGGCATGAGTTTGATTCCTCTTTGACAATATTCACTGATTTAATAAACGGACGACAACGTTCAGAAGCAACATAGCATGACTGACACGTATCATGACTGACACGTAGCATGACTGACACGTATCATGACTGACACGTAGCATGACTAACACGTATCATGACTGACACGTAGCATGATTGACACGTAG
>NC_091295.1:62230726-62275726 GCF_038502225.1 Cherax quadricarinatus | reverse complement strand
CAAACCCCTCCTTTAAAGTGCAGGCATTGTACTTCCCATTTCCAGGACTCAAGTCCGACTATATGAAAATAACCGGTTTCCCTGAATCCCTTCACTAAATATTACCCTGCTCACACTCCAACAGATCGTCAGGTCCCAAGTATCATTCGTCTCCATTCGCTCCTATCTAACACGCTCATGCACGCTTGCTGGAAGTCCAAGCCCCTCACCCACAAAACCTCCTTTACCCCCTCTTTCCAACCCTTTCGAGGAAGACCCCTACCCCTCTTTCCTTCCCCTATAGATTTATATGCTTTCCATGTCATTCTACTTTGATCCATTCTCTCTAAATGACCAAACCACCTAAACAACCCCTCTTCTGCCCTCTGACTAATGCTTTTATTAACTCCACACCTTCTCCTAATTTCCACACTCTGAATTTTCTGCATAATATTTACACCACACATTGCCCTTAGACAGGACATCTCCACTGCCTCCAACCGTCTCCTCGCTGCTGCATTTACCACCCAAGCTTCACATCCATATAAGAGTGTTGGTACTACTATGCTTTCATACATTCCCTTCTTTGCCTCCATAGATAACGTTTTTTGACTCCACATATACCTCAACGCACCACTCACCTTTTTTCCCTCATCAATTCTATGATTAACCTCATCCTTCATAAATCTATCCGCCGACACATCAACTCCCAAGTATCTGAAAACATTCACTTCTTCCATACTCCTCCTCCCCAATTTGATATCCAATTTTTCTTTATCTAAATAATTTGATACCCTCATCACCTTACTCTTTTCTATGTTCACTTTCAACTTTCTACCTTTACACACATTCTCAAACTCATCCACTAACCTTTGCAATTTTTCTTTAGAATCTCCCATAAGCACAGTATCATCAGCAAAAAGTAACTGTGTCAATTCCCATTTTGAATTTGATTCCCCATAATTTAATCCCACCCCTCTCCCGAACACCCTAGCATTTACTTCTTTTACAACCCCATCTATAAATATATTAAACAACCATGGTGACATTACACATCCCTGTCTAAGACCTACTTTTACCGGGAAGTATTCTCCCTCTTTTCTACACACCCTAACCTGAGCCTCACTATCCTCATAAAAGCTCTTTACAGCATTTAGTAACTTACCACCTATTCCATATACTTGCAACATCTGCCACATTGCTCCTCTATCCACTCTATCATATGCCTTTTCTAAATCCATAAATGCAATAAAAACTTCCCTACCTTTATCTAAATACTGTTCACATATATGCTTCAATGTAAACACTTGATCTAAACATCCCCTACCCACTCTGAAACCTCCTTGTTCGTCCGCAATTCTACATTCTGTCTTACCTCTAATTCTTTCAATTATAACCCTACCGTATACTTTTCCTGGTATACTCAGTAAACTTATTCCTCTATAATTTTTACAATCTCTTTTGTCCCCTTTCCCTTTATATAAAGGGACTATACATGCTCACCGCCAATCCCTAGGTACCTTCCCCTCTTTCATACATTTATTAAACAAAAGTACCAACCACTCCAACACTATATCCCCCCCTGCTTTTAACATTTCTGTCATGATCCCATCAGTTCCAGCTGCTTTACCCCCTTTCATTCTACGTAATGCCTCACGTACCTCCACCACACTTACAGTCTGCTCTTCTTCACTCCTAAAAGATGGTATACCTCCCTGGCCAGTGCATGAAATTACCGCCTCCCTTTCTTCCTTAACATTTAAAAGTTCCTCAAAATATTCTCGCCATCTACCTAATACCTCCCTCTCCCCATCTACTAACTCCCCTACTCTGTTTTTAACTGACAAATCCATACTTTCCCTAGGCTTTCTTAACTTGTTTAACTCACTCCAAAATTTTTTCTTATTTTCATTAAAATTTCTTGACAGTGCCTCTCCCACTCTTTCATCTGCTCTCCTTTTGCACTCTCTCACCACTCTCTTCACCTTTCTTTTACTCTCCATATACTCTGCTCTTCTTATAACACTTCTGCTTTGTAAAAACCTCTCGTAAGCTACCTTTTTCTCTTTTATCACACCCTTTACTTCATCATTCCACCAATCACTCCTCTTTCCTCCTGCCCCCACCCTCCTATAACCACAAACTTCTGCCCCACATTCTAATACTGCATTTTTAAAACTATTCCAACCCTCTTATATATATATATATATATATATATATATATATATATATATATATATATATATATATATATATATATATATATATATATATATATATATATTAACTATTAACACATCGGCCGTCTCCCACCAAGGCAGGGTGGCCCGAAGAAACAAGAAAATCATCATCGCTCACCCCATCACTGTCTTGCCAGAGGAGCGCTTACACTACAGTTATGAAACAGCAACATTTACGCCTTTCCAGAGTGCAGGCACTGTACTTCCCACCTCCCGGACTCAAATCCGGCTACATGGTTTCCCTGAATCCCTTGTGTTAATGTAAAAATTAATGAGTTTGTACCAAAAGAACCTTAGAAAACTTACCTAACCTTATTATAACAAGCGGAATTTAATTTAGTCTATTCCAATTAAATATATTTTAGATAAGCTTACAATAATTTAATAATAAACAAATACAATGAATTTTTTTTTTTAGTTATGTTCAGAATGATTCTTACGAAATTACTGTATACACAAATTTTCATTTGCTTTATTCGGCAAGAAGAGCGTTGATATTTAAGCCAAAAATAGCAAGTTTTGCCTATTCGGCACGACATATTCATTATACATATATTAAAAAATTGCGAACAAGCGGTACAAGATGCAAAACAACCACAGGGGGAGTTGAATGATAGCTCTAGGTCTTTCATGTTGCAGTCAGCACTTCAGCAGCTTCCAGTGTTGCAGAAATGAGTAGGAGTTCCCAGCAGATTCGTTCGGTGGAACGTTCTTGCCAAGAATGAGAGACAGAAGATGTTTAGTGCCCCAGGGATAGCAGTGCCAGGTGCCAGCGAGATTGAGTGTTACAGGAACAGAAGATGGTCAGCGAAGTTAACATTAGTATACATAAATAACCCGCACATAGAAGAGAGGAGCTAACGACGACGTTTCGGTTCGACTTGGACTATTTACAGTCACACATATATATACATATATACATACATATATACATATATATATACATATATACATATATATATACATATATACATATATATACATACATACATATATACATATATATACATACATATATATATATATATATATATATATATATATATACATACATATGTACATATATATACATACATATATACATATATACATATATATATACATATATATATACATATATACATATATATATACATACATATATACATATATATAATATATACATACATATATACATATATACAATATATACATATATACATATATATATATATATATATATATATATAAAATATATATATATATATATATATATATATATATATATATATATATATATATATATACATGTGTATACAAACATATTCAGCATGAGTACACCCGATGTGATTTGTGGGTAGTGTTCAGCCACTCTGACCCACTCCTGCACGACCATCTGTCAGTACCTGCCCATCCTAGCTGGTATGTGTGGGTAGCGTCATAAGTGCAAATATAAACCAAGCTAGTTATATAACAAATTAGTTTAGTGTTATTAGATATATAGGGAGAAAATCCGTTGCCGGAAGTTGTCCTACTCTCTCAACAACACGAAAAGTACGTGTTTTATTATTTAAAGTAAAAGAATGTGAGTGAGATACTTATCCCTTACAGTGCTCCGTTAATGATTAAATGTAGACAGAGAGTGAGGGTGGGGGGGAATGCAGGGCTGCAGGTACCACAAAGCCTTCAGGCTTTGTGTTACCTTCCCAGAGAAAAATATACACCCCTCCATGCAACCCCCTAAGCCTGTTAGCTATTCCCCCCATCCCGTCCATTTCACAACCATCAACTTACACCCTTTTCATAGCCAGTCTTCACAGCCTATCAACAGGCAGCAAACGAATCTTTGATACAAAAAAGTATCTTCAGTAACATGAAACTATGAACTTGGACATGTACTCATTGCAGCTGAGGAAAGAGATGCATGATAATATATACCTGGAATGTACTCGGAGGCCTGATCCCAAATCTTCGCACTTCCATAACTACATACTGGAGTGAGAGATGTGGGAGGTGTGCAGGAGGAGAAACTTCAAGTTTCTCCTTCGTATGGACTGATGAAGCCACTGTGTGGCGAAACGTTTCCTCAATGAAGATTCCCAAGAGTTGTATATGTGTCTAATTTATCAACATGTCGGTTCTCTGAACCATTCATCTACAAATCTGTCAGACACTGCAACTTCTTGGGATCTTAATACTTAGGAATTCTTCGCTTGCCTAATTCTTGGGCACGACCTACTTCCACAATGAACAAATGTGACACGACCTATGACTGCTGCACCTCTCCTGCCATACGGTATATAAGCTGCTTCTCCGCTGATATGCCGTATTCTATTCAAGATTGATGGACTGAACACATCGACTCAAGGTTGAGGAACTGATTACCTCTTTCTCCTCCTGTTCTTCAAGTTTCTCCTTCGTATGGACTGATGAAGCCACTGTGTGGCGAAACGTTTCCTCAATGAAGATTCCCAAGAGTTGTATATGTGTCTAATTTATCAACATGTCGGTTCTCTGAACCATTCATCTACAAAAAATTAACTTAGTATATTATTATTATTATTATTATTATTATTATTATTATTATTATTATTATTATATTCGAAAGTGTTAATCAGAGAGAATAAAGAGGGAAGAAAAGAACATAAACGAAGGAGTTTAAATGGTGGAAGGCAGGATGAAGGCAAGTGGGGTGTATCCTGGGAGGGGTGGAGAGGCACAGATGAAAAACAATAGGACTGGAGTTAATGAGACAGAGAACGTAAATTCCAGCCATTTTTTGATAACTAGCTTCCGATATTTCTGCTCGACAACGAGAACGACGAAGTGTTGTGACGCTCCATCATCACCGCCATCGTCTTTACGAACAACGAGCGCACGCACGCTCATACGCATTATATACCGACACATTAATATGTAAGATACATATGCAACACTAAGAATTGATATTACCGAAACTTTTCGCCTGCACTGCAGACTGCATCAGTCGAACACATTGGAGAGGTAGTTTGATGTAATCAGTTCCTCCGTATTTGTGCACCAAGGATGATGTCTCCAGGAATGCAATAATTCATCTCTGTATTCGATATATATATATATATATATATATATATATATATATATATATATATATATATATATATATATATGTGTGTGTGTGTGTGTTAATAATGGTTATTATAACAGTTAATATTAAGTGGCAGTGGATCTGGGAATCAATGCCCTCTCATCTCGGTACCAGATCTCGACGCCCAAAATGGAAAGGAAACATTATAGGCAAAAGAATTCTTCTAGAATCACAGAAGAAAGCGAAGCTTAGTGTATATTTAATGTACTTGTGACATACCTGTGATCATTTTCAAGGTTTCTGCTACCTTCGCGGCCCAGCACAAGACCGGGCTTTTTTTGCTGACTTCCTGGTCAACCAGGCTATTGTGTCAGCTGCTCATAGGCCCACAGAACCATCACAAGTCGGCTGATTGTGGGAATTTTTAGGAGATTGTGGTTCACTTCCCTTTTAATTGAAAATTTCTACCTTCCTGTGGGCAATATTTTTTTTGTTTCTGCTGGTAGCAAGTTAAAGAACCTTAGAGAAAGGATGTAAGCACTGTCGTCTCTAATTGTAATTATGGCACCTCTGCTTTCAAGATATTTACTCTACATATTCCATATATTTCAATCCAGTAGGTTATGACTGTTCAGATTGGAGACCAGGTGCTCGACCGGTTTCTTTATAAGATATATTATCAGGTATCTTGCTCGTCGTTCTTACAGAGAGAAAAGTTCAAGTGCTTTGGATCTTTCCCAGAAGTTTAGGTGTTTTGTAGAGTGTATGTGGAGAGGGTTCGACATTTGTATAATTTTCAATACTATTACCTCTCTGGTTATGAAAGGAGCAATGAACACCAAAGAATTGAAAGCACCACCGAATTGGGGAGTACATTGTTGCAAATATTCTCATAATCCCTTTGTAATTATGCTGACCATTGTTGCAACATAATTACAAGTCTTTTACTTGTTCCATATTTTCAAAGATGTTGTCTGCCTGCGACGTATATACTGAGCAATAAGAGTTGCTTAAAATTTTCTATATATGTAAGCAATCTAAATTTGTCAGTCCGTAACATTTTTATTTCCATTTTCCATATGGAAAACTTTGTTGACAACTTTAATTTTTCTGGGTCTTCTAGTGTGACAACTTTCAAACTTATTTTGGTATTGTCCGGCAAACGCTGAAGCGAAAGTGTAGTTTGTGGCTTTATATCTGGTATGAGGATGAGAAACAGTAGAGGTGCTAGGACAGTGTCTTGAGGCATTGAACTTCTTATTTGTTGAAACTGAATTACGCTTTATTTATTGCCATGCTTTTGTGTTTTATTTGCAAGAAATCTTTAAATTCATGTCTTTAGTTTCCGTGTTATGCTTAATGACTTCATTTCATGGGTTATCACTCCATGATGATATCGGTCAAATGTCTTCATAAAATCAGTATAAACCACATACTCTTAGCTTCTTCCCCCCCCAAAAAAAATGGTGGAAGTTTATAGCGTTTACCTGACGTCTTAAATGTTTATAACAGGAAGAATAAAACAACAATTCTGGCCGAACAGAAAAAGTTTAACGCTCTTCCGTTTCACACTAATATGACAGCAGGGTAGTACATCCACGTACCACTGCTGTCCACTAGCCTAGCATTGTCAAGTCGTTTTTTTATCTCCGTCATTTAAAATTAGTATTTGTAGCGCTGAGTCAGTGGGTGAAAAAGTCTAGCTTCGAGAATAACTCGTATGCTCCCCTGTTATCGGGTGCAAGTCGAGACCTTAGCCACTCATTGTGTCGAAGATCAACCTGTCTTTAGCCATTCACACAATAATAATAATAATAATAATAATAATAATAATAATAATAATAATAATAATAATAATAATAATATAATAATAATGAGGGTGTTTGTCTTTCAGCCCAGCACCGTCTCTTGGATGTTCTGAGGCTTTTATTGTGATGTTTGTCTTCGTCTCATGTGGGCGAGGCTGTCTGTATCTGCGAGGCCGTGGTATTGAGTATGCGAGGCTGTGGTTGTGTGTGTCTGCCAGGCTTTGGTCGTGTCTGCGAGGCTGTGGCTGTGGTTTACTGCATCTGCGATGCTGTAGTTATTATTGTCTGACAGGTTATAGATGTTATTGTCTGACAGGATGTAGATGTGATTGACAGACTGTAGATGTCCTTGTCCAACAGACTGTAGATGTCCTTGTCTGACAGACTGTAGATGTTATTGTCTGACAGACTGTAGATGTCGTTGTCTGACAGGATGTAGATGCCATTGTCTGACAGGATATAGTTGTTATTGTCTGACAGACTGAGGTCTCCACTTTCTGATCTGTTTCTTGGTCCGTTCTGTTGTTTTGTTTATCAAAAGTTCACTTGAAAAAATATCTTAAACATTCATCTCTTCCGAAACAGAAATTTGCTTAGTTTCTAACGTCTTCTTCTCAATTACAAGAGTAAGAAACGTCGAGAGTAAGAAAGTCGAGAGTAAGAAACATCGAGAGTAAGAAACATCGATAATGAGAAACGTCGAGAATAAGAAACATCGAGAGTGAGAATCATCGAGGGTAAGGAACATCGAGTCAAAAACATCGAGAGTCAGAAACGTACACTTCAAGAAATAAACGGAAAGGTAAAGAAACATCGAGAATAAGAAACATTGTTAAAAAACATCAAGCTAATGAACCAGGCTAAAAAACCGTCCAGCTAACGAACCCTCAAGCTAAAGGACCATCAAGCTAAAGAACCATGCTTAAGAACCGTCCAGATAACGAACCCTGAAGGTAAAAAAACATCAAGCTAAAGAACCAAGCTTAAGAACCGTCCAGCTAATGAACCCTCAAGCTAAAGAACCATTAAGCTAAAAAAAAAGAACCATCAAGTTAACGAACCTTCAAGCTAAAAAAACATTAAGCTTAAGAATCAAGCTAAAAATCCAAGCTACAGAGCCGTCAAGGTAAAGAACCATCCAGCTGAAGAACCCTAAAGGAAAACCGTTAGGGTGAAGAGTCCTCAAGATAAAGAACCTTGAAGATAAAGAACATTCTAGATACCCTTTAAGCTAAAGAACCATCACGATTAAGAACCTTAAAGCTAAAGAACCTAAAGCTGAGAACCTTAAAGCTAAAGAACCTTAAAGCTAAAGAACCTCAAAGCTAAAGAATCTTAAAGGTAAAGAACCTTAAACCTAAAGAACCTTTAAGCTAAATAACCTTAAGGCTAAAGAACCTCAAGCTGAGGAATCGTCAAGTTCTAGAACTTTCAAGCTATAGAACCGCCAAGTCGAGGAAGCGTCAAGCTATAGAACCGTCAAGCCTAGGAAACGTCAAGGTAAAGAACCGCTCCAGGCGGTAAGTTTACACTGCCACACACCTTAACTCTAAACTAATGCTGCTGCTGCTGCTGCTGCTGCTGCTGCTGCTGCTGCTGTGCTGCTGCTGCTGCTGCTGCTGCTGCTGCTGCTCCCGCTGCTGCTGCTATCGCTGCTGCTGCTGCTGCTGCTGCTGCTGCTGCTGCTCCCGCTGCTGCTACTGCTGCTCCCGCTGCTGCTCCCGCTGCTGCTCCCGCTGCTGCTCCCGCTGCTGCTCCCGCTGCTGCTGCTCCCGCTGCTGCTGCTGCTGCTGCTGCTGCTGCTGCTGCTGCTGCTGCTCCCGCTGCTGCTGCTGCTGCCGCTCCTCCTCCTCCTACTGCTCCTCATCCTCCTCATCCTCTTCTTCTTCTTCTTCTTCTTCTTCTTCTTCTTCTTCTTCTTCTTCTTCTTCTTCTTCTTCTTCTTCTTCTTCTTCTTCTTCTTCTTCTTCTTCTTCTTCTTCCTGCTGCTCCTCCTCCTCCTCCTCCAGTCAGTGTTTACGAGCAGAGTAATATTTTGTCGAGGTAGTGGGAGAACGAGGAAGACATCGGTTAGAATATTTTACTTTATATTTTCCTATAGGGTGAACCTTAACTATCCCATTTGCAAATATAAGCTGGCTGGTTGCTGGCGATTATTCACCCAATGATCATGTCTCCTAGGCTGCCTGCATGTCTGGCTGTCTGCCTGCTTCCCTCTCTGGCTATCTGCCTGCTGGCTGCCTGCCTGTTTACATACTTGAATACTTGTTGGCTTGCTTGCTTGCTTGCAAATCCGGCAAGGTGATGCCTCGTCTTGCTTGAGTATCTTTAAATGTATCTTGACTAGTCGTTTCTGCTCTCCACTTTCACTTAAGAGTTACATTCGCCTCACCTGAGTTGTCCCAAGATTAAAGAGCGTCACTCTCACTGAAGCGTAATATTCATTCGACTATAATTTTATTATTTTTATAATCAACATCGAGAAGATGCACAGAAATTTTTGTACATTTGTACCCATACACACACACACACACACACACACACACACACACACACACACACACACACACACACAAGGTGGGATACATGTTCATGTGAGTGTGTCACTATTATTCTGTAAAACATGCAACTTGATAAATCATTAGTGTTAAGAAATATAGTTGTAATAACGTTGCAAATATCAGTGATTTGAAAGGCTGATGTGTTATCTGTAATTAAGAAAAAGCTTCTCTCCTGTATTAGAAGAAACATGAGCCACAGGCATTTAAAAAAATATCTCTGAATCTAATTTCTCGTTACATGTCGAAAAATCGTTCCTATGAAAAACAACAATATGTTAGTACGACTCGTGAAACATACAAAACACCGTCCCCTCAGGGAAGGTTTCTTGATGTTGGTGAGGGGCTCTTGATTTAGGGAATTGGATCTATGCTCCAGTTCCCCGAATTAAGCCTGAATGCCTTCCACATCCCCCCCCCAGGCGCTGTATAATTCTACGGGTTTAGCGCTTCCCCTTGATTATAATAATAATAATAATACAAAACACCGGTTACAAAGCAACTTTGCTGTACCATACTTTACAAAAATGAGTACTCATACTCTACCCGATGTTTTCTATATATAGATTCACCTTACACGTAAATCTGAGTCTGTCACTGGGAAAAGTAGTTCCTTTGCTGCGTGGTAAACTGAAAATGCTATAAAAACACTTAAAAAAACACTGCTGTTCCAGGCATAAGAAATATGTATTTGAATTTCATACATCTTAAATAAACTGTACGTTTACACACACACATAAATATTACACTGTAGTTACATACACACACACACACACACACACACACACACACACACACACACACACACACACACACACACACACACACACACACACACACATAAACAGCAGTTCCAAATGCATATAAATTATACTGAATTTCCACATACACACCTAAACATACACAAAGATACACTTCAGTCCCACACATACATCAGTGAGAAACTGCAATTCCCGAGACACACATCAGACTCCCTAGTTCCCTAAAGGAATTTCGGGCGGCGCCATCACGTGGTGATGGGCAGGAATACGACTCCCGTTAAGGAGGTCATTATCGACTACCATCCCACCTGGTGTCATTCAGGCTCATCCTAACTCATTTCAGCTCATATGATCCAAACGAGGGTCATTTCCGCCATGTCTGAATCGTCACTTATCACCATGAGTCGAGAGTTTATTCCGAAGCATCTTTGGGTTACATTAAGGTTATTCAGTGCGGTCTATATGCGGTTAATTTGAATTATACATAACCTTAATAATTTAGGAAGCCTTTTAGTGGTCCTCCAATTGTCATTTTGAATTAATCAATTCGAGCTACATAAATTAATTTTTTTATCTACACTAACTTTTGATGACTGACGGAGTAATTTTGGGTAACCAAAGACCATACCTGGAGTATACCTGGAAAGGATTTCGGGGGTCAACGTGGTGGATCAGGGACTGATTAACCAGGCTATTACTGCTGGCCACACGCAGACTGACATACGAACCACAGCCCGGCTGGTCAGGTGCCTGTCCAGTGCCTTCTTGAAGACAGCCAGGAGTCTATTGATAATCCCCTTATGTATGCAGGGAGGCAGTTGAACAATCTTGGGCCCCTGACACTTATTTTGTTGCATCTCAGTGTACTCGTGGCGCCCCTGGTATTCATTGCGGGAATGTTGCATCTTCTGCCGAGTCTTTTGCTTTCGTAGGGAGTGATTTTCGTGTGCAAGTTTGGTACCAATCCTCTAAGATTTTCCAAGTGTATACTTTCATGTATCTTTCTTGCCTGCGTTCCAGAGAATACAAATCAAGGGACTTCAACCGTTCCCAGTAATTTAGGTGCTCTATCGTACTTATGTGTGCCGTGAAAGTTCAATGTACACTTTCCAGGTCAACAATTTCGCCTTCCTTGATTGGGCAGTTACTGTACAGCAGTATTCCAGCCAAGAGAGAACAAGAGATTTGAAGAGAATAATCATGGGCTTGGCATCCTTAGTTTTGAAGGTTCTCATTATCCATCCTATCATTTTTCTAGCAGATGCGGTAGATACATTGTTGTGGTCTTTGAAGGTGAGAACCTCTGACATTATCACTCCCAGGTTCTTCACAATTCTTTTTCTCTCTATTGTACGGTTAGAACTTGTTGTATACCCTGATAAAGTTTTAATTTCCTTAAGTTTTCCTTATCTGAATAGTTGAAATTTCTCTGATTTGGTTGATGTTCGCTTGGAGTCTTGCGGTGTCTTCGATGAAGGACACTGTCATGACAATTCGGGTGTCATCTGCAAAGGAAGACACGGAGCTATGGCTTACATCTCTGTCAGATATGAGGATGAGGAATAGGATGGGAGCGAGTACTGTGCCTTGTGGAACAGAGCTTTTCACGTTAGCTGCCCCAGACTTTATTCCATTTACTATTACTCTTTGTGTTCTATTTGTTAGAAAGTTACAGATCCATCTACCAACTTTTCCTGTTATTCCTATATCACGTGGTCGCACTTGTCGAAGGCTTTCTCAAAGTCTGTGTATACTACATCTGCATTTTTTCCTGTATAGCATCCAGGACCTTGTCATAGTGGTCCAATAGTTGGGACAGGCAGGAGCGACCTGCTCTAAACCCGCTTTGCCTTCGGTTGTAAAATTGATGGGTATGTAAGTGCTTGGCGATCTTGCTTCTTAGAACCCTTTCAAAGATATTTATGGGATGTTAGTGTTATGAATACATTTATTGCCATTCTGTGTTACAAAGATTCAAGTTTGAACACTCAGGGCCATTGTATAAAATTTTACTGTTTTGGGTCACCCACGACAACTTTGCGTCACCCATGACCACTCTGCCTCAGAGAGGACTACTTTGTACCACCCAGGATCATTGAGGACCAACCTGAATCATTCTTCATCAACCTGAGTTACCTTCGGTTATCTTCGGTCTCTTCTTGGTCATTCAGGGAAACGTTACGCTCCGATGGGCGAAGGTTAGGTGACGGTACTCGGTCCAGAAAGTATAAAACAAGGAGAGGAGAGGTACTAAGAGGGAACGTGGCAAGAAGGAATGAAAAGAAATCAGAGGGAACGAGGGGAGAAGAACTGCAGACAGTGGGGAACAGGGGACCAAGGGAAAGAACAGAAAAAGAGAAGAAACGAGAGGAGATAGGAAAGAAAACTGGGAGAAAAAGTAAGAGAACGAGAGAAAATAGGAACCTAGAGGAGAGAACTTAAAATGGGCATGTATGTGGAGAAAAAAATAACGAAAGGGGTACAAGCTTGTAAAATAAATACAGAACCCTTGAGCCGAAGCCTTGTAGAACCATTAAAGGTGAAAAATAAAAAGAGGGGAGATGAGACAGGGGAGGAGGAGAGGGGAGAAGGAAAGAAAACATGCAAGGAGGTATGAAGAAATAAGTGAGGGTGCAAATGAGGCTAGGAAAATATAGAGATCAGTCACATATTAATAAATTATAATTGCGAAATACGACAGATGAAGGCAGACAGAGTATAACAATAAAGGAAAATCAAGGAAAATGGTTGAGGAAAAACAATTATGTAAGGAGAGGCAGGAATTCTCGTTGGAAGAGGGAGAGAAAGAGAAGGAGGGAGAGGGCGAAAGAATGGAGGGGGAAAAAGGAGGGGGAGGAAGGAGAAACGAAGAAAGAGAGAAAAGAAAGTAAAGGCACATAAGTGAGAAAAGAAGAAAGAGAAAGGAGAAAGTGAGAGAGAGAGAGAGAGAGAGAGAGATAGAGAGAGAGAGAGAGAGAGAGAGAGAGAGAGAGAGCAATCTTGCCATCTCTGAATGGAGAGAGGGAGGGATGGAAGGAGAGAGAGAGAGAGAGAGTTGCTACTTGAGCTGGGGAAAGAATAAATGCAAGTCTTAAGCACCGCGATGAAGTTGTTATCGTTAAGGTGAAATATGACTCTGCAATGACTATGAAGAATCATGTGATAAATCTTGCAAGCACGGATGCCAAGAAGATTACAGTGTTAAAGAATATCTCGGATGTGTTCAACAGCAGCAGCAGCTCATTATGTTAAGAAACAAAACTTTGCTCATTGTCTTTCTTGGGTTGCCTTTTATTTCCCTTTAGTTTTTTCTGCGACTTCTGGACAGGGTAGAGGACCGTGCGAGGCGACTCATGTGTCATATCAGTAAAAGATAATAAAAAATTAGATGTGGGTGGCCTTACTTTAGTGTAAAAGGCTAATGTTCTCAGTATCCTACACTTTGGAATGAAAGGTTTAACGAGAGAATACAGGACCATTGCAGCTGAAGAGAAGCTAAAGCTATTTGAAAAGGTCTCAAAAAGATGAAAACAGAGTTAACGCAGGTAGAAGTGCGCAGAGAAACTGTCATCTGTAGTTTCGATCATGCTGTACCTTTCAAGGGATATCCTTTCATCATCGATCGCATATCCTTGAATGACTCTAGTTTGAAACTGGTTCTCAAAACACTGGGACAATAGATAAATATAAAGAAAACTGTCATGTGACAGTTGAGGCCATCAACTGGCTCCCCGCGTCACCATCGTCTCTCTCTCTTAATATAATTGAAGCCATGAAATTATCTATAGTAAAGATGTTGGTAGATAAATGCTTTGAAATGCACTTGAAAGAGAGAGAGAGAGAGAGAGAGAGAGAGGAGCGAATGAAGAAAAATGAGAGAAATACCATGAAAAATGCAGGAAAAGAGAAATTACTAGATTAATTAAATAATGTAGAACAAAAAAAAAAATAAAAACTTCAATGCAAATTCAAAAAGAGGGGAAAAAAAACAGCAACTCCCAAGCAAAGACAAGCAGGAAAAATAAAGGAAACTTCGTTGGAAAACAAAAAGAAAGTGGCGCTGGTGGGCCAGAATGTTGCACCATCACAAAAAAATAAAAGCAATTGTTCCTCCTCACATTGTTAGTCACGGAAATGTGAGTTTTAAATCTATAATGATAGAAATATAAAGAAATATTACCTGACACTAGAGCTGGCACTTGGGAGAGATGTGAAACGTAAAGTTATCTCTAGTCTGAAGCCTTTCATTGTCACATCTCCAATTAATCAAGGTGTGTGTGTGTGTGTGTGTGTGTGTGTGTGTGTGTGTGTGTGCGTGTGTGTGTGTGTGTGTGTGTGTGTGTGTGCGCTCATATTTGCGTGCTTCATGAAATATCGAAATGAACTACAGCATTTTTCCAAGGACTGTACAGGATTCGACCCTGAGGTGAATCATTCACTGCTTTTGAGAACTGCAGCTCTTCTGTGATTGCTACGGTTATTGTAAAGTTACCAATAGCTTGGAAAGGCAAGAACTAAACGTACCACACAGACTGTTAGCAATGAAGATCTAGACTAGAAAATGCGTGTAGTTCCATCGTAGGTAAGTTGCAATAATTATCTGAATTGTGGAAGCCATCATGATACAGTAGCTGAGAGCAGCATTAGCACACACGCGGTCTAGACTTCATTCCTTGAACAAGTTACAGTCCTTGGCTACGATTTTTCAAAGGCGAAATGCAGTATAGAGAACGACCTTAAAGTTCCAGTAAAGAACGAAATAAGGAGGCGAAAATAAAGTGCGGAGTTATCTTGGAGAAAAATATTATGGAAAGAGAGGAAGGAAGCTCAGCAAATTACGAGACGCGGCAGGAAGTGTCAGAAAGAACACCACACTTAGCAGGAGATGCGAGATGATGCACCCGCGTGCACACGCACTCTAACGCACACCCCCAACACGCACGCTCGCACGCACACACAATTCAGGACATAATATTAAAATAAGACATAACCATTGATAAATTAAAAAATAATTATCAAATATTAAAAAATGGGACCCAACGAGCATGGCTCTGTTCCTTTAGTTATACTCACTGAAGACTGAATATCAAACACATAACTCTGGTTCTGTTACTACATTCATTGCCCAAGCATAGCACTGCTGTTTTAACTACAATCAATGAAGACGTCACACCACGAGCTCCTATTCCCAGAAACAGAAATAATTTCTAGAAATTCTTAAAATAAACGGAAAGATAAAATAACAGATTTGGAAATAACTCAGCATTATGCAGCAGTGACGATGAGAGTGAAGGTATTCTAGTGGACTAAAACTGCCACCGGAGTCCCACAAGTATTTCTTCAGGGATGCATACCATTCCTAAAGGAAATGGATAGGAGTACATTCACTTAGGATACCTTTATTGAAGACGTTTCGGTTCATGCATCTTAATCACTTCAAGGTCCAAGGACCCTAAAGCCTTTAATAAACAAACCCTAAGAATGCGAGTTCATTTCCTTTTAATTGACAGTCTAAACACCAAGTAAACCTTAAACGATCTCTTTGGAGACTTAGAATTAGTCATACCAAGGATCACTTATTAAACAGGAATAATAGGAAAGGTTGCTCCTGGAATACAACCCTAGGGAGGGAAGAAGAGCCACTTTGAAAATTTAACAAGATTACATACTATTCGCTGTAAAACACACGGTCCTCAGACACACACAAACCAAATAACTGCGGGAGGTAGGTTATACTGAACTAAGATAATACTGACACTCCGTATACAGTATACAAAATATGTCCTACTAATCCTTGTATACTTAGCACCAGGATTGATCCCCCATCTAATAAAACACAAGTGAACAGACGCAAATGGTTTGTAGAAAACTTAGCAAAATTAAGGAATAAAATCTACAAAAATTGCACAAATTGAACTTACGAAGCTTAAGGATAGGGGTAAGCAGGGAACATTTATAACGTCCAAAATAAACAAAAATATATCCAGATAGAGTAAAATCATGGCCCAAGAGCTAAAACTCAACTAAGTTATTACACGCAGAATTATGAAGATTACGGAAAACAAAAACAGTATTCGATAACATCGAGATTCACACACATTAACAGATCAGAAATGGAAAGGTAAACATATGACAGCAGACAGTTCATAAATATTGAGAGAAAGGACAAAATTATAAGACCTAATTTGAAAGTAGTAAAAATAATAGTAATAGGAGATGATAATATAGATCATCAAATATATCATCAAACAGATCATCAAAATGATCATTAAATAGATTAGATCATCAAATAAATAAAAAAATAAGATTATTAAATAATCATCAAATAGATAATTACATAGCTCAAATAGTTCATTAAACAGATCATCAAATAGATCATCAAACAGATCATTAAATCATGTATAAGAAAGTTTGGTATGCAAAGAGTATGTTACAATTTATTCGGCGTACGTCACACTCCCATACAGGCTGCCTCCCAGCCTGCGAACCTGGTGCTAAGGGTTTAGTGATCGATAGGGTACCTGTCGTTAAATCAGTACCTTGGTTCATTGACCAATCACAGGCAAGCCCGCCAAAGCTGAGGCAACGTGGTTTACTCTCTGTATGCACTGGTAGACTTGCCCACCTGTTGGTTGAGTACTGTGCATTCTCTCTGATTTCTGCTCTGCCATCTGTCACTGTCGTGTACACTTATTATTCAGTCAATACATATTGTACATAGTGTATATACCTGTATATAGTGAGTGAAAGCAAAATATACTGCTGAGTATATTTGCTCCAAGTCCCATTACGACCAGGTCTCACAGGCCATTCATTACCTGTGTTCGTAATAAACAGCAAAACTCGGTTATAAAGCATGTCTCAAACACAAATTACAAAAACGAAAATTGAGAAAGAGATAAAGGAGGCGTAAATATGAGTAATGAGAGACAGCCGATATGAATGAGTGACAAGATGTAATTATGTGCATTCTAGCGATGGACGGAGAGTAGGAGAGAAAATAAGAAAGGGTAAAAGACAAGGAAATGGTTGGAAGACTTATGATACAATATGAAAGGAGGAGGAGGAGGAGGAGGAGGAGGAAGAAGTTAGAAGCAGAGGTGAAAAATTAAAGGAGATGCGAGAAATGGACGGCTAGAGGATGGGCGATGAAGTAGATGGCGATTAGGTCGTAGTGGACGAGCAGGAGGAGGAGGAGGAGGAGGAGGAGGAGGAGGAGATGGAGGGCGACGACGAGAACAAAAAGGAATGAGTGAATAAATATGAAATGAACACCAATAAAGATGTAATACCAAGAAAGAGAGGGTCCAGGCAATACAGTCTCCTTAGATTATATATTGAATGGCCAGTCCTAAGAGACAGAGTTGTAAGCTTCGATATAGAAAGGAACATTAAGGAGAGAGCTGGAAGACTGGAGCACTGGATATGGATTATCCGTTCCTTGAAGATAACTGGAAGGCTGGATCGTAGGATGTAGGATGAATCATCCTGGAAAGATAGAACTGGAAGACTGGGTAAAAGATGGACCATCCTGGAAAGACAGAACCGGAAGGCAATATAAAGATTGGTGCAGGACGCGATGTAAAGAATAAAGACATCTGCTAGACAGATTTGATTCTTGAAAAAGTAAACGGTGCACAATTAAAAAGCAACACATTTCACTGATCATCTATGTTATCCACACGAATATTACACACCAGGAGACAACAATAACGTGCAAAGATCAACAGGCCAGGTCACAGTGTAAAAATACCTCTGCAAGTCACTGTACTTAGATAACTGTAGGAAGAAGTCACTGTTCACAGATAGTCAATAACTGTAAATTTCAACACAGGTCACAGAACGTAGATCACTTTGAGGAGGTGTTAACAGAAATCAGATCACAGTACATAGATCATTGAATAAAGGTCAACACAGGTCAAATCGCGGTAAACGGATCACTGTTTAAATCTCAACAACACAGGTCAGGTCATAGCAAGCAGATCACAGTATGAAGGTCAACACACGCCAAAACACAGAGGTCAAAAAAAAAAGAAGTTTCTGCAGATTACGGAGGATGAAAAATAGAGAGAAAAAAAGCGTAACAATATAATGACAAACGTTAAAATGGAGCTTAGAAAAAGAAGAGTGGAAAGAAACCAGGAACATTGTAAATAAAGACGTAACACAGACTTATTGTTTCACCCGCGAGTGGCTTTTATCATAGTATTAAGTATTTATTTACCAGTAACAATGTTAGCAACTGATTAGAGTGATTTCATCTTAAAAATTTTAAAGCCTAAAATCCTTCCCCGCAAAAAAGATTAGTATAAAAGCCAAAATATTTCAACCTACAAATCAAAACTTTTCAGCATGAGAGAAGCCAACACAGTATAATGAATCAAGATCTCCAAAAGAATTTTCATAAAATAAATCAATTATTCAACATAGTATACAGCACAGCAACATGAACAATCGTGTATAAATCCTAGTTTTCATTTGCAAATTTACAATTTGTTGGTTGTGAATTGCAGCAGCCTTGGTGACTTACTCTTCTTGAGAAGTAAAGACCATTGACAAAGTGAAGGAGGCCGCAGTTTAAAGACTGGGTTCTTGCTGCTAAACTGAGGACGCTGAAACAAATTGGTAGTAGGGATGATCTTATGTCTCACTTTACTCAGAGACATAATGGCTTAGGTCAGTTACTGGAAGAGAGGGCGAGGGGGAGGAGAGAGGGTGAGGAGAGGGAAGAGGGAGGTAAAGGAAGAAGGGAGAGAGTCAAAGAGAAAAGCTGAAGAGAAAATAGGAAGAGAGGAATGATAGAAATGGGAAAGGAGAGGAGATGGGATAGTAGTTAAGTACTTATGAAATTAGAAGAGCATATTGATATGGGGGATCATTCAGTGCTTTTGAAAATTAAAAACTCACCACATAAGGTAAAAGTGGTCAGAATAAACTCATTTAAAATTAAGTCCTTTCTAAAATTTTCTCTTATACGTTTAAAGATATATATTTTTTTCATTTATGTTAATGTAAAAATTAATAATTTTGCACCAAAAAAACTTTAGAAAACATACCTAACCTTATTATAACACGCGCAATTTAATTAAGCCAAATCCAACTGAATATATTTTATATAAGTTTATAATAATTTAATAATAAACAAAGACAATGAAATATATTTTTTTTCGTTAGGTTCAGAATGATTTTTGCGAATTTATTGCATACACAAATTTTCACTTGCCTTATTCGGCAAGAAGAAGGTTGCTATTTAAGCCAAAATCGCAAGTTTTATCTATTCGGCACGAAACACACACACACACACAGGGTACGCAGTGCTATACCATTCTCACCACACTGGACCAATACCTTGGCGTCCAGCTTGCACTAGACTTTGATCCAAGGCTTACAGCTTTTCATCTCATCCCCTGCATGCAGGGGATGAGATGAAAAGCTGTAAGCCTTCTCCCTGAAAGCTGGCTGCCTTGGATCAAAGTCTAGCGTAAGCTGGACGCCAAGGTATTGGTCCAGTGTGGTGAGAATGGTATAGCACTGCGTACCTTGTTCCAAGGTTCGTAGGTTCGAGTCTCCTTCAGCCAGAGATCAGTGTTTATATATATATATATATATATATATATATATATATATATATATATATATATATATATATATATATATAATGTCGTGCCGAATATGTAAAACTGGTCAATTAGCAAGAACTCATTTAAAATTAAGTCGTTTCTAAAATTTTCTCTTGTACATTTAAAGATATATTTTTTTCATTAATGTTAATGTAAAAAATTTTAACTTTACACCAAAAGAATCTTAGAAAACTTACCTAACCTTATTATAACAAGTGCAATTTATTTTAGCTTAATCAAGCTAAATATATTTTAGATTTGTTTACAATAATTTAATACTAAACAAACACAATGAAATACATTTTTTTCGTTAGGTTCAGAATAAATTTGACGAAATTATTGCATACACAAATTTTCACTTGTCCTATATGGCAAGATGAGCGTTGCTTTTTAAGCCAAGATCGCAAGTTCTGCCTATTCGGCACGACATTGTATGTATCGCTCAAGTTGGGGTTCTGTTTCACATAAACTGCACTTGTTTGAGAGTCCGAAAGTTAGTTTGAAACATATGTTCTGAAAAGTGAACCAAAACCATTGTTGGTCAGGGTAATTAACTACTTGCACCAATAGAACACCAAAAGCAAGTCAATTTTGTCCAAGTTAAAATACTCAACGTCAATTAAATATCCCATTAATAGCAGCAACGTAAACTAACAGATTTAAATCATTATCAAAAAGGTCCAGGTAAACACCAAGGGACGCAGGAACACCTGTAAACATGGTATTATGGATGATATGTGTACCCCATTCTCAAGTACTGATTCTTGTGTGAGGAACAGAGCCAAACACTAGCACCCTGCCACACCCTGTTTAGTATACTCCTCGTTAGTATGTTCACTGGGTCAGCACCTACTTGAAGTCGTGTCTGTGTAGCCATGAAACGACTTTGAGCCAGAAACAAAGGAAGGCCAACAAAGAAATTAGAGCAAACACAGCAGGTACAGAGAACACACAGCAGACCAGAGAAGAACCAACAAAAGAAGAATAACACAAAGCAGACCAGAGAAAAGACAGCAAAGAGCAGAAAAGCAGAAGAAAGACAACATGGAAAGAATAGCACACAGCAGACCAAAGAAGAGCCATCGATGAAAGAATAACACAGCAGACCAGAGAAAAACGAACAAAGGAAGAATAATGCACAGCAGACCAGAGGAGAGAAAACAATGAAAGAATGGCACACAACAGACCAGAGTAAAGCCAACGAAGGAAGAATAACACACACAGCAGACACACACAAAAACAAAATAACACACAGCAGATCAGAGAAGAGCCAACAAAGAAAGAATAGCACGTACAGCAGACATAAATGAGAGGAAACAATGAAAGAATAACACGTTCAACAGACGCAGAGGAGAGCCAGCAATGGAAGACTAACACACAGGAGAAGACACAGAAGAGAGCCAAGAAAAAAAGAAAGCATCTCACTATATAAAACAGAGGAACAGCAGCGACTTGAGACGTGTTGTGAGAGAGACGCAACACGCCACAACACCAGGATATATAAACAAGAATTAGAAAGCAACAGCAACACAAAGAAATATTATAAAACATGGCAGTGGATGCCGGAGGTAGGATAACTTGTGCTTGGATGTTTGATGTGTGCATGATGACACTATAGTTCCTGCATGGAGGTATGAAATATGCAGGAAGCGGTGATAATGTATGCATGTAGTTATGTTGAGTGTGCACTGAGGAATGATGTATGCATGGAGGTTCAATAACTCGCGAATTCATGTCTGAACTATGACTGGATGCATGATAATACATGAATGGAGATATGAGCTATGCACAGAGGTATGAACTATTGATGGAGCCATGCACTCAGCATGGATATGAAAATGAATATATGAAGGTATGGGCTATGCATGGGACATCATTTATGCATGGAGACATGAACTATGCATGGAAGTATAAATAATTATCATAATAATAATAATAATAATCATATCTTTACTTCTACAAGTATATGTACAAGGTATACAGGTCTAGCTAACATAAATGACATACTACTATACAGAAAGCAGCTTGTTATGCAGAGCATTTCGGACAAATTAGGTCAATTTTGTCCCAGGATGCGACCCACACCAGTCGACTAACACCCAGGTACTCATTTTACTGATGGGTGAACATGGACAACCGGTATAAGGAAACACTCCCAATGTTTCTACCCATGTGTGAAGCGAGAGCTTTTGCCTCCAGGTCACGGGCTTGGTGGCATGGAGGAGTAAACTCTGCATGACGGTATGAACTATGCATGACTGTATGAACTATGCATGGAGAGATGAACTAAGTATTAAGGTATGACCAATACAAGTACGGAGATATGAACAACACGTGCATTTAAATATGAACACTGCATAGAGGTATGAACTATGTATGAAATCACAATAAGGCATGCACAGAATAATAAACTATGCAATTGGAAATATGAAGTATGCATATATGGATGAAGGCATGATAATGTAGGCACCAAGGAATGATGGTATGATACTGTAAGCATGGTAATGTATACATGGAAGTACGCCGAAGTAGAAGTGAAGGAACGATGTATGCGGGGAAGCCATCACACACATACACCACATTCATACAAAAACATACACCAACAGTGTATGTAAGTAGTAGCACACACACACACACACACACACACACACACACTTGATATCACTTGATATCTGGATCAAGTGATATCTGGGAGCTGGAGGTTCTCTTTCACCCACAAAATACTCGATAATCACATATGCTCCATTAATAGCCCACAGTATAAAAAAACAGTAATACAGACAAAAAACACAAAAGAGCGAGGGAGAAAAAATAAGGAAATCAGTAAAAATACGGTTGCACATAGAGAAAAGAGGAGCAGGAACGTGGGCCCAAAGGAGGTAGGAAGCAGTGCAGATCACTGCACTCTGGGAGCCTCCGTAGCTCAGATCAGTAGTTAGGATGTGGCAGCGGTGGTCAGGGCATGTGTGAGGAAGAAAGTTTTAAAGTCTACACAAAACTGAGACAAAAGAAAGTTCAGCCAAGGCTCCACGCAATAAAATATTCCACGCTCGCATGCACACGTACCACACAAAACTCGCACCAACGTACATAAAAGTCATTCACACAAACGCACGCTAAGCAGTAATACAATTATAGGGCTAAAAAAAAACTGTTTGAAACCTGTAAAAAATCTGATGTTAAAATAAAAAAATATTCCCTAAAAATTTTTCAGAAGTGTCTAGAGGCATCTGAGGAATTATAAAATACCCGAGTAAGATGAGAATGTCCAGGGAAAGAGAGAGAGAGAGAGAGAGAGAGAGAGAGAGAGAGAGAGAGAGAGAGAGAGAGAGAGAGAGTATGAGAGTGAAAAGGAAGCCTTCTTCTCATTTGCACATTCTTTGCAAATCTCACCAACATGGCCCAGGCACCAACATGGCCAAGGCACCAACATGGCCGAGGCACCAACATCACCCAGGCACCAACATGGTCTCAGGCGCCAACGTGGCCCAGAAACAAATATGGCCCAGGCACCAACATGGTCCAGAAACCAATATTACCCAGGCACCAAGATAACTACGAGATCAATACGGCCTACCTCAACATTGCACACCCACCAATATGAATGAAGCACCAACATGGACCAGGCACCAACATGACTTAGGCACCAGCTTGGCCTAGGCACCAACATGGACCAGGCACCAATACAACCAGACTCAAACATGAACCAAGCACTAACATGACCTAAATTCCAACATGGCCCAGGCACCAACATCGTCCATTCACCACCATGGCCCAGACACCAACGTGGCCTCAGGCACCAACGTGGCCCAGGCATCAACATGGCCCTGGTACCAACATTGCTTAGGCACCAACATGGCCAAGGCACCAACATTACGCAGACACCTACGTGACCCAGGCACCAACTTGACTCAGGTACCAATACGGCCGTACCACAACACTGCACATCTATCAATATAAACTAGGCACCAATATGGCCCAGACCCAAACATGAACCAAGCACTAGCACGGACGAGGTACCAACATGGCCTAGATACCAATATGGCCTAGATACCAATATGGCCTAGGTACCAACATAGATCAGGCATCAACATGGACCAGGCACCAATAATTTCTCATCCAAATGCCTGGCGTGCAGATTTTTTACTTATGTGAAGCGTTAAACCCGTGTGGGTATTCAGTAATGGGAGTGATGTATGGTTGATTCATCATATACTGTCATTGCCAATCACTGACCAGTCAGGACGGTGCACTTGCTGAACCAAGGGGTGCAGTGGATGCTACTCACATGATCAGTGTACACTGAGTGCAAGGACCTGCAAGAGGAGTGACAGAGCCGTACTGTGAACACCAGGAACATCAAGAGTGAGAGAGTTGTACTGTGAACACCAGGAACAGCAAGAGTGACGCAGCTGCATTGTGATCGCCAGAGATTGTTTTTGGTACCTGGTCATATCAATGCCCACTCAGCCTCTGCTCTCCCAACTGTCAGTTAAAGATTTCATCATAGAAATAAACAAAGTCATGTTCAGTGAAGTTGGATGTGTAATCTCCCATCTTGATGAAACCTCAGACATGTGAAACCTCCCTCTATGTTCGAAACCCAGACATGTGGTGCATCCCTCTATGTTCGTACCCCATACAAGCAAAGCCTCTCTCCAAGTAAAAGTTTCAGACAAGTGAAGACTCCTTACATGCAGGACCCCAGTCATGTGAGGCTTACCTACTTGCTCGGAAACAATAGATGAAATATTGCTCTTGTTAAGGTCCCAGACACACGAAGTCTCCTTTCATGTTCACTATGATCCTAAATATGTGAAGCCTAACTCAGCGTTAGGACGGAAACATGTGCAGCTTCTCTACATGCTAATTTTCCAAGGCATGTAAATTATCCCTCCATGACAGGAACCAGGTAATGCGAAGCCTTATTCTTTGACAAATCCCTAGATATGTGAAACACTCATGCATGATAAGACAACAGATATGTGAAGCCTTGCTCTGTGACAGGACCCCAGACATATGAATCCTTCCACCATAACAGAACCCCAGACATAAGCCTTCCACCATAAGAGAACCCCAGATATATGAAGCCTACAACCATGACAGGATACCAGATATATGAAACCTTCCACCATGACAGAACCACAGATATATGAAGCCTTCAACCATGACAGGATACCAGATATATAAAACCTTCCACCGTGACAGAACCACAGATATATGAAGCCTTCAACCATGACAGGATACCAGATATATGAAGCCTTCCACCATGACAGAACCAGAGATATATGAAGCCTTCTACCATGATAAGACATCAGATACATGAAGCCTCCTTCCATTACATCACGTAGACCTGTGAAGCCTCCCTCCCGACATCCAGGAGTGAAAACTGACGTTTAATACGAGAAAACCCATAAGAAGGTTGGAATCCATCTTTGAGCGAGATCAGCGCCAGGGATGCTGACGAACTAAATCCTACGAATCTCAAGTTTCCATAACCAGCTCATCTCTGGATCCCTTATAGCCTGACGGAGTATTCTGGATCTCCTTTAAAACTCGCTGAAGGGATTTTCTACTTGAATTTATAACTATCATGTTACCATTGTCTCTTGAGCGCTGAACTTTTATTTCACATTGAACTTTTTCTTGCTAGAATTCAAAATACATAAAAATCTGCACATTTTTATTGAGTGTTATATATATATATATACACATTATATATATATATATATATATATATATATATATATATATATATATATATATATATATATATATATATATATATATATATATATATATATATAGTGTGTGTGTGTGAGTGAATATTTTAATTACTAAATACACGTCATTCAATCTTGGAAAAATGACTATTAAGCTCGTTTTTTTTTTTTATATAGAACTTCAGTTTCTATGACCCTGGAGAGATTCTGACAGGATCTTTCATATCGGTGCTGAAAACTTGAGCTAGAGATTATTAACTTCTTGCGGCTAAAACACGAATATAATTTAATACGCGTCGTCAGTGAGGATGTGTGATTGTGTGTTTAATTTCATGGGGAAAAAAGTCAAGAACTTTTAATTCTAATTAAGGCTTGAAGAAGGTGATCACCACACTGAGATCTTGGGTCAGGCCGGAACCAGAATTTTAATGGCACACTCAGGAAGATGCGGGTGTTGGCTGCTCTGGCCTGGAGCCATCTTTGGCCCCTTGCTGGTGAGCTTCTTGGCATTCATAGACATCCTGTGTTGCTCCAACCCCACCTCTTCATCCCAGCCTCCTCCCCTCTCCTCCTATAAACCACGATGCAAGTGCCCCTGTCATGTAGCCCTCTTGAGTAGCTACTGGGATGATTGCCTTATGAGAGACGATCTAGGTTTCATCACAGTAGTTAGGCTCGAGACGGATTTTGTTGCTTGTGCTGGTGGTTCTAGTGCTGTTATAAGAGCAGGTGTTAATGCTGCTGAATGGGTGCGGAGATAGGGTTGGGTAGTTGGGATAGGGAGAGAAGGGGAGCTGGGGTGGTGTTAATTATAAAGGCTGATGCATCAAGGAAAACATCCAGCAAAGTTTAGACTCATACAATACTTACGTCTCCGTGATGGATGAGTAATTACGCTACATATGTTATATGTATAGCCTACAACACTGTGGCGATACTCCAATGAGACATCAGATAATGCACTTTTTATGTACATACACGCGCGCGCGCACACACGCATGCAGGCACGCTCGCACGCACACACACAAGCACACAAACAAGCACACAAACAGACACAGACACACAGACACAGACACACAGACACAGACACACAGACACACACACACACACACACACACACACACACACACACACACACACACACACACACACACACGCACGCACATCTCCTGAAGCGCACATCAACCAAATAACTGCTGCAGCATATGGGCGCCTAGCAAACCTCGGAACAGCATTCCGACATCTTAATAAGGAATCGTTCAGGACCCTGTACACCGTGTACGTTAGGCCCATATTGGAGTATGCGGCACCAGTTTGGAACCCACACCTAGCCAAGCACGTAAACTAGAGAAAGTGCAAAGGTTTGCAACAAGACTAGTCCCAGAGCTAAGAGGTATGTCCTACGAGGAGAGGTTAAGAGAAATCAACCTAACAACACTGGAGGACAGGAGAGATAGGGGGGACATGATAACGACATACAAAATACTGAGAGGAATTGACAAGGTGGATAAAGACAGGATGTTCCAGAGATTGGACACAGTAACAAGGGGACACAGTTGGAAGTTGAAGACGCAGATGAATCACAGGGATGTTAGGAAGTATTTCTTCAGCCACAGAGTAGTCAGTAAGTGGAATAGTTTGGGAAGCGATGTAGTGGAGGCAGGATCCATACATAGCTTTAAGCAGAGGTATGATAAAGCTCACGGCTCAGGGAGAGTGACCTAGTAGCGATCAGTGAAGAGGTGGGGCCAGGAGCTCGGACTCGACCCCCGCAACCTCAACTAGGTGAGTACAACTAGGTGAGTACACACACACACACACACACACACACACACACACACACACACACACACACACACACACACACACACACACACAGCACCCCTACAACAACCCCATATAGGCCCCTGCCAGGGCACCTGCTCCCCCTAACCCACCTCTCTCTCTCCAGGCCACAGTTTTGGAAAAGAAGTTGAAGGTTTGGTACACGAACACGGATGGAATAACGAATAAATGTGAGGAGTGGCATGCAAGAATCAAGGAGATGTCCCCAGACATCGTAGCGGTTACAGAAACAAAACTCACTGGGATAATAACAGATGCAATATTCCCACCTGGATATCAGATCCAGAGGAAGGATAGAAGGCGCAGAGGGGAAGGAGGGGTTGCACTACTAATTAAAAACTGGTGGGGTTATCAAGAAATGGAAGGAATGGACGAGATTGGAGAAAGGGATTACATAGTAGGTACAGTTCAGTTAGGGGAACACAAGGTAGTCATTGCAGAGATGTATAACCCACCACAGAACTGCAGGAGGCCATGAGAGGAATATGATGAGTGCAACAGAGCAATGGTGGACACACTAGCTGAGGTGGCAAGAGGGGCTCACTCGAGTAGAGCGAACTTACTGGTCATGGGCGACTTCAATCACAGGGAGATTGACTGGGAAAACCTGGAGCCACATGGTCCCGAAACATGGAGAGCCAAGATGATGGATGTGGCAAATCTCATACACCAACATGTTAGGGACACTACCAGAGAGAGAGGGGAGGATGAACCAGCAAGACTGGACCTTGTGTTCACCCTGAGTAGCCCAGACATTGAGCACATCACATATGAAAGGCCCATTGGAGCTAGTGACCACGTGGTTAAGCTTTGAATACATCGTGGAGCTAAAAGTGGAGAGGGTAACAGGAGTAGAAAGGGAAAAGCTAAACTATAAAAAGGAGGACTACACAGGAACGAGGACCTTCCTGCAGGAGGTTCAGTGGGAACAGGAGTTGGTAGGAAAATCAGTAAGCGAAATGATGGACTTTGTAACAAGAAAACGCAAGGAGGAAGAGGAAAGGTTTGTTCCCAAGGGTAACAGAAATATAATGGGAAGGACAGAACGAGCCCTTGGTTTACCGAAGGTGTAGGGAGGCAAAACCTAAGTGTTCTAGAGAATGAAAAAAGTATAGAAGGCAAAGGGCTCAGGAAAATAAAGAGATTAGTCGACGAGCCAGAAACGAGTATGCACAGATAAGGAGGGAGGCGCAGCGGCAATATGAAAATGACATAGCATCGAAAGACAAGTCTGACCCGAAACTAATCTACAGCCACATCAGGAGGAAGACAACAGTCAAGGACCAGGTAATCAGGCTGAGGAAAGAAGATGGGGAACTCACAAGAAACGACCAGGAAGTATGTGAGGAGCTCAACATGAGATTTCAGGAAGTATTTACAGTGGAGGCTGAAGGGACACTGGGAAGACAAAACAGTGGGGTACATGAACAAGGGATATATATACCAACAAGTGTTTGATGAATTACACACAACTGAGGAGGAGGTGGAGAAGCTCCTAAGTGACCTTGATACCTCAAAGGCAGTGGGACCGGACATCTCTCCATGGGTCCTTAGAGAGGGAGCAGAGACACTACGTGTGCCACTAACCAAAATCTTCAACACTTCCCTTGAAACTGGGCAATTACCTGAAGTATGGAAAAAAGCAAATGTAATTTCCATCTTTAAGAAGGGAGACAGAAATGAAGCCCCAAATTATAGACCAGTGCCATTGACATGTATAGTACGCAAAGTCTTGGAAAAGATTATCAGGAGGAGAGTGGTGGAGCACCTGGAGCGGAACAATATTATAAACGACAGCCAGCACGGATTCATGGAAGGCAAATCCTGTGTCACAAACCTACTAGAGTTTTATGACAAGGTAACTGAAGTAAGAAATGAGAGGGAGGGGTGGGTTGATTACATTTTCTTGGACTGCAAGAAGGCCTTCGACACAGTTCCTCACAAGAGATTAATACAGAAGCTAGAGGAACAGGTACATATAACAGGAAGGGCACTGCAATGGATCAGAGAATACCTAACAAGGAGGCAACAGCGAGTCATGGTACGCGATGAGGTATCACAGTGGGCGCCGGTGACGAGCGGAGTCCCACAGGGGTCAGTCCTGGGACCAGTGCTATTCTTGGTATATGTGAACGACATGATGAAAGGGATAGACTCAGAAGTGTCCCTGTTTGAAGATGATGTGCAGTCAATGAGGAAAATTAAATCAGACGTGGACCAGACAGGTCTACAAAGAGACCTGGATAGGTTGGATGCGTGGTCCAGAAACTGGCTTCTAGAATTTAACCCCGCCAAATGCAAAGTCATAAAGATTGGAGGAGGGCAAAGAAGACCGCAGACAGAGTATAGGCTAGGAGGCCAAAGGCTGCAAACCTCACTCAAGGAGAAACACCTAGGAGTGAGTATAATACCGAGTACATCGCCAGAAACACACATTAACCAGATAATTGCTACGGCATATGGGCGCTTGGCAAACCTGAGAAAAGCGTTCCGGTACCTCTGTAAGGAATCATTCAAGACTTTATACACTGTTTATGTCAGGCCCATACTGGAGTACGCAGCACCAGTTTGGAACCCACACCTAGTCAAACCCGTCAAGAAATTAGAGAAAGTGCAAATGTTTGCAACAAGGCTAGTTCCAGAGCTAAGGGGAATGTCCTATGAAGAAAGGGTTAAGGGAAATCGGTCTGATGACACTGGAGGACAGGAGGGTCAGGGGAGACATGATAGTGACATACAAAATACTATGTGGAATAGACAAGGTGGACAGAGACAGGATGTTCCAGAGATGGGATACAGAAACAAGGGGTCACAATTGGAAGCTGAAGACTCAGATGAGTCTTCAGCTTCCAGTCATAGAGTAGTTAGGAAGTGGAATAGTCTTTCAAGCAATGTAGTGGAGGCAGGAACTATTCATAGTTTCAAGATGAGGTATGATCAAGCTCATGGAGCAGGGAAAGGGAGGACCTAGTAGTGGTCAGTGAAGAGGCAGGGCCAGGAGCTGAGTCTCGACCCCTGCAACCACAATTAGGTGAGTTCACACACACACACAGAAGTGGATGGAGGCAGAGAGGAAGAAATGGGAGTCGCAAGTTGAAGCTGCAGAAGCCAGGATACAGGCCCACGAATGTGAGGTAAATATGCTAAAGCGAGTTACAGGGCTATTGCCCAGAGAAGACATTGCATCTGAAAAAGGTACATCCCTATTAAACGAGGAGCCCAATGGAAAGGAAAGAGACAAAACTTATGCTAAGGAATGAAGGGGAGTAGCTGCTTGGAACAGAGATAGCGGTGAGGGGGAAGAAGATAGAGAAGATGACAGGTCCCAAGCAGAGGCATGACCAGACAATTACCATGTACAAACGTGACCCAGAGACACAGAGGGAAAGGCAATGGGAGGAGGAGAGGGAGAAGTCAGTGTTTATTCTTGGGCATCATAAGAGCAAAGGGAGGACACACAATGAAAGATGGCAGAAAGAAAAACAAGAGATTGAAAACGTCATCAAAGAAATTGGCGAGGAGGACATGACCGAGATAGTAAATTTTCAGTGAATAAGGGAGTACTTGAAGGGGAGAAATCAGCCAGTCAAACAGAAACGGTGCAGAACAGGATTCTGCAAGAGAATTCATGGCTGAAGGAATCATCAGCATAAAGAGGGTGTTTCTAGACATTGACAGAACAAGAACAGATCGACAGCAGCTGAGGGAGAGGACACAGAAACGAAAGGGGCTAGGAAGAAAGACAAAGACAGAGTCAGCAGAGGACAACCAGTGCAGGGCAGAGCAATAAGCGCAAGCACACACACAGAACCGCCTTCAGAACCCCACAACCAGACACGTTATCCTAACACAACCCACAATCCACATTTACAGCCCTCAACACACACTATGCTGTAGAATCCAACAGCACACTGCCAGGTCCCCCACCCTCACAGACCCCCAGAACACAGTGTAGGAGAGGAAACTAAAGGTATGGTACACCATCGCTGATGGAATAACGAATAAGCGGGAGGAGTGGCAAAAAAAATCAAAGAGGCATCACCGGACATCATAGCACTCGCAGAAACCAAGCTCACAGGAATGATAACAGATGCCATTTTTCCAATGGGATATCAGATCCTAAGGAAAGACAGAGGAAACAGAGGGGGGTGGAGGAGTGGCACTGCTTATCAATAACCAATAGGATTTTGATGAGCTGGAGAGAGGAGACAGAGAAGAAGCAAGAGAGTACATCATAGGAACACTTCAGTCTGACCCACCACAGAATAGCAGGAGGCCAAGGCAAGAATGTAATGAGGGTAACGGAGCGATGGTTGATACACTGGCTGAAATAGCCAGAAGGGCTCATGCGAGCAGGGCAATGCTGCTGATTGTGGGTGACTTCAGTCACAAGGAAATTGACTAGGAGAGCCTAGAGCCACATGGGAGCCCAGAAGCGTGGAGGGCTAAGATGATAGAGGTGGTACTAGAGAACCTCGTGTACCAACACGTAGCAGACGCTACCAGAGACAGAGGAGAGAATGGAGCAGCAAAACTGGACCTAGTATTTACCTTGAGTGGTGCAGATATTGAGGACATTACATATAAAAGACCCCTCGGGGTGACCACCAGATTCTGAGGTCCGAATACATAGTAGAGTTAAAAGTGGAAAAGAAAGCAGGAAGGGCAGGACCAATTAAACCAAACTATAAGAGAGGGGACTACAGAAGCATGAAGAATTTCTTGCACGGAGTTCCGGTGGACAGTAAATGAGATGATGGATTATGTGACAACAATATGCAAGGAAGCTGACAGATTTGTACCCAAGGGTAACAGACGTGACGAATGCCAGGATAAGCCCTAGGTTTACCCAAAGGTGCAGAGAGGCAAAAACCAAGTGTGCTAGAGAATGGAAGAAGTATAGACGGCAAAGGACCCAAGAGGATAAGGAGAGCAGTCGTAGAGCCAGTAATGAATATGCACAGGTAAGAAAGGAGGCCCAACGACAGTAGGAAATTGACATAGCCAAATCTGACCCGAAGCTGTTGTACAGCCACGTCAGGAGGAAAACAATAGTCAAGAACCAGGTAATCAGGCTGAGGAAGGAAGGAGGGGAGATCAACATGAGATTCAAAGTGTTTACAGAGGAGACAGAAGGGACTCCAGAAAGACGGAGAGGTGGGGTACAGCATCAAGTATTGGACACATTACATACAACCGAGGAAGAAGTGAAGAGGCTACTAAGCGAGCTAGATATCTCAAAGGTGATGGGGCCGGATAACATCTCTCCTAAAGTCTTGAGAGAGAGGTGCTATGTGTACCACTAACACCAATCTTCGTAACATCTATCGAATCAAGCGACTACCTGCGGTATGGAAGACAAATGTTGCTCCAACTTTTAAAAAAGGAGACAGACACAAAGCATTTAACTACAGACCAGTGTTGCTGACATGCAGAGTATGCAAAGTCATGAGAAGATTATCAAGAGAAGAGTGGTGGAGCACCTAGAAAGGAATGAGCTTATCAATGACAACCAGCACTGTTTCAAGGACGGGAAATCCCGTGTCACAAACCTACTGGAGTTCTATGGCAGGATAACAGCAGTAAGATAGATTGCGTTTTCCACAGTTCCACATAAGAGATTAGTGCAAAAGCTGGAGGACCAGGCAGGAATAATAGGGAAGGCACTGCAATGAATCAGGGAATACCTGTCGGGAAGACAGCGAGTCATGGTACGTGACGGGGTGTCAGCGTGGTCTCCTGTGAAGAGCGGGATTCCACAGGGTCAGTCCTATTACCTGTGATATGTCTAGTATATGTGAACGACATGACGGAAGGAATAGACTCAGAAGTTTCGCTGTTTGCAGATGATGTTAAGTTGATGAGAAGAATTCAGTCGGGCGAGGACCAGGCAGAACTACAAAGGGATCTAGACAGGCTGCAGACCTGGTCAAGAAACTGCCTCCTGGAGTTCAACCCCACCAAGTGCATAGTCATGAACATTGAGTAAGGGAATAGAAGACTGCAGACGGAGTACAGTCTAGGGGGCCAGAGACTACAAATCTCACTCACGGAAAAGGTTCTTGGGGTGAGTATAACACCGGGCACATCTGAGAAGTACATCAACCAAATAACTGCTGCAGTATATGTGCGCTTAGCAAACCTAAGAATAGCATTCCGACATCTCAATAAAGAATCGTTCAGGACCCTGTATACCGTGCACGTTAGGCCTATGTTGGAGTATGCAGTACCAGTTTGGAACCCACTCCTAGCCAAGCACGTAAGTAAATTAGAGAACGTGCAAAGGTTCGCAACAAGACTGCTCCCGGAGCTAAGGAGCATGTCCTACGAGGAGAGGTTAAGGGAAATTGACCTGACGACAATGGAGGACAGGAGAGATAGGGGAAACGTGGTAACCACATATAACCACATATAAAGATGGGACATAGCAACAAGAGGTCACAGTTGGAAGTTGAAGACTCCGATGAATCTCAGGGATGTTAGGAAGTATTTTTTCAGTCACAGAGTTGTCAGGAAGTGGAATAGTCTGGGAAGTGACGTAGTGGCGGCATGATCCATACACAGCTTTAAGAAGAAGTATGATAAAGCACATGTAGCAGGAAGGGTGACCTAGTAGCTACTAGTGAAGAGACGGAGCCAGGAGCTGTGACTTGAGCCCTGCAACCACAACTTAGTGAGTACACACGCCCATAACAATGCAGCCACGAACACTACCATGATAAACATCACCAAGTTCTCCAAGTCGAAAGAGAACGCTTCACCAACTCGGAAAGAAAAAACAATAGCGGGTCTAGGGTGTTGAACAACAAAAGCTGGCGTCCCAGTGCCACAGGGTCTAGCAGCGACTCACAGTTATATGTAAAGAAGTGTGGCGACAGATTATACTGCAGGATACTGTTCATTGTACTAGCATTTGCAGGGCTAGTAGCACCCACATCAACCCCCTCCCCTCAAAAGATACATTTAACTGGTACCTGCTGCACTAGTAGCACTTGCACTAACCTCCCCTTCCCTCGTAGCATCATGGGTGGTGCAGCATGGGTGTTGCAGCATGGGCGTTGCAGCATGGGTGTTGCAGCATGGGCGTTGCAGCATGGGCGGTGCAGCATGGGTGGTAAAGCATGGACTGGTATCATCCGCACTAACTCCCCTTCCCTCGCAGGATATATTAACTAATACCTCCAGGACTAGGAACACTCACATTAACTCCACAGGGAGAACACGAGAACAATGTGTGGCCCTGTTAACCTCTTATACTAATTCCTCTAATTTCAGTGTTAGGGTTATTCGCGTTTCACACTTATTTTCGCATAGAACATCAGAGTTAAAAAAAAAAAGAGTAAACTACAGCAGCAGAACATAAATAGTATCCAAGTCTCCTACAAGTATTCCTTCTTACATAATGAGCTCCAAGTCTTTGAAGTATATTTTCACTCATTACTTTCTCGTTCGTTTGTCTCATTCCATTCTGATTTCTATTAAAAATTTTATACCCATATTTTTCTCGTTTTCTTTCTTTGTAGAAACATTTATTTAGCATTTCCACATTAGTTCTTTTCATTTGTTCTCAATATTTCATTCATTCCTTAATTATATATATATGAAAACACAGGGAGAAGACTTGGGACTCATCCTCAATCCCTCCAAGTGTGAAATCATCACAGCGAACCAGGAAATAATCAATGCTGTGCGAAGAATCTTCCCGGAAGTCTCAACTACCACTCCGTCCAACAGTACCCTCTTGGGGGCAACGCTGGGTCACCAGGCCATCGACACTGTCCTCAGGAACAAATTGAATGACCTGATGAGAATGGAGGAGAGAATAAGCAATCTTGATGCCCATGATGCTCTGTATCTCCTCACAAGGTGTCTTACTATGCCAAGACTCACTTACTTCTTGAGGTGTGCACCCTCTTTTGTCAACCCAACACTCGATGAATATGACGCACACCTGAGATCAACTTTTAAGAAGGCACTGAACCTGTCACTAGAGGATGAGCAATGGGATCAGGCAACCCTCCCAGTGCCACTGGGAGGTATAGGGGTGCGTAAAGCAACGCATGTTGCTTTACCTGCTTTTCTGTCTTCGTGTTTGGCTTCCGGTGCATTAGTCAAGAAGATAGTACCCGAACTCTTGAGAGACGTGGTAGGAGCTCAAGACCCCAGGTTTACTGAAGCAGCGATTCGGTGGGACACCCTTATAGACTCCTCCAGTAGACCAGCTCCTCCCAAAGAGCACAAACAGTCCCACTGGAACAAACCGATCATGGAAAAAATCGCCAACACAGTGCTCTCCAATGCTTCAGGAAAGGACAAAGCTCGTCTCCTGGCACTCAGGAGGTTTCCTGTTAGCTGTTCCCGATTCCTCCCTGGGCACCCGTCTCGATCCACAGGCCATTCGGATTGGAGTTGCTCTTCGCCTAGCCGCCCCCATCCTCACTGGCAGGGTGACAGCTGATCAATTCGGACTTCATGGTCTTGTGTGTCACACAGCAGAAGGGAAGTATGCCAGACATGAGGAGGTCAATGACATCATAAAGAGAAGCCTCGCCACAGCCCGTTGCCCAGCTCAACGGGAACCTCAAGTACAGAGGTCTGATGGAAGTCAAAAGCGTCCTGATGGAGCCACTATGCTACCCTGGAAGGATGGAAAGCAGATTGCCTGGGACTACACCTGTGCTGCCACATTGGCAGATACCTACTTGCCATACTCCGTAGTGGAAGGGGTTGGAGCTGCCAGCCACAGGTAGACCCAGAAGATCCGAAAATATGAAGACCTTCCCCCTTGCTATAACTTCATTCCAATAGGGTCGGAGACCCTTGGAGCATGGGGCAAGTGTGCTCTAAAGTTCCTCAAAGAGCTGGGTGAAAAGCTCATCATAGAAACCAAGGACCACAGGGCGACCTGCTTTCTCTTTCAGAGACTCAGTGTTGCGATCCAGAGAGGAAATGCCTGCAGCATTCTGGGCACGCAGCCCACTGCAGGGGAGCTGGACGAAGTATTCGAGATGTAGCTCTGAGTTACCTATGTTGTTTTGCTTTCTGTTGTTTTTTTGTGAATGTTTGGCCAGTGTATTTTTGTCTTTAAATAAAACATACTTGAAATATAGGGGGTGGTAGGAGAAAATTCTCAAACAGCTTCAGGGAAAACCTTGAGTTTTCCCTGAAGCAAGTTTATTCTTTTCTCTGAGGATGACGGTCCCTAGGACAGTTCTAGAGGTGGTACCTCCCTATATATATATATATATATATATATATATATATATATATATATATATATATATATATATATATATATATATATAATTTTTTTTTTCAAGAAACTGTCCGTAATCATAAAAACAGGGTGGCCAAAAAAGTAAATCAAAAGTTGCTCTTTTTAACTTTAGTAATGTATACAGGAGAAGGAGTTGGTAGCCTCTTGCTCCCGGCATTTTTCTCGCCTCTTACAACACGCATGGCTTACGGAGGAAGAATTCTGTTCCACTTCCCCATGGAGATAGGAGGAAATAAACAAGAACAAGAAGAACTAGTAAGAAAATAGAAGAAAACCCTGAGGGATGTGTATATATATGCTTGTATATGCCAGTACAGTGTGCCCTAAGTGCAAGTAGAAGTAACATGACGTACCTGAAATTTTGCGCGTTATGAAACAAAAAAACACCAACAATCCTAGCATCATGTAAAACAATTACAGGCTTCCGTTTTGCACTCACTTGGCATAGAGACAATGTTTGTAAATAATTTCGCCTGTTTGTGAATTGTTAAGCATGTATTATAGTGAAAAGTCTCTCTGGCAGTGCGGTAGTCTGCTGGCTATAGTTCTCAGGCTTCTTTTTGTCTACGTTGCCTGTCAGCGCCATCTGTAAGCCTGAGATATCCATGTTCAATGTGGTTCCTGTTTGTTTCACCCTAATATCTCTTCCATATATTTTTTTATTTTCGCTCTGTTGCAAGGAGTCTCCTGTTCACGTGTGTATCTTGACGTTGCACTATATTGTTTAATTACTATTATTTCAGCTAATTAGTATTATATTAGCTAATATAGGGTGCGTAAGTATTGGTCTCCATTTGTGTTAGTCATGCAGCTTACTGGTTAAGCATGTCAGTCACGGTTACTAGTTGCTCAAGTGAAGCGAGTGTGGTACGAAGGGCTACCGAGTGCTGTAGCAAGCCTCGTCTTGACTCTACACTCATCGGCTACACTCATATTTTACTGTGCTTCAGACAAGCCCATCTAGGAAAAACAGCTTAAACGCTTACTTTAAGTTTCATTGAGTGTGGTACATTTAGTATAGTGGAACTAGTCTTCTACTTACAACCACTGACTTCTGGCACCTTCTCCTTTACCATTCCTCGTCAGCTGGGAGCAGCAACGTCGTTCCTTGTTCAGACAGCGACCTACACACTGCTTTCACCTGCCGTCTCATTACCACTACTAGCCACTTCTATTCTTTTTTGGGGGGTCTTAATTCCATCCTTGTCTCTATACGTCCACTGGTTTTAGAAGCATGTGCACGTGTCTATCTTGGCATTCCTGTTTTACATGATTACAGTAAATTTTTCTTTATACATTCTATTCGTGTTTTTCATTTCTGTAATGAAGAGAGTGCATTTATTTGATATATCTGTTCAGTTTATCTTAAGATGTTATTTTTTCTATTTTTTTCCTCAGCAGGGGAAGTTGATCTCCCCCTTTTTACCCCTACATACCACGCACATCACAGACACACACACAGACACACGCACACAGACACACACACACACAGACACACACACAGACACACACACAAAGACACACACACACACACACACACACACACACACACACACACACACACACACACACACACACACACACACACACACACACACAATACACACACAATACACACACAATACACACACACAATACACACACAATATACACACACAATATACACACACATACACATACACACACACACACACACATACACACACACACACACACACACACACACACACACACACACACACAATACACACACAATACACACACAATACACACACACAATACACACACAATATACACACACAATATACACACACATACACATACACACACATACACACACATACACACACACACACACACACACACACACACACACACTACTGTGAATGTAACAACACGCGAGGATAAGAATGAAAGGGACTCGAACTTGAGAATTTGTCGGATGCTTGCTCTGTATACAGTGTATTTTTTCTTTCTTTGTCTAACTTCCTAATATACATCATAATAACAACACAAATTTTATGAAACCGTTTCTAATTTATCAACCTTAGTTCTTATACGATTACTATTCTTTTAACATACCCGTTGAGGATTACATAAACAAAATGAAAGTCCCAAGGTGTGAGTCCACTCTCGAGCAATCTTATACGGATATAAAAATGTTTCGAGGCTGGCAAGGAGACCGATTCCGGAGCAGAGAAGACTGACCTTCGAGGGAGACTAAGAATTGAACGTGATTATAGTAGAGTTAAAGACACAGGAGACATAATGACAAATGAATAAACTACATTCATTTTGGTCGCTACACGATCCGAGGAATGTATCCCCGTATTTCATAACACCAAAACTTGTGATTGAAAAAGTGTAGAGTGAGGTATAAGTTAACGCAGTTTAATATTAGTGTTGAAGATTTGAAGGGAATCAGAAGAGGCATTCATAAATCATAAAAAAACTAATATCCAAATTTATTAAATAAATATTGGAAATTAAGCTTTGTATATTCCAAATCTAATTGAATCCTTTCCAAGAGACCAATAATCTCAAATACATAAGCATACTAAACTTGCAGCCGTTCAAAAGTTGTATTATGACGCTATGAGCATGAAAGGCTTGAAACTGATCAGATGCATCACTTATGAGTTGTGCAAGAAAGATATACAATAGCGACAAGATGAAAGTTAAGACACATGTGCAACATCTGGTTATTTATATTGTAGACGTTTCGCCATCCAATGGCTTTAACAATGCAAATTCTAGGACATAACTAGAAGACAGTAAAACTATATACAAAAGATGAGGTAATCAGTCCCTCAGCCTTGGAGTTGATGTGAAGAACACCGTGGTTGTAGAGATTCTGGATCACAGGCAAGGAGGCTGGCGCTTATATAGGCGTCAGTGGATAGGGACGTGCAGAAGACGAGGGCATAGTCACTGGTAGGCGGGATTCCCCAGTGGAAGTAGGTCATGCCCAAAGAGATGGGTTAGTTGTAGTAGCCGTGAAGACGGTCATGTAGATGACCTCTGAACCAAGATTCCATGATGTTGCAGTGTTTGACAAGTTGTGCAAGAAAGGTGTACAACACCGACAAGATGAAAGTTAAGACACATGTATTGATAAACCACTGGATGGCACAGCGTCTACAATAAAGGTAACCAGATGTTGCACGTGTGTCTACACTTTTGAATTATCGCCTGAAAAGCAGTATTTATTTTTTTAAATTTCTTCCAAACTGGTACAAAAGTAGGCTAAAATCAATCCAAATTTTTCTCTAAGTATGAATAGCCAACTTATAAGAAAGTTTTTTTGTAAGCCTATTGTACATAACATACAAATATTTAAGAATGGTCTTGAGGACATACCGATATAATAGACATATAAAAGAACATTAAGCTGATTTAATCTAGGTGAAATATTGACTTATTTCTGATCAGAAGAAATAATCTCCCATTATTTCACATAAACCAATCTGATTAAGCAAACTAAACCATGTTTACTTACATAACTTAACATCAAGAAAATATTTCCTTTCAGGAAAATTCAACAATAAATGATTAAACTTGATCAGAAGATGCATTATCCAGTTATTGAATGGAATCCAACAAAATTTGTGCCTAAGCAGCCTCAACCCGTGAAATTTCTGATCTATTTCATTCGATGCATCAGTCACTGAAGATTGATGCCGTTCAGAATTCAAATATTTCAATCAGAACAGAACAGTAAACCCTTAGGGTTCATGTAGTGTCTGAACCATGGAAGGCATTCAAATTCGATTCAAGCAAGGGGAAAACAAGTCCAGTTTCTTGGATCAAGAGCCCCTCACCAATATCAAGAGGAAAATGCAATTAGGAGAAATAATATACTATTTCGAGGTTAAAAGTGTCAAAATGGCCGATCATAAAAGCCTTTTTCTAGTAGTCTTACGGAAAAAATATACATTACACAAGCGTTGAAATTTTGAAGCTAATCGAATAAAGTGTTTTTGAGTAATAAACGAGAATTTGTGATAAAGCAAACAAAAATGTTGCTGAAAACGTTCCCGAAAATGAGAGACTAGTTTCGTTAAAATTAAAAACGCGATAAATCCGCGAATTTTTTATCTTTTTTTCAGATTTGCTGTTTACATTTGCATTATATTGAATATTCTCTAAACACTTGTAAGAAAAATATTTTCCATTCTTTTTTTTAAAAGATATTTGGAAAAAATTGGCATCTATGAAGCTCAAAATCATGAAAACCAAAAAATATTTCTTATGAAGATACACCAGCATTTAAGGTTTGAAGCTGATCAGAAAAGGCATTCACTAATTATTACACGGGGAAACAATATGCTTAATAAAATTGGGAAATTGAAATTTACACAGATCAAGTGTGATTTAGTAATGCCCACCGAAGGTACGAGTTTGAAGTCGATCATAAAAGGCATTCTCGTGCAATTGATAAGAATCCAACAATTCCAAGTTTCGTAACTGTTTTGGCTGAATAAAAAATTCTCACGTATTCGGAAGAAGAGTAAGAGTTATTATTCGTTATTAATTTGAAGTCAGTCGGAAGAAGCGTTTGTTAGTTATTGAATAAACACTGACAATCAATACTCATTGAAATTGGTAAACTGGGACTTATGCCACCCAATAACAGTGTGAGCCATGTGTTTGGAACACAACGACACTGACCTAAATTTGGAAACAATACGATGAGTCATTCTGGTTAAGGGAGGAATTCCATCGATTTCAAGTTAATTTTTTTACTGTTTTACTATCAAGAAATTTCATTGCACGCAAAGGAAATTTAATAGGTACTATCTTGGACTTAAGATGCAACAACCATTAAATACTGCAGCCGCTCAGTAAGTAAATGTGAATTTATGGAAAATAAAAATTTCGCCATGTTTTAGACTCATTTGAATATCATTGGAACCGCCCTCTTATTTGTTGACACCTTTTCTGAAGGTCTGACTCTCTGCCTCTGAGGATTTCGGATGTTATCAGAGCTCATCCAGGATGATAATGTTTTCAATAATTTTGGCCACAGGAAATATGAACCTGTCAGTTGTTTCGAGAATTTGGTCCTCCTTATCGAGCACGAGTGTTGAAAATTTGAAGCCGATTGGATGAGATGTTCTCGAGTTATTAGCAAAATTATGTCGAAAAGCAGGAACAAGAAAAATGAGAAGAAATTCAACCTCTTCTACGCATCCCTTCGTGCATACGTAATGAGACTAAAATGTTAGGAAGTAGTTTTTCAGCCTGAGGGAAGTCTGGAATTTAGTACATGAAGCAAATACCTTACGCAGGTTTAAGGACAGACACGTGAAAGTTCGTGAGGCCAGAAACTTTTGATACCAACATATGAGGTTAAGAAGGTGTGACAGGAGGATGAATCTACATTCATAAACATAAGTAGGCGAGAAAAAATTTATGAAAATCAACAACAACAACAACAACAACAACACACGCACACACACACACACACACACACACACACACACACACACACACACACACACACACACACACACACACACTATGTAAATTTACCTGAGCGACGACGAATAAGATTCTGTCTCGATCACGATATGCAGATGAGAGAATTGCAAAATAATGTGGATCATATTGCCGAAATAAATGGACGGGAGAGAGAGAGAGAGAGAGAGAGAGATAGAGAGAGAGAGACAGAGACAGACGGACAGGCAGACAGATATACAATGTGTGTGTGCAGTATGTGCTCGTAATGTGTGCATGTAATGTGCGCGAGTAATGTGCGTGTGTGTGTGTGTGCTTTGTAAGATGTTAAGTAAGGTTTGCGCAAGATATATCAGAGTAACCCTAGAATTCGCAGCGCCAGTGTTCATCCCCTTCACTCCTGACTATTCATATGTCAAGGTAACAGAGATGGTCCAAGGATTGTCCCCTAGGCTCATGCCGCCGCTAACTAACAACAGTTTCGAAGACACACTGCAAGAAAGAGAATTCAAGTATCTGCCTGTCCATATCTGTCCGCTTGATCCATTTCGTCTGTTTCCATCTGTCCATCAGTCCGTCCCTCCCTCCCTCCCTCCCAGTCTCCCTCTCTTGCAGTGGGTACAGACTCTTCCCTACAGAAGTAGCGTTGATTGTATCCGGCTCGGCAGTCTTTCCTGACAGAAAGCTTGACAGTCTGTCAGTGTGCGAGTCACATTTGCCTTCCTAATGATCTTGTCGTTGGGGCCTGAAACGCTAGGGATATTTTCATAGGATACAATATTGACAAGTTCCCCCACCCCCTCTAGTCTCTGAAATGTTGGGAAAATTTGGTGGGGAGAGACGTAGGGGTGGATTGAATAGGGAGATGATGGAAGATGGAAAGAAAGACAGAAGGAATGGCCACGGAACGGTGAATGAAGCAGGGGAAGGGAAGATGTACATGAAGGGAGCACTGAAAAAGCTAGGATATGATTTAGTATGATTAGTAAAAGAATAAGAAGAAATTTTAACTAAAGGAACCTATACTGACTGAAAGACGAAGAGGAGAAGGTCGAAGATGAACAGGAGAGATTGGTCGAGAACGAGATAGCAGTGTCCGGTAAATTATCAAACATGAATTTCCAATATATTAATTTCGTTGAATGCTCTGTGAACAGGAAAAAGTGGGCTCAGCTTTGAAGTGAATTGAATGAGGTATTTTCACCAGTAAAGGCAGCTATTGAAATAGTTCACACAAGCACTACTTTCCAGCGAGCCTCGTTAAGGCGCTAATGGCCCCTCCTTAATTCTTACGTCTTAACATCCAAGGTTCTTTGAACTCAAAAAATCTGGAGGTGTTTTGAAAGGAGTCTTTTCTTCCCTTTATCCGTCTTTCACCTGTATCTCGTTAGGCAGAACATCAACACATTTCACACATAGGAGGGAAATGAGTGTGTATTTGAAGTAGAGAGATAAAATAGTTGTTACTGAGTAGCATTTATAGTTGTTGAGTACTGTGCTCAGAGATGTTTAGCTAGTATCAAAAACTGTAACTGACGTCCGAGTGTGGAGCAAGTTGAAGGAAAATAATTTAATTTGTTTTTTTAACAAATACTGACCACTTGGGAAACATTAGTAAAAGATCCTAAAGGTCAACAAATTAATTAACTACAAAATATTGAACCAACCTCTCCAAATATTTCGGCCTTAAAAAAGCAAATCTCTACCACACATGAAATGGAATTAATTTTCAATTGTTATACATTGTAATGAAAGAATTTATACTCTGTTACTCACAATATGCATTGCAGAAGTTCTCCAGGAAGGAATGGTAAGTTTCACTCCCTCCTTTCCGTCCTTCCAGCAGTTTATTCACTGGTGCTTCTATAATATATTTTTGTAAATATCCTCTAGTGAGAGTGTGATTATGAGTGTCACTAATAAACATGAGTGTACGAGCGCGTGCGTATGTAACACAAACACTATATAAACACCTATGGTCGCTGTACATACACATTCCGCCCTTTTACTTAACATTCATACAAACATACAAATGTACGCGCGCGCGTGCACATCTCCAAGAGCATACATTTATTCCTATAACCATGAATACTACAGTAAAATACATACATATACCTACTATCTACTGTTAAACTATCTAACACTAGTTGTAGAGTCGTCCGGCTACAAGGCGTATAGGACTAAAACTTTTATCTTTCGTTTTATGAAATATTACTTAATTCAACGTCGGAGAAGATCTTGGCAGACAAAATAAATGATATTCCATGAATTCTACGGATACGACACGCCACATTTCATTTACTTTCCTTCTTCACTGCTCGAAAATAACCTGTATATCTGACACTTTATATTACGTCATGTTATCACAATTGATCATTGAATCCCTGGATCTCAGAACTTTATGATTACGACACAATATTTACGATAACTACAACGATGAGGCTGAAGCCGACAATTCTATTGTTTTCTTTATTTCTCCCCAAGAATCTATTTTCTGGAATTCACTCTACCACTGTAATATACTGGTGTCTGGTAAGGTTTACATGTCTTAAAATATATTACAAATCTAATAAAATAATTGAGCTTAATTTGAGTAACAAATAAAAAACACTGATGTTGAAAATTGATGTGTTGATCTCGTTAATGAGAACAACTCAAAAGCTGTAAGAAATATAGACATCGG
>NC_091295.1:62195726-62205726 GCF_038502225.1 Cherax quadricarinatus | reverse complement strand
AGAAGCAACAGAAAGCAAAGAGTAAACAGGTTACAATAGAGGACGTAAACAGTATGCGTATAAGGAGGAAGGAGTAGAGAGCGAACATGTACTCAGGAACAGCAGAGGGAGCAGAGATAAATGCTGCCAGAGTTGCCTCTGTCTCCTGATCATTGTCCTTGAAGCGTAGTAGACTGTCCTCCTCCCTTGTCCCCCCGTCTCTCTCTCTCTCTCTCTCTCTCCCTCCCCCTCTCTATCTCTCTCTCTGGTAAATACATATCGTTGGCTAGTACCCCAAATTATATACTTGGAATACACGACAGAAATCTCATTACCGAAAGTGCCCCATTTAAATGCAAAGTTCCCATCTGCCGGTAGAAATATTTGTCATATAGCGCGCACGCAGGCACGCACGCACACATACACACACACACACACACACACACACACACACACACACACACACACACACACACACACACACACACACACACACACACACACACGAGAACCTTAGTGTTTTTAAGGCGTGCAGTAACTGCTATCAGTAAACAGTAGTAGTGACAACGTCAGTGAAGAATCCTACGAGTGATTACTAAAGTCGTTAGTTAAAAAAAAGTTGAGAGGAAGCCTGAAATCATTAATATTTCAAAGTGCTAAACCGTTGGGGGTCTATTAGGCACTGTTGCCACACAGATTCAAGTATACAAAGATCAAAGTGAGTGTGGAAGCGGGCGTTCAAGAATTACCAGCGTTTGGTTAACAAGTGAAATGTGGGGCACCATAATGTGAGAGTGAAAAAGTTAATAAGCAAAAGGAGAAAGGAAAAATAAAATATACAACAAGGGAAGGTGGCAGTAGTAGGCCTGCTGAAGCAGTGACGTCACAACAGTTGTATGCCAATATACATATAAAGTGTAACACCGAATGTGAAGTGTATTCTGTCATAAGTGAAAAGTGAAATCACTTGAGGAATGCGGGATGCATGAGCATATATGATTATAAACATCACGAGTGAAGGATTTACAAAATAGTGATAGAAGGCCTATGTACGACGACTACGTCATCTGCATCTGGCAACTTGTCATCACACCGCTGCCAGTGAAAGTATTGCTCACCTGTTGAGGTTGCATGTTGCAGGGTTCTGAGTTCTGGTCTTGCATCACTGTTAGATACTGGTCACTCACTCCTGCAAGCTATTACCAGAATTAGAGTAGAAATAGCATAGACGAGAGTGTAAGGAGTAAAGCGGTAGCCAGGGGTAACCTCAGACATTTAAGCTGAAACAAGCTAAATTTTACAACCTTGCTACTTTCTGTATTTTATAAGTAGAATCGATAAGTGTTAGAAGTACTTGGTAAGCTTTAGAAGTACTGGTATTTACCGGTATTTATTAGCAGTATGAATACTTAGAAGTGGGGGAACACACACACACACACATATACACACACACATACACACAGGAACAAGCACTTGTAAAAGCTGTAGTACACACGCACACACACATACATATACACAGGATTTCACACCTTCCAGTGAACTGACCATCTAAACCTCAATCCTTCTCTCTCTCTCTCCCTCTCTCACTACCTGTCTCCCTCTCTACCTATCACTCTCTACCTATCTCTCTTTCCCCCCTCTCCCATCTCTCCCCTCTAACATCTCTTCCCTCTAACACCTCCCCCCTCTAACATCTCTCCCCCTCTAACATCTCTCCCCTCTCTTATCTCTCCCCTCTCCCTTTTTCCATCTCTCTCCCCTCCTCCCCTCTCTCTCCCCCTATCCTCTCCCATCTCTCTCCCCTCTCTTCCATCTCCCCCCTCTTTATTCCTTTTCCCTCTCTCTCTCCCCCCCTCTCTCTCTCTCTCTCTCTCTCTCTCTCCCTCTCTTTGCCCTCTCTCTATCTTTCTTGCTCTCTCTCTTCCCCCTTTTCCCTTCTCACTCTTCCCCTCTCTCCTTCTACCTTTCCCTTCTCTCTCCCCCCTCTCTCTCTCACTCTCTCTCTCCCCCTTTTTCCTTCTCTCTCTCCCCCTCTCTCTCTCCTTCTACCTTTCCCTTCTCTCTCTCTCTTCCCCATTTTTCCTTCTCAATCTCCCCCGCTCCTACCCTTCCCTTCTCTCTCTTTCCCCCTCTCTCTCACTCTCTCCCCCTTTCCTTTCTCACTCTCCCCCTCTCTCCTTCTACCTTTCCCTTCTCTCTCTCTCAAAAAAAAAAAAAATGGTGGGGACTCGAAGGAACCAGGGATCAGATGTGAATGGTTCTGGTAGGGAGGAGTGGATGGAGGAGCAGTGGAAAAGGATGGAACAAGAATGGGAGAGAAAATTAGGAGAGCTTTCTGAAAAAAATGGAGAAAGAGCTCTCTGTGAAATTGGAAAAGAGGTTGGAGGAAACAAAGAATTGGGAGGCACAAGTCGAAACTGCAGTAGCCAGGATAACGGTCCTAGAAGTTGAGATAAACAGGCTGAAGCGAGATACAGGGGCAGTGACCGGAGAAGACACAGTATACGAAGCTGAGAGGCCGAACAGGAAGGAAGGAGATATGAATTATGCTAAGGTCATATCAGCCTGCCAAGAAGGGCCAAGGAGTGAAAGGGAAGAACAGCTGGGTGCAGATGGAGATGGTGATAGGTCGAATGCTGAGGCACAACCATGCTACCAAGAGCCACTGGAAAAATCAAGGGAGAAAATGATCACATACAGACAGGATCCAGAGTCACAGAGGGTGAGGCAATGGGAGGAGGAAAGGGCAAAATCAGTGTTTATCTATGGGCTTCAGGACAAAGAGGAAAGGACACTGAAAGGTGGCAGGAAGAAAGAAAGGAGATTGAGAAAATCATCACGGAAATAGGTGAAGAAGAGATGGACGAGATTGTAAAATTTCAGAGAATAGGGGGTACTTGAAGGGGAGAAACCGACCGATCAAGCTGATTCTCAGGACGGAAACAGTGCGGAACAGGATCCTCCAAAAGAAACCAGGGTTGAAATACTCAGAAGAGTACAAGAGGGTGTTCCTAGACAGAGACAGAACACAAACAGAACGACAGCAGCTGAGGGAGAGGACAAAAAAGCGAAAGGAGCTAGGAAAGGAGACACGGATGGAACCAACAGAGGTCAGTCAGAGCAGAACAGAGCAGCAAGGGCAAGCACACACACAACTATCCTCAGAACTCCACAACCTACCACACTATCCGAACACACACTGCAATCCATACCCACAACTTCCACCCAACACAGAGCTATAGAATATCACAGTATGCTACCAGGTCTCCCACCCCTCACAGGCCCCCCAAACCACAGTGTTGGAAAGGAAACTTAAGGTATGGTACACAAACGCTGATGGAATAAAAAATAAGTGGGAGGAGTGGCACAAAAGAGTTAAAGAGGCATCACCAGACATCATAGCTCTCACAGAAACCAAGCTTACAGGTATGATAACAGATGCCATCTTTCCAATGGGATACCAGATCCTGAGGGAAGACAGAGGGAACAGGGGGGGTTGAGGAGTGGCACTGCTGATCAAAAACCAATGGAATTCTGATGAGCTGGAGAGAGGAGACAGCGGAAAAGAAAGTGATTGCATAGCGGGAACACTTCACTCTGGAAGTCCGAAGGTGGTAATTGCAGTGATATATAACCCACCACAGAACAGCAGGAGGCCAAGGCAAGAGTATGACGAAAGCAATAGAGCGATGCTTGACACACTGGCTGCAGTGGCCAGAAGAGCTCATGCATGCAGGGCAAAGTTCCTGATCATGGGTGACTTTAACCACAAGGAGATCGATTGGGAGAACTTGGAGCCACATGGGGGCCAAGATACATGGAGGGCTAAGATGATGGAGGTGGTACTGGAAAACTTCATGTACGAACACGTAAGGGACACTACATGGAGAGGATGAACCAGCAAGACTGGACTTAATATTCACCTTGAGTAGTGCAGATATTGAGGACATCACATATGAAAGACCCCTTGGGGCCAGCGATCATGTGGTTTTAAGCTTCGAATACACAGTAGAGCTACAAGTGGATGGGGAAGCAGGAAGGCCAGGACGAATGAAGCCAAACTACAAGAAAGGGGACTACACGGGAATGATGAACTTCCTGAACGGGGTTCAGTGGGACAGAGAACTGGCAGGGAAGCCGGTTAATGAGATGATGGAGTATGTAGCAACAATGTGCAAGGAGGCTGAGGAGAGGTTTGTACCCAAGGGTAACAGGAATAATGAAAAAGCCAGTATGAGCCCATGGTTCATCCAAAGGTGCAGGGAGGCAAAAACCAAGTGTTCTAGGGAATGGAAGAAATATATAGGGCAAAGGACCCAGGAGAATAAGGATAGCAGTCGTAGAGCCAGAAACGAATATGCACAGATAAGAAGGGAGGCCCAACGACAATATGAAAACGACACTGCAGCGAAAGCCAAATCTGACACAAAACTGTTACACAGCCACATCAGGAGGAAAACAACAGTCAAGGACCAGGTAATCAGGCTAAGGAAGGAAGGAGGAGAGACAAGAAATGACCATGAAGCATGTAAGGAACTCAACAAGAGATTCAAAGAAGTGTTCACAGAGGAGACAGCAGAGGCTCCAGAAAGACGGAGAGGTGGGGTACACCACCAAGTGCTGGACACAGTGCACACAACCAAGGAAGAAGTGAAGAGGCTTCTGAGTGAGCTAGATACCTCAAAGGAAATGGGGCCAGGTAACATCTCTCTATGGGTCCTGAGAGAGGGAGCAGAGACGCTATGTGTACCCCTAACAACAATATTCAATACATCTATAGAAACAGGGAGATTGCCTGAGGCATGGAAGACAGCAAATGTAGTCCCAATCTTTAAAAAAGGAGACAGATATGAAGCACTAAACTACAGACCAGTGTCACTGACATGTATAGTATGCAAAATCATGGAGAAGATTATCAGAAGAGTGGTGGAACACCTAGAAAGGAATGATCTCATCAACAGCAGCCAACATGGTTTCAGGGACGGGAAATCCTGTGTCACAAACCTACTGGAGTTCTATGACATGGTGACAGCAGTAAGACAAGAGAGAGAGGGGTGGGTGGATTGCATATTCTTGGACTGCAAGAAGGCGTTTGACACAGTTCCACACAAGAGATTAGTGCAAAAAGTGGAGGACCAAGCAGGGTTAACAGGGAAGGCACTACAATGAATCAGAGAATACTTGTCAGGAAGACAGCAGCGAGTCATGGTACGTGGCGAGGTGTCAGAGTGGGCACCTGTGACCAGCGGGGTCCGACAGGGGTCAGTCCTAGGACCAGTGCTGTTTCTGGTATTTGTGAACGACATGACGGAAGGAATAGACTTCGAGGTCTGCCTGTTTGCAGATGACGTGAAGTTGATGAGAAGAATTCACTCGATCGAAGACCAGGCAGAACTACAAAGGGATCTGGACAGGCTACAGACCTGGTCCAGCAATTGGCTCCTTGAGTTCAATCCCACTAAGTGCAAAGTCATGAAGATTGGGGAAGGGCAAAGAAGACCACAGAGACTACAAACCTCACTCAAGGAAAAAGATCTTGGGGTGAGTATAACATCAGGCACATATCCTGAAGCGCACATCAACCAAATAACGGCTGCAGCATATGGGTGCCTAGCAAACCTCAGAACAGCATTCCGACATCTTAATAAGGAATCGTTCAGGACCCTGTACACCGTGTACGTTAGGCCCATATTGGAGTATGCGGCACCAGTTTGGAACCCACACCTAGCCAAGCACGTAAAGAAACTAGAGAAAGTGCAAAGGTTTGCAACAAGACTAGTCCCAGAGCTAAGAGGTATGTCCTACGAGGAGAGGTTAAGGGAAATCAACCTGACGACACTGGAGGACAGGAGAGATAGGAGGGACATGATAACGACATACAAAATACTGAGAGGAATTGACATGGTGGACAAAGAGAGGATGTTCCAGAGATTGCACACAGTAACAAGGGGGCACAGTTGGAAGTTGAAGACACAGATGAATCACAGGGATGTTAGGAAGTATTTCTTCAACCACAGAGTAGTCAGGAAGTGGAATAGTTTGGGAAGCGATGTAGTGGAGGCAGGATCCATACATAGCTTTAAGCAGACACATGATAAAGCTCACGGTTCAGGGAGAGTGACCTAGTAGCGACCAGTGAAGAGGCGGGGCCAGGGGCTTGGACTCGATCCCTGCAACCTTAACTAGGTGAGTACAACTAGGTGAGTACACACACACACACACAATAAATATATGTATATATATATATATATATATATATATATATATATATATATATATATATATATATATATATATATATATATATACATGTATGTATATATATGTATGAAATGTGTGTGTGTGTGTGTGTGTTTTGTTTCTACTAGTTTTACTCTCCCCTAGCTTTGAGAGCCTTATCGTACCTCTTCATACAGCTATCTGTGCATCCTGCTCCTACAGCTTCATTCTCCATGTCCTTCCACTTTCTGACTTTTTAAAGGCTAAAGAAATACTTCGTAACTTCACTGTGACCCGAGTGACTTGTCAGCATCCATCTCTGCCCTTGTGTTTTCTTTCCCATCTTTCGAACAATCTGTATCCACCTGAATAATTCCTCTCAGTATTTTGCACGTTATCATATCACTCCTAGTCCTTCTTTCCTCTATTGACATCAGCCTTAGTTCTCACAACATCTCTTAATAGATCGTTCCCATTACCTACAGGACTAGTCGCGCTGTAAATCTCTACATTTTCTCCAATTTCTTGACATGCTTGGGCAGGTGTGGGTTTCATACTGGTGCTGCGTACTCCAATATGGACCGGACGTACACATGTAAACAGTTTCGTGAATGACTCCTTACGTATATGTCTAGAAACTTGTCTTAGATTTCTCAGACTCTCATTTGCTCCAGCTGTTATTTGGCTAAAGAGAGATGCAAGTGATATCCTCGGTATGATGCTCAAACCAAAATTTGTTTTTTTAAATAAGGTTTACAGCCTGACCTCTGACCTCCGTCAGAAGTCAGCTTTGCCCTTCCCCACACTTCATAACTTTGCACTTGCTGGAGCTAAATTATATATGCAGAACAACCAACTCCCCATTGTGGTTGCTTTGCGTCTTGCATCACTTGTTCGAGGTTTTTGCATATATATATATATATATATATATATATATATATATATATATATATATATATATATATATATATATATATATATATATATACTTTCAACACACCGGCCGTATCCCACCGAGGTAGGGTGGCCCAAAAAAGAGAAACGAAAGTTTCTCTTTTTAAATTTAGTAATTTATACAGAAGAAGGGGTTACTAGCCCGTTGCTCCCGGCATTTTAGTCGCCTCTTACGACACGCATGGCTTGCGGAGGAAGAATTCTGTTCCATTTCCCCATGGAATGCGAAACAGCCAGCTAAAATTCCTTGAATAGTTGAAACAACAACCAGGTAGAATTTTCAGTCTACAGAAAATTTACTCCAATGCTGTTTGTAAAACAAGTATTCACTGTAAATGAGATAGAACGTCGTCTGAAGCCTTTTCTTAAGAGCACTCAGGAAAAGAGGCTCATGAAAGCTCGACCGTGAAAAAGAAATCCTCAGTGCATTCTTTTCTATCTAATTAAATTATAGAATAACTTTACTGGGCAGCAACAACACACGATGCAACAGGAGTTTATGATTCCATATAATGGCTGCAATCTGGCATTCATTGGTCGGACTGGAAGGACGTTATCAACAAGATTTATTTTACACAAGAGGATAATTCTTAAATCACCTTGTTTGAAATGATAATCATAATACTCACTGGGAAGCTGCTATTACAACATAAATCAAACTGCAATTTCTAAAGAAAAATCATGAAACCATATCCACTTCGACAAATTACACGATCTCATAAGGACACTGGAAGCTAGGTGTTTCAAAATTCGCCCTTGAAATATGTAAACTAGGACACAACATAAATCATATTGCCAGTGCAGTTTCAGGCTTTATCCCGCAAAAATCAATCTGGATATCACTAAATTAATACTTCTTGGATGTTCTATATATTTCGTTGATAATAAATATATTTCTTTGATGTTAAGTGAATATATTTCAATTATGTTATATAATGCTCTACTGAGGCAGAAGTTGAACTGGGTAGGACTAAACCTTCCAGCCTTACTTCTGAGGGTAAAATTCCCACTAAATTAGTCAGATAACTTGGCATCTCATAACCCTCCTGCGGATGATAACCAAGAGATTACAGAGGCACATAATGGGTCCATGGATTAGGCTCCAATATTTTGAAAGCTAAGCTAGTTAGTGGTAAAACAGAATTTAAAAATTTATGCAGTGCTTACAGTATAAATGAGATGTTTACATAGTCATGAATTCTGTCAAAAATAAAACCCAGTGAAGCTTATGTGTGGTTATGAGTTACAATTCGTAACATTTAACAAGGTATGTATTTAGGCAAGGTATGGGGGTAAGGAATTTTATGGATTACCGGAAGGGAAAGTAAAGGAATTTTTCAAGACTGGCTGGCAAAATGTTGCCATGGGTAAAAAAAATTGACATTTCTTACACAAATGTGAGTAACTAGTTTGAATTTATGTTTTTTTTTGTCATTCAAACATATAAAAAGACTATGAAGCCATATTCTTGTTCGGGATAAGATTGATAAGTAAGGTGCATATGCAACAGTCAGTAATCTTTGTACCGAAACGTTTCGTCTACACAGTAGGCGTCTTCAGTCGAATACAGAGGCAGAAGAAACAGTAGAGATGTAAAGATACCCAACAACTGCACACGTGTCTTACTTATCAACTTGTCAGTATTGTATACTATTTTCATATTCACAAGGAGTAAGATTCTTGATACAGCCAAAAGAAACTCGACATGAGCAGTTAAATTATCTACAGCAGGAAAATTACAAATAAAGGCATAGCATTTTTCACAGTTAAATTCTTGTTTCTACTGGGTCTTCAGAAATACTTTATTGATCCAAAAAAATGAAAGCAGTTTACCGGGAAATTGGGACAGAACATTTTTTTTTACCAGTTGGGAGCCACAACTGTGACAGCACCAGCTGTGAGCCACAACTGTGACAGCACCAGCTGTGAGCCACAACTGTGACAGCACCAGCTGCGAGCCACAACTGTGACAGCACCAGCTGTGAACCACAACTGTGACTGCACCAGCTGGGATTTACAGTGAGTGTTATTACGGACCATTTGATGAGATTAATACCCAAACTGATACTGCCACTGTCATTTCCTTTCTTCCTTTTCCTTCACCCTTGACTGCATATTCCTCCTCCTCCTCCTCCTCCCCTCCTCCTCCTCCCCTCCTCCTCCTCCCCTCCTCCTCCTCCCCTCCTCCTCCTCCTTCTCTTCTTCTTCTTCCTTTACAGCTCTTTTTCATGTCCTATTCTCTCTTGCTTACCCCACCCCCTTCTTTTCTTCCTTCATATTTCCTGTCCACCTCTCTTCCATTACCTCCCCATCCACCCCTCTGTTTTACCCCTTCTGATGTTTATTGTCCATATTTTGCTTATTTCTCTTCTTCATCATCCTCTTGTTTTTTATTTTTCTCATCGTGCAACTCCTTTCTATCCCCGTTTCTCATTCTCATATCTCTACCATTTTGATATTGATAGTATGCAATATTAACAAGTGATAAATATTAAATACAGACAGGTGTACTTTATACCATTTTAATATTCACTCTGTCAGACACTACAACACAATGGTATCTTGGTACAGAAGAGAAAACACCTTGGACACCTTCTACAAGTGAGAATGGTTGGATATGAGAGGGACGGGACCTCTCAATTATTACATTGTTTCGTCTACCAGTGGCCTACATCTCACCTCCTGACAGTATATAATACTCCATACTGTCACTTTAACTTCACACTGTTTCAGACTATGGAACAGTACTCTTCTCCAGGCTGAGGGACTGACCACCTTAAAACTACGTCTTCAGGGGTGATGGACTGATCGTCTTCACATCTCTTCTGCTTCTACTAACTTTTCTGTA
>NC_091295.1:62180726-62190726 GCF_038502225.1 Cherax quadricarinatus | reverse complement strand
AAAGATGGCGAACAAGAGAAGAGTAGAAAGATGACGAGGAACAAGAGGGCAAAGAGAATGAGAGGGACAGTGAGGAAAAAGATGAAAAGACGCGGTAAATGGAAAGAAGTGCAAGAGAAGAGGAGCAGGAGAAGTAAGAGCAGAAGGAAGAAAAGCAGGAGAAACGAAGAGGAGGATAAAGAGGAAGAAGAGTGGGAATAAGAGAAAATGTAGTAGGAAGAAAGTAGGAGGAAGAAGTTCAAAAAGAGTGGGAAAGATGAGAAGGAAAAGGAATAAGAGGAGGAGGACAGGAAGTACAGGAAGAAGAGGAACAAAAGCAGGAGGGAGTGGAAAGAGAACAATAGGAAGAGGAAGAGAAACAGGAGAAAGAGAGAGGAGTAATGTAAGAGTAAAGAAGGAAGAGGGAAAAAGAACGAAACATGAAGAACAAGAGTAGAAGGAAGAACAGGAGGAAATAGGAAGAACAAGAGAACGAAGAGCAGATTAATGAAAGGGAAAACTGGAAGAAGAGGAGGAGCAGCAGCAAGAGGAAGAGGGAAAGAATGAAGAGCAGGAGGAGGAAGAGGAGAAAAATGAAGGGCAAGAAGAGGAAGAGTAATGAGCAGAAAGAATATTTAGACACATGAAACATGAATAAAGAGAGTGATAACTGACACCTGACTGGAATAACATTTATAAATGAGAAGGAAGAATGTGAAGGACCAGTAAAGAGAGGAAGAAATAACGAGAAGAGTAAGCAACCAGAAGGAAGAGTAAATAAGCAGAAGAGTAAATAACGAGAAGAGTAAATAACGAGGGGTAAATAACAAGAAGGAAGAGCAAATAACGAGAAAGAAGAGTAAATGACGAGAAAGAAGAGTAAATAACGAGAAGAGTAAATAACGAGGGGTAAATAACAAGAAGGAAGAGCAAATAACGAGAAAGAAGAGTAAATGACGAGAAAGAAGAGTAAATAACGAGAAGAGAAGACTAGAAGGTAGCACCAGCAGTTGTGATGTTTACAATGTTGTGATTGAGGTCACTCAGGGCGCTTAACAATAAGACGAGTTGTTCCCGTCACACAATAAAACATTAATAAAATTAACAAAGAATAAGTGTTATGAACATTAGTAACTCATAATAATAATAATAATAATAATAATAATAATAATAATAATAATAATAATAATAATAATAATAATAATAATAATAATAAGTACATGTACAAGGTATACAGGCACAAATTCTCTCATAACAAATTAAAATAACCACTATTAATTACAAAATAAATGTCAAAATAATTATGTCAGAGAAAGTTCCCCGAGATTCCCACAGGCACCGTGGCATGCGAAGATTACCTTACAATTTATTCGACGTGTCTTACGCCCATGTAGGCGTGCCTTCCCGGACAGTGAACCAGAAATTAAGGGTTTAGTTGTCGGGACCCCACTATTATGCTAATTGCTGATTCATCAGGTCCACAAGAAATCATGTGCGTTCGTAAGTGATGAAGGCAAAAAGGCATAGGTCTCGGGAAAACTGCTAAAAAGTTAACACAGTCAGTGTCACGTCACTAGCTACGGTGCCCAGGAATGTTCAACAACCTCCTATAATACATATAGGAAATCGCCAATAAACACCTGGCTGTCTTCAAGAGGGAACTGGATAGTAACCTAAAGTCAGTGCCCAATCAACCGGGCTGTGGTTCGTACGTTAGATTGCGTGCGGCCAGCAGTAACAGCAGAGTTGACCAGACCCTGCACCACCGGCAGCAGAAGGTGTTGATCCCAGGAACGACCTCTATATAAGTAGACGCAGTGGAAGGGGAGGAAGATAACAGAAGCACCCACGAAAAGGTGATTAAGGGTGAGATGTGCGTCCCCGATTCAAAGTCAACAGAGACATCTAAAAGTGACGATTCCTGGTGTAGGGGAACCAAACATGCACGTCCTGCCGGACCCTGTAAAACTTGCTTCTAGTCTGTAGGTTCCACTAGGCCACCACTTCCAAGACGACATATTTGTGGATATGGCCCTAGAAATCACTATTAAGGAAAAGTCAGTGATAGAGTGAGCTCTCCTCTACAGTAGCCCTTGCCTCGGTATCTGCCTGTCCATTATCCGGGATACCAACATGGCCTGGATACTCTAGGCATCTTCAGTCGAATACAGAGTTAACTAAAACTGAAGACACCAGAAGCAGTGGAGAGGTAAAAATGTTATCAGACCACCAGACTTGCAGTGATAATTTTGAAGGATGGGGAAGTTAGTCCCTCAGCCTTGAGAACCGTCTAGCTCCTTGGTCTCGATCAGTGTGAAGTTGAGGCATGAGAACTTAGCATGGTATACCGGAACCAGAACTGAGGTGTTGAATGGCGATAGCGTTATAGGAAGCTGGGCCCACAGGCAGAAGAATATAAGAATTGTGAAATACTGCAGCACTAGCCCATGCGAGGCAGGTCTCTCAAATTCTCTTCTCACTTTTAATTAGACGTCGAGCAAAAATGAAGCTGTGGAAGTTATCTGTTCTAAGATACTATGATGCTGCTGCGCCAGATAACTATTACTTTAATTATAACATACAATACCGACAAGTAGAAGAATAAGACATGTGTCGTACTTTAGTATTATATTTCCTTAACGTTTTACCTATTGAGCAGCTTCCTGTGTTCGACCGAAGAAGCTACAGTGAAGGCGAAATGTTTCAAATGTATGATATCAGACTATTACACACGTGTCTCGTTCACCAACTTGTCGGTACTGTATACCATTGTTATAGTGACATCCACATCCTTGTGCCGTATGCGAAAACGAGCTAACCACTCACTCCTGGATCACCTGGACCACGGAGTGGACTGAAGCATACTGGGCCAGGGCAGACGGAATACATTGCCAAATTGAGTACACAGTGAACCGAGAAGCAACTAAGCCAGCTATCAGGACAAGAGCAGCGAGGATTGCGAAGAGCTCTCCAGTAAACACAGAGGGCTTACTTGGCAGCCTTTGCGACAAGAACATCATCACTGGCAATCACAGCAATGGCGACACCACCCTCGCTGTTTGACCGTCAATAAAGTCTTTATCACTGAAGCATGAACCAAATCATACTCCAAAAATGAACTATGCCCGTCACCGGGATTCTACTGCCTAAAAAGACGAACTTCAATCACCGTCCAATGAAGGCAGGGAGAGAAGCCAACCTCTCTGATGCAGACACATCGAGGGCACTGTCCAGGAGAGAGCCTGCATTCGAATGCCAAACGGCATAGGAAGCCTCGCATGACAAGGAAAGTGTCTCACCCCCCGACTCTCCCCTCCCAACAAAGACAGTAGCATAAGCCGGGTTGCCAGGAGTTCGCCAAACATGAAACAGGTAGCACAGCCCAACCTCCTCTCAGCGGAGATCCAGGGAAAGCTCACCAGGCCCAACAAAGTGGCTCTCGACAGGAGGGTAGAAGGGAACAATAAGGAGGAAGAGCAGATAACGAGAAGGAATAACAGAGACTCGACGGTAAATAACGTAAAAGAAAGAAACTGTGATAGAGAGATGATTGGGCCGAAAGAGGTGATAAGACAGGAAAAAGAGATATAAGAGGGGAAGAGATGATAGGGCAGGAAGAAGAGATGATAAGGGATGAGGAAGAGATGATAGGAGATCAGGAAGGGTATCCTGGAAGAGTTGCCTCCAACGCTCCTGCATTCCCTTACAACTAGGAGCGACGCTGTTCATTACATATTCATGGTCTAGGATATCTGTCAACCGGAGCCAGTTAACATGATAACAAATCAGGAAATCGGGTTCGGGAGAGGATTTGCAGCGGATCGATTTGCGTGTCTTCCTGGAGATCACGTGTGCTCCGTGTATAGATTATTCATGGCTGAGCGCTAAGCTAGTAGCGATCATACAGCTCCAGGTACATGGGAGGCAATAAAATATCAATACAAGGAAAGGTAGCTCTAATTCCCTGAATTAATTGCCTTCACAGTGCAGATGTGCCTCTTCTTTAGCAACCCGACTAATTACCAATTCTTTTTCTAAATTGCTACTAAAGTTCATTTTTATATGATCTACGTAGCAAGTAAAGTTTTGTGTAGCTTAGGTTACTAAAATTCATCCTAAAACTAATTATAATTGAATGTCAAATATTAAATTAAATAAACTTAGAAATCATGTCTGGCAATAGGAGAGACACATTGGTCTCTTAATTCCTAGGAGACAAGATGCTTCTTAGGTGCGCTGTTAATGAATGTTAGTTGCTTGGCTAAAGAGATTTAAGCCTACCGATTACATGAAGGTCATTAAGACTGTATTTAACCTGTTTTTCACCATTTAAGAACGTTCAGATGCCTTAAATAGAAATTAAACGTTTCCAGCTGCACAGATCCTGGTATATTCCTGATGTCACCTTATAAGGCAGCTTATATATATATATATATATATATATATATATATATATATATATATATATATATATATATATATATATATATATATATATATATATATATATATGCAAAACAACCACTGTGAAATAGTAGTGAAATTCCAATCGCTTTCGTGACTACTCACATTGTCATGGAACTATTGGATAGTTCCTTGACAATGTGAGTAATCACGAAGAAATCCAAATATTCTTCCTTGAAGCCTTTTTATCCACTTCTCCGAGGCTATGGGTCCCACAATTTACACCAGAGGTGGACCCCATCCTTTATATATATATATATATATATATATATATATATATATATATATATATATATATATATATATATATATATATATATAATATATATATATATATATTATATATATATATATATATATATATATATATAATATATAGATATGCAAAACAACCACTCTCAAAGAATAGAGAAATTCCAAGCGCTTTCGTGACTACTCACATTATCAAGGAACTATGAAAGTAAAGCATCCAAGGAAGCTATATAAGGGGTCTGGCCAGCACCTCACTATCAGATCCCACAACGGTTAAAAACGTGACGCGCGGCGACCCAACTTGGATAGGTCCTTTGCACAACTCACCCACAAACTATTCTACCCAAGAAAATTTAAAAATTATTATTTGTCCAGTGTATTATTAAATTCTTCCCAAATTCTATTAATTAATAATACACTGGACAAACAATAATTTTTTAATTTTCTTGGGTAGAATAGTTTGTGGGTGAGTTGTGCAAAGGACCTATCCAAGTTGGGTCGCCGTGCGTCACGTGTTTAACCGTTGTGGGATCTGATAGTGAGGTGCTGGCCAGACCCCTTATATAGCTTCCTTGGATGCTTTACTTTCATAGTTCCTTGATAATGTGAGTAGTCACGAAAGCGCTTGGAATTTCTCTATTCTTTCAGAGTGGTTGTTTTGCATATTTTAAAATCACCTGTTTACTGTGACCTTATTGCACGCATATATATATATATATATATATATATATATATATATATATATATATATATATATATATATATATATATATATATATATATATACGGGTTTTTCTTCCTTTTTCTTAATAGCTCTTGTTCTTGTTTTTTTTTTCTCTCTCTATTGTCCATGGGGAAGTGGAAAAGAACCTTTCCTCCGCAAGCCCTGCGTGTCGTATTAGGCGACTAAAATGCCGGGAGCAATGGGCTATTAACCCCTTCTCCTTTACACATTTACTAAAAATGTGAAGAAAAACTTCATAAAACTGGGATGCTTGAATGTGCGTGGATGTAGTGCGGATGATTACAAAGAGATGGTTGCTGATGTTATGAAGGAAAAGAAGTTGGATGTCCTGACCCTAAGCGAAACAAAGCTGAAGGGGTTAGGCGAGTTTCAGTGGGGAGAAATAAATGGTATTAATTAAGGAGTAGCTGAGAGTTAGAGCTAAGGATGGGGTAGCAATAATGTTGAAGGACCAGTTATGGAAGGAGAAGAGGGAATATAAATGTGTAATTTCAAGGATTATGTGGATTAAAATAAGGGTCGGATGTGAAACGTGGGTCATATTAAACGTGTATGCACCTGGAGAACAGAGGAGTGCAGTGGAGAGAGAGAGATTTTTCGAGATGTTAAGCGAATGTATAGGAATCTTTGAACTAAGTGAGAGACTAATTGTGGTGGGGACCTAAATGCTAAAGTAGGAGAAACATTTAGAGAGGGTGTGGTAGGTAAGTTTGGGGTGCCAGGTGTAAATGATAATGGGAGCCCTTTGAACATTGTATAGGAAGAGGTTTAGTTATAAATAATACGTATTTTAAGAGAAAGAGGATAAATATGTATACAAGATGTGATGTAGGGCGTAATGACAGTAGTTTGTTGGACTATGTATTGGTAGATAAACGACTGTTGAGTAGACAGGATGTACATGTTCATAGAAGGACCACACATATATCAGATCACTTTCTAGTTGTAGTTACAGTGAGAGTAAAGGGTAGATGGGATACAAGGAAAATAAAAGCAGCAAGTAAGAGAGGTGAAGGTGTATTAACTAAAAGAGGAGGCAGTTAAGGTAAGATATAAACAACTATTGGAGGATAGATGGGCAAGTGAGAGCATAGACAATGGGGTCGAAGATATATGGGGTAGGTTTAAGAATGTAGTGTTAGAGTGTTCAGCAGAAGTTTGTGGTTACAGGAAAGTGGGTGCGGGAGTGAAGAAGAGCGATTGATGGAATGATGTAAAGAAAGTAGTAAGGGAGAAAAAGTTAGCATATGAGAAGTTTTTACAAAGTAGAAGTGATGCAAGGATGGAAGAGTATATATAGAGAAAAAGAGAGGTTAAGAGAGTGGCGAAGCAATGTAAAAAGAGAGGAAATGAGAGAGTGGGTGAGATGTTATTAACAAATTTTGTTGAAAATAAGAAAAAGTTTTGGAGTGAGATTAATAAGTTGAGGAAGCCTAGAGAACAAATGGATTTGACAGTTAGAAATAGGAGAGGAGAGTTATTAACTCGAGAGTTAGAGGTATCGGGAAGATGGAGGTAATATTTTGAGGAATTGTTAAATGTTGATGAAGATAGGGAAGCTGTGATTTCTTGTATAGGGCAAGGAGGAATAACATCTTGTAGGAGTGAGGAAGAGCCGGTTGTGAGTGTGGGAGAAGTTCGTGAGGCAGTGGGTAGAGTGAAAGGGGGTAAGAGATTGATGAGATAAAGATAGAAATGTTAAAAGCAGGAGAGGATATAGTTTTGAGTGGTTGGTGCTATTATTTAATAAATGTATGGAAGAGGGTAAGGTACCTAGGGATTGGCAGAGAACATGCATAGTTCCTTTGTATGAAGGCAAAGGGAATAAAAGAGAGTGCAAAAATTATAGGGGAATAAGTCTGTTGAGTATACCTGGGAAAGGGTATGGTAGAGTTATTATTGAAAGAATTAAGAGTAAGACAGAGAGTAGGATAGCAGATGAACAATGAGGCTTTAGGAAATGTAGGGGGTGTGTGGACCAGGTGTTTATAGTGAAAGATATTTTGGTGAATAGTATTTAGATAAGCGTAAAGAGGTTTTAGTGGCATTTATGGATTAGGAAAAGGCATAAGACAGGGTGGATAGGGGGGTAATGTGGAAGATGTTGTAGGTGTATGGTATAGGAGGTAGGTTACTGAAAGCAGTGAAGAGTTTTTACGAGGATAGTGAGGCTCAGGTTAGAGTATGTAAGAGAGAGGGAGATTATTTCTCAGTAAAAGTAGGCCTAAGACAAGGATGTGTGATGTCACCGTGGTTGTTCAATATATTTATAGATGGGGTTGTAAGAGAAGTGCATGCTAGGATCTTCGCAAGAGGTGTGGAGTTATAAGATAAAGAATCAAACACAAAGTGTGAGTTGTCACAGTTGCTCTTTGCTGATGATACGGTGCTTTTGGGAGATTCTGAAGAGAAGTTGCAGAGGTTGGTGGATGAATTTGGTAGGGTATGTAAAAGTAAATTAAAAGTGACTATAGGAAAGAGTAAGGCTATGAGGATAAAAAGATTAGGTGACGAAAGATTGGATATCAGATTGGAGGGAGAGTGTATGAAGGAGGTGAATGTATTCAGATATTTAGGAGTGGATGTGTCAGCAGATGGGTCTATGAAGGATGGGATGAATCACAGAACTGATGAGGGGAAAAGGGTGAGTGGTGCACTTAGGAGTCTGTGGAAGCAAAGAGGGGAATGTATGAGAGTATAGTTGTACCAACACTCTTGTAAGGGTGTGAAGCATGGGTGATGAATATTGCAACAAGGAGAAGGCTGGAGGCAGTGGAGATGCCATGTCTGAGGGCAATGTGTGATGTGAATATAATGCAGAGAATTCGTAGTTTGGAAATTAGGAGGTGTTTGATTACCAAAACTATTATCCAGAAGGCTGAGGAGGGGCTGTTGAGGTGGTTCGGACATGTAGAGAGAATGGAACAAAACAGAATGACTTCAAGAGTGTATAAATCTGTAGTAGAGGGAAGGCGGGGTAGGGGTCGGCCTAGGAAGGGTTGGAGGGAGGGAGTAAAGGAAATTTTGTGTGCGAGGGGCTTGTACTTCCAGCAAGCGTACATGAGCGTATTTGATAGGAGTGAATGGAGACAAATGCTTTTTAATACTTGACGTGCTGCTGGAGTGTGAGCAAAGTAACATTTGTGAAGGGATTCAGGGAAACCGGCAGGCCGGACTTGAGTCCTGGAGATGGGAAATACAGTGTCTACACTCTGAAGGAGGGGTGTTAATATTGCAGTTTTATAACTGTAGTGTAAAGCACCCCTCTGGCATGATAGTGATGGAGTGAATGATGGTGAAAGTTTTTCTTTTTCGGGCCACCCTGCCTTGGTGGGAATCTTCCGATGTGTTAATAAAATAAAATAATATATATATATATATATATATATATATATATATATATATATATATATATATATATATATATATATATATATATATATATATATATATAGGTGAACGTATTCAGATATTTGGGAGTGGACGTGTCAGCGGATGGGTCTATGAAAGATGAGGTGAATCATAGAATTGATGAGGGAAAAAGAGTGAGTGGTGCACTTAGGAGTCTGTGGAGACAAAGAACTTTGTCCTTGGAGGCAAAGAGGGGAATGTATGAGAGTATAGTTTTACCAACGCTCTTATATGGGTGTGAAGCGTGGGTGATGAATGTTGCAGCGAGGAGAAGGCTGGAGGCAGTGGAGATGTCATGTCTGAGGGCAATGTGTGGTGTGAATATAATGCAGATAATTCGTAGTTTGGAAGTTAGGAGGAGGTGCGGGATTACCAAAACTGTTGTCCAGAGGGCTGAGGAAGGGTTGTTGAGGTGGTTCGGACATGTAGAGAGAATGGAGCGAAACAGAATGACTTCAAGAGTGTATCAGTCTGTAGTGGAAGGAAGGCGGGGTAGGGGTCGGCCTAGGAAGGGTTGGAGGGAGGGGGTAAAGGAGGTTTTGTGTGCGAGGGGCTTGGACTTCCAGCAGGCATGCTTGAGCGTGTTTGATAGGAGTGAATGGAGACAAATGGTTTTTAATACTTCCAGCAGGCATGCTTGAGCGTGTTTGATAGGAGTGAATGGAGACAAATGGTTTTTAATACTTGACGTGCTGTTGGAGTGTGAGCAAAGTAACATTTATGAAGGGATTCAGGGAAACCGGCAGGCCGGACTTGAGTCCTGGAGATGGGAAGTACAGTGCCTGCACTCTGAAGGAGGGGTGTTAATGTTGCAGTTTAAAAACTGTAGTGTAAAGCACCCTTCTGGCAAGACAGTGATGGAGTGAATGATGGTGAAAGTTTTTCTTTTTCGGGCCACCCTGCCTTGGTGGGAATCGGCCGGTGTGATAATAAAAAAAAAAATAATATATATATATATATATATATATATATATATATATATATATATATATATATATATATATATATATATATATATATATAAACACTGCGACTAGCCAAGGAGTCGAGCCCATGCTGCTTTGGCCCACGTCATGGCGAGCCAAAACACAAGACGCTCTAGTTTACGCGACCACGAAATCCTCAAGAATGACGCACCCAGCCAAGCTA
>NC_091295.1:62168226-62178226 GCF_038502225.1 Cherax quadricarinatus | reverse complement strand
TAACCTTTATTTTAGGTATTAATATATCCTTCACTGGAGGTGTAAGCGGATACATGTACCCTTAAGGACGATCGTGTAATCGAAAGGATTACTAATTTAAAAGTAATTTTTTTCATTATATTTTCTTATGTTAGTAATCTAATGAATAATCATAATAATACAATGTTATTGTATTATTATTCATTAGATTAGATAGTATGACAAATTATGTTACGAACTGTACTGTAATAACAAAATTATTTTTAACCCGAAGGAATATGTATCCATATGTATGATAGTCAATAATGGTATGCTTTTGTGTAAGTACTCTTTATATATTGGCAAAAAATTTAGAGATCTATCCATTCTCTCTCTTGGTAAGATGTCTCAATGAAATATGAAGTGTGTAGATGGAGTCTGAGACTGGTGTTTATATAGAGAAACTTGTGTGGGTAATGGATGAGATGAGAGAGAAGGAAATGGGAGACTGACGGATGGTTTCAGAGTGGATGGTGGTTCGGGTGGGAGTGGGTTGGTGGTTGGGGTGTTAGCAGTGGGGTGGGCTGGTGGTGGGAGTGGAGGGGGTTAACGAAGATGGAAATGTGAGTGGTGGTACTAAGGAAGAGAGGTGGCTTTAGTGTGTGTGTGTGTGTGTGTGTGTGTGTGTGTCATCTACGATTTATTAACAGAATAAAGAGCAGAGCCAGACGACTCATTTCTCGTCTGCATCCGGCCTGGATAAATCTCATTTCAGCAGAGCCTTCAGCACCGGAAGGATGTAGCCAGACTTACTGTTATGAACAAGGCCATTGTTGTTAATGGCCTTGTTCAAGAAGAAGACAGCATCTGCACAACAAGACGGACACCAAACAGCAACTTCACGATGACTGTACCCTTTTGAAGAACATAACTTCATATAAGAGTATTCCTTGAATAACTCGTGTCTGGAACATGTTCGTACAGCACAAAGACATCGTCGATACAAAGTCAGATGACCAACTGAAATTGCTGGCCCACAGAAGACTCCAACTTCATCCTCTTCCCTATTTGTATCTTCCATAAGAATACAGACTTTCATATGACCTGACATAGGTGACATCCCTTAACTTGTACAAATGAAGGATTTTTTTTGCCTAAACATGTAAAAAAAATTGAGTAAAGAAAAAAAAGATGAGATACGAGATGATGAATAAGGGTTAAGAGACGAAAGGAATGAGACAACAGAGACGAGAGAGAGGTGAGAGATGAGACATTAGCTTCATAAATAAATATGAAATTCAAAATCTTTTCACAGCATATTAGATTGATGGGAATCGTACTTAATTAAATATTTCTTTGGAGTGTTCATCGACCAACTGAATTTCATTTTATCCAGCGAGCGTGCGGGTGATGGTGCTACAGATCCAAAGTACCCAGCGAGTGTGCGGGTGATGGTGCTACAGATCCAAAGTACCCAGCGAGCGTGCGAGTGATGGTGCTACAGATCCAAAGTACCCAGCGAGCGTGTGGGTGATGGTGCTACAGATCCAAAGTACCCAGCGAGCGTGCGGGTGATGGTGCTATAGATCCAAAGTACCCAGCGAGTGTGCGGGTGATGGTGCTACAGATCCAAAGTACCCAGCGAGCGTGCGAGTGATGGTGCTACAGATCCAAAGTACCCAGCGAGTGTGCGGGTGATGGTGCTACAGATCCAAAGTACCCAGCGAGCGTGCGAGTGATGGTGCTACAGATCCAAAGTACCCAGCGAGTGTGCGGGTGATGGTGCTACAGATCCAAAGTACCCAGCGAGCGTGCGGGTGATGGTGCTACAGATCCAAAGTACCCAGCGAGCGTGTGGGTGATGGTGCTACAGATCCAAAGTACCCAGCGAGCGTGCAGGTGATGGTGCTACAGATCCAAAGTACCCAGCGAGCGTGTGGATGATGGTGCTACAGATCCAAAGTACCCAGCGAGCGTGCGGGTTATGGTGCTACAGATCCAAAGTTGCGTAGCCATCCCAAGATGGGATGTGGTTTTGTTTATAATAATAGTCTGGAATCTTTTCTAGAATATAGATTCCTAAATGAAGCACAAGTGTCTCATTTATTGTCAGTTTTCTAAATCATTTATACAACAAGAGGTTGTCAAGTATCAAACACTGTTTGAAAGGCTTCAGAATTGATTTCCTGTTACACCAGGTATAAATGTATAGAAATGTAAATAAAAAAGACATGCAGAATGTTGTGCGCATTAAAAAATATTTATCTGAAGTGGGTATTTAGCTTTGAATGGATAGGTGACTGTAGGATAAATTACTTGAGTACAAGCCACTGCCTATTACAAAGTAATTTCCATATCTGTGTATGCAGGAAGCGAATTCACACGTACAATAAAACCCAACCCCACACTCACCAGTAACTACATCAGTATACATACCCACAGTAATACTACTACTATTGCTTCTGCTGCTACTGCTTCTTCTAGCTACTGTTACTACTTCTACTGGCTACTGTTACTTCTACTACTGTTACTTCTACTACTACTGTTATTATTACTGCTGGTGCTGTTTATAGTGCTGCTGCTGCTGCTGCTACTACTACTACTACTACTACTACTACTACTACTACTACTGCTGCTGCTGCTGCTGCTGCTGCTATCGCTGCACCTGCTACTACTACTACTACTACTACTACTACTACTACTACTACTACTACTACTACTACTACTACTACTACTACTACTGTTACACCCTTTTGTCGATTTTAAGTAGACAGTTTCTACTTGTTATCATTGCAATGGTATACTTTTACAAGTTATTTTTGCTATTTCACTTAATATTATATTCAGGAGTAATTCAATTAGTAGCTAAACTGGATTTACTCGACTTTATAATATTATCTGGTCGTATTACTTAGCTTTGTACATAGGTAGGTTATTTAATTAGTCCAAACTGCTGGTGCGACCTGGCCAACCACCAGTAGGAGTCAAAGTTGGCTGGTAAAGCCTCACTTTGTTCAATTCATACCTTCCTCTGGACCAGGAAGGGTCTAGGGGGGTATCCACTTCTAAATCACCATTCGCCTCCCTAGAAAATACCAGGAATTTTCGGAAACTTATTGCTAAGACTTATCTCGGTTGGAGAAGGCGGTTGAGAAGCTCTTAGAGAAAGTGAAGCCAAGTGAGCAAGCCTCTGTGTTGTAAGAGGGTTTATTGTAAAGTGAACCCTATGAAAGAGCTCTGTCAATGTGATGTTCGAGTTTTTAAGCAACGTCTGTGCATGTACATGTACTGATATTTCCTGACTCAGAGCCATTTGTAAATACTTAACCTAGTACTGTGATGTTTTAATGAGGAATGGGATAAGCGTTCTACTCATAGTGCAAAATATGAGAAAGTGGATTTAAGTGGTTATCATGGTTATTAATAAATTAAATAGAAACCAAGAAAATTCCTTTTTCTCTACGAGTGAAACCCCCCTAGACGTGCTACGTTTGTTAGTTTGTTACGCAAAGTACTATAACTCAGGGACCAACTGACTTTGTTCTTAACACTACTATCACTATTATTGCTGCTATTACTTCTACTACTACTGCTGCTGCTGCTGTTTCTACTACTACTGCTGCTACTACTACTACTAACTACTGTTACTACTAACTACTGTTATTGTTACTACTACTGTTACCACCACTACTACTACTGCTGCTGCTACTATTGCTACTACTACTACTACCACTAGCACTATTATTACTGTTATTCTACTACTGCTGCTGTTGCTGCTGCTTCTACTACTGATACCACTAATGCTACTGGTGCTACTACTACTACTGATACTACTGCTGCTGCTAATAACAATGCTACTTCATCCTTCTCTTTCCCCTCGTCGTCTTCCTCCTCCACTTACCCTCTCTTCTTTCTTCCTCCCTCTTCTTCTTCATTCCTCCTCCCATACTCCCTCCTCCTTTTTTATCCCTCCTCCCCCTCCTCCCTCTTCCCTCTTCATCTTCCCTCTTCATCTTCTTTTCTTCTTTTCTCATTCTTCTTCCTCGTCTCTCCTCTTCCCTCATCTTCCTTTCCCTTCCTCCTGTCTCCTCATCTTTCTTTCCCCTCCTCCTGTCTCCTCATCTTTCTTTCCCCTCCTCCTGTCTCCTCATCTTTCTTTCCCCTCCTCCTGCCTCCTCATCTTCCTTTCCCCTCCGCCTGCCTCCTCATCTTCCTTTCCCCTCCTTTTGCCTCCTCATCTTCCTTTCCCCTCCTCCTGCCTCCTCATCTTCCTTCCCCTCCTCCTGTCTCCTCATCTTCCTTCCCCTCCTCCTGTCTCCTCATCTTCCTCCCTCCTCCTCCTCTCTCCTCATCTTCCTTCTCTCTTCCTCTCTTCCTTCCTCCCTCCTTCTCCTCCTTCTTTTCTTCCCTCTTATTCATTCATCCTATTTCGTCCCTCCTCCCACTCTTCCCTCCTGCTGCGCTGCTGTACTGCTGTGTTGCTGCTGCTGCAACCTCCATTGACAGTGCCATGCTGCTTCGTCTGCCACAGCAGCAGCAGTTGCTTTCGCTGCAGCTTCATTAACAGTCTCAGGAACAGCACCAGTAACCATCATAGTATTGAAAGTAATAGCAGGAGCGACGCTGTTAGCAATGATATTAATAGTACCAGCAGCTGCATCATTAGTAACCATGGTAGCAACTGCAGCAGCAGTAACAAACGTGGTAGCAGAAGCTGCAGTAGCAGCAGCGGTACCAGCATCGGCTCCAGCAGCAACAGCGACACCATCAGGAGCGTCTGCAGCAGCAGCATCAACAATAGCGACAGCATCAGCAGCGTCTGCAACAGCAGGTGCAGCAATAACAGCGACACCCTCATCAGCATCAGTTGCAGCTTCACTAGTAACAGCGACAATATCAACAGCGACAGCAGCACCAACAGCAGCAGCAATGACACTAGCAGCTATCCGATCAGAAATAGTTCAGCAACAGCAGCATGACGAAGAAGTCGAAGTCAGCAACAACCGAGCACTATCTTCCTCCTGTCTAACCTTATTTGCATGGTTCATTATTCCAGGAGGCGCACCTGGGTGAGTACTGAGAACTGGGGAGAGCAATGGCTGAACGGAGAATACTGGGGAAGGTACTGGGAGAGCAAAGAGTATACTAGGCGAGTACTGAGCAGAGTACTGGAAGAGAACTAGAGAATACTAGCTGAATAATGGGTTGATTAGTAGGTGAATTCTGGAAAGAGTTATGGGTGAGCACTGGGAAGAGTACGAGGTATGCACTGGGAAGAGTACGAGGTATGCACTGGGAAGAGTACGAGGTATGCACTGGGAAGAGTACGAGGTATGCACTGGGAAGAGTACGAGGTATGCACTGGGAAGAGTACGAGGTATGCACTGGGAAGAGTACGAGGTATGCACTGGGAAGAGTACGAGGTATGCACTGGGAAGAGTACTAGGCGTGCACTGGGGAGAGAAATGAGAGGACGTTTACAATGCACTCTCATTGATGGTTTTTAATAAGGCAATACGGGTAAGTTTAATCTGGTAATGGAGCAGATTTTCCCCATTCTAAGAGCATTGCTTTTTCTATTTCTACTTAATTATTTATATTAAAGAGCTTTTTTGTCAACCTAGGTAAAGTTTTTTGTACAAAGTGGTGTGTAAGTCTGGAGCATAAAATTCAGCAACAGAGAAAGTGAGTTAGCTTTAAAATTATAATAGTTTGGTATCCGAGATGATGGTAAAACTAGGTAAATGTGTCTTTCCTGGTATAATGCAAGGGTCATATTAAAGGTGCTGCATGAGAGAGAGAGAGAGAGAGAGAGAGAGAGAGAGAGAGAGAGAGAGAGAGAGAGAGAGAGAGAGAGAGAGAGAGAGAGAGAGAGAACAAACACACGCACACACATTTAAGAAGAGGTATGATAAAACTCATGGCGCAGGGAGATAATGTTCTAGTAGCGACCAGTGCAGAGGCAATGCCAGAAGCTGTGACTCGACCCCTGCAACCTCAATTAGGTGAGTATAATTAAATGAGTACAAACACACACACATTTTTCCTAACGTGTATTATTTCACAGGTTATGTGTCTACGCTTTCCCATGTCTTGACTGACACCTTCTCACGAGTTTCCTATTTATTAGGTAAACAAATACTTGGCCCTTCTGGCAAGCATGCCTGATGTAATGTGGTTGAAACCTAGCACGAGTTAAATGCCTTTCTTTTGGATTATTTCTAAAATACTAACACTCACATAAATTTAAACTTCTTTCATCATGGGTTTGTGTAAATAGAGCTTTCTTGTCAATACATTCTCGTTAGAGAATTGAGGTTAGCATTGCACGGCTCCTTTCAGCGACGTCTTTCAATATTTCATCAGCTGGTGAGGTGCAGACCATGGAACGATTGAGTCAGACTTCGTCTTAAAATCACGAAGATATAGCAGTGTTTCCTTCTGTTACTAGCTATGGTTGCTCTGCCAGACTAATGGTCAAATGTGGAATATTTGAACGGACATACAGGCTAAGTGTCTGTATTTATTTAAGTTAGGGTGTTAAATTAGGAAAGTGTTAATAATGAAACGTTAGCAGCTTTGCCACTATTAGATTAGTTACCATCATATTTACTTACCCTAGTGCTGTTTATAAACTTAAAAAATATAACAAGCTAATGTGTTTAATAGTTTGATAATTTCTTTTAAATTTAAATTAAAAATGGGATCTGGAACCCAGGGAATGTGGAACCCATGGGACGTGGAACCCATGGGATGTGGAACGCAGAGTATGTGGAACCCATGGGGCGTGAAACCCAGGGAATATGGAACCCATGGGACGTGGAACCCATGGGACGTGGAACGTAGAGTATGTGGAACCCATGGGACGTGAAACCCAGGGAATGTGGAACCCATGGGACGTGGAACCCATGGGACGTGGAACCCATGGAACGTGGAACCCATGGGACGTGGAACCCATGGGACGTGGAACCCATGGGACGTGGAACCCATCGGACGTGGAACCCATGGGACGTGAGACCCAGGGAATGTGGAACCCAGGGAATGTGGAACCCATGGGACGTGGAACCCATGGGACGTGGAACCCATGGGACGTGGAACCCAGGGAATGTGAAACCCATGGGATGTGGAATCCAGGGAATGTGGAACCCATGGGACGTGGAACCCAGGGGATGTGGAACCCAGGGAACGTGGAACCCATGGTATGTGAAACCCAGGGGATGTGGAACCCATGGGACGTGGAACCCAGAGGATGTGGAACCCAGGGAATGTGGAACCCATTGGATGTGTAATCCAGGGAATGTGGAACCCATGGGACGTGGAATCCAGGGAATGTGGAACCCATGGGACGTGGAACCCAGGGGATGTAGAACCCAGGGAACGTGAAACCCATGGGACATGAAACCCAGGGGATGTGGAACCCATGGGACGTGGAACCCAGAGGATGTGGAACCCAGGGAATGTGGAACCCATGGGACGTGGAACCCAGGGAATGTGGAACCCATGGGATGTGGAATCCAGGGAATGTGGAACCCATGGGACGTGGAACCCAGGGGATGTTGAACCCAGGGAACGTGGAACCCATGGGATGTGAAACCCAGGGGATGTGGAACCCATGGGACGTGGAACCCAGGGGATGTGGAACCCAGGGAATGTGGAACCCATGGGACGTGGAACCCAGGGAATGTGAAACCCATGGGATGTGGAATCCAGGGAATGTGGAACCCATGGGACGTGGAACCCAGGGGATGTGGAATCCAGGGAATGTGGAACCCATGGGACGTGAAACCCAGGAGATGTGGAACCCATGGGACGTGAAATCAAGGGGATATGGAACCCATGGGACGTGGAAACCAGGGGATGTGGAACCCAGGGGATGTGGAACCCAGGGAATGTGGAACCCGTGGGACGTGGAACCCATGGGACGTGGAACCCAGGGGATATGAAACCCAGGGAATGTGGAACCCATGGGATGTGGAGCCAAGGGAATGTTGAACCCAGGGAATGTGAAGCCCATGGGACTTGAAACCCAGGGGATGTGGAACCCATGAGACGTGGAACCCAGGAATTGTGGAACCTAGGGAATGTGGAACCTATGGGATGTAGAACCCAGGGGATGTGGAACCCATGGGACGTAGAACCCAGGGGATGTGGAACCCATGGGACGTAGAACCCAGGGGATGTGGAACCCATGGGACGTAGAACCCAGGGGATGTGGAACTCATGGGACGTGGAACCCAGGGGACGTGGAACCCAGGAGATGTGGAACCCAGGGAATGTGGAACCCATGGGACGTGGAACCCAGGGGATGTGGAACCCAGGGGATGTGGAACCCATGGGACGTGGAACCCAGGGGATGTGAAACACATGAGACATGGAACCCAGGGGATGTAGAACCAAGGAAATGTGGAACCCATGGGACATGGAATCCAGGGGATGTGGAACTCAGGGAATGTGGAACCAAAAGGATTTGGTACCCAGGCGATGTGTTTATTATGCCTATTCATAAATACTCATCGAGATTTTTTGAGATAGGCGGTGTTAGCACTGTACCAGCATCGGCACGTGTCAACACGGCAGTGATGAAAATTAGCCACATGTGCAGCATCTGGATATCTTTATTTTAGACGTATCGCCAACCAGTGGCTTTAGCAATACTAATTCAAGGACAGAATTAGAAGACAGTAGAAGTATATACAAAAGATGAGGTAATCGGTCCCTCAGCCTTGGAGTTGCATATATGTGTAATTTTCATCTTGTCGGTATTGTATACCGTTCATGTATAACATGGTAGTACAATGACATTGTGGAATCACAGCTTCTTTGACTCGTCTCTGGGTATACCTTAAATAATGGGTTATCTAGCGCGCGCGCGCGCACACACACACACACATACACACACACACACACACACACATACACATACACACACACACACACACACACACACACACGCATACATACACACGCACACACACACATATACAAACACACACACACACACACACACACACACACACACACACACATACACACACACACATACACACACACATACACACATACATACATACACACACACATACACACATACACACACACATACACATACACACATACACACACACACACACATACACACACACACATACAACAGACAACAGAGCCCAAGGAAAGCCGAGAAGGGAAAATGACAGGCCACTGAGCCCAAGTACATTAGCCAGTGAAACTGATGAAAGGAAAGCTGCAGTGGAGGAAACCAAATTAAATGAGGGGATACACAGGGATATGCAGTGGGAGAATGAAAGGGTGAGGTCAGTCTTTGTGTATGGGCTACAGGAAGTTGAAGGGGAAACATATGAAGCAAGAAAACAAGGGGAAAAAAAGCAATTGAAAGCATCATGAAAGCAATAGGAGAGGACGACATGACCCAGCTGGAAAATTTTCGGAGAATAGGGGGGTTTGTAAAAAAAAGAACCCGGCCAGTGAGAGTGACCTTCAAGGCAGAAGCGACTCAAACCAGGATCCTGCAGGAGAAAGCACGATTAAGGGACATGCCGGCATACAGGAAGGTGTATCTCGACCGCGACAGAACACAAGAAGAAAGGCAGAAATTGAGAGAGATGGTACAAAGGCGAAAGGAGGAAAGAGAGGGGATGGAGAAGACAGACAGGAGATCCCAGACCCAGGAAGATCAAATACAGCCTCCCTCACAACTTCCTATAGAAGCCTCCCAACCAGGTCAACCTCAGTGCAACCAAACACTCTAAATCAAAACACCCATGCCACATCCAATGCCCCCACCCACTACATTACAAACTCCACCCCCACAGCAACAACCCATAGTTCCTTACCAGGTCTCCCACTTCCCCAACCCCAATATACCTCCCAGACCACAGTCTTAGAAAAGAAGTTGAAGGTGTGGTATACAAATGCAGATGGAATAACAAACAAGTATGAGGAGTGGCATGAAAGAATCAAAGAGACATCCCCAGACATAATAGCACTCACAGAAACAAAACTCACCAGAATAATAACAGATTCA
>NC_091295.1:62105726-62163226 GCF_038502225.1 Cherax quadricarinatus | reverse complement strand
GCGCTGTGTGTACCCCTAACAACAATATTCAACACATCTATCGAAACAGGGAGATTGCCTGAGGCATGGAAGACAGCAAATGTAGTCCCAATCTTTAAAAAAGGAGACAGACATGAAGCACTAAGCTACAGAAAAGTGTCACTGACATGTATAGTATGCAAAGTCATGGAGAAGATTATCAGTAGAAGAGTGGTGGAACACCTAGAAAGGAATGATCTCATCAACAGCAGCCAACATGGTTTCAGGGACGGGAAATCCTGTGTCACAAACCTACTGGAGTTCTATGACATGGTGACAGCAGTAAGACAAGAGAGAGAGGGGTAGGTGGATTGCATTTTCTTGGGCAGCAAGGAGGCGTTTGACACAGTTCCACACAAGAGATTAGTGCAAAAAGTGGAGGACCAAGCAGGGATAACAGGGAAGGGACTACAATGGATCAGAGAATACTTGTCAGGAAGACAGCAGCGAGTCATGGTACGTGGCGAGGTGTCAGAGTGGGCACCTGTGACCAGCGGAGTCCCACAGGGGTCAGTCCTAGGACCAGTGCTGTTTCTGGTATTTGTGAACATGACGGAAGGAATAGACTCTGAGGTGTCCCTGTTTGCAGATGACGTGAAGTTGATGAGAAGAATTCATTCGATCGAAGACCAGGCAGCACTACAAAGGGATCTGGACAGGCTGCAGACCTGGTACAGCAATTGGCTCCTTGAGTTCAATCCCATCAATTGCAAAGTCATGAAGATTGGGGAAGGGCAAAGAAGACCGCAGACGTAGGGGGCCAGAGACTACAAACTTCACTCAAGGAAAAAGATCTTGGGGTGAGTATAACACCAGGCACATCTCCTGAAGCGCACATCAACCAAATAACTGCTGTAGCAAATGGGCGCCTAGCAAACCTCAGAACAGCATTCCGACATCTTAATAAGGAATCATTCAGGACCCTGTACACCGTGTACGTTAGGCCCATATTGGAGTATGCGGCACCAGTTTGGAACCCACACCTAGCCAAGCACGTAAAAAAACTAGAGAAAGTGCAAAGGTTTGCAACAAGACTAGTCCCAGAGTTAAGAGGTATGTCCTACGAGGAGAGGTTAAGGGAAATGAACCTGACGACACTGGAGGACAGGAGAGATAGGGGGAACATGATAACGACATACAAAATACTGAGAGGAATTGACAAGGTGGACAAAGAGAGGATGTTCCAGAGATTGGACACAGTAACAAGGGGACACAGTTGGAAGCTGAAGACTCAGATGAATCACAGGGATGTTAGGAAGTATTTCTTCAGCCACAGAGTAGTCAGGAAGTGAAATAGTTTGGGAAGCGATGTAGTGGAGGCAGGATCCATACATAGCTTTTAGCGGAAGTATGATAAAGCTCACGGTTCAGGGAGAGTGACCTAGTAGCGACCAGTGAAGAGGCGGGGCCAGGAGCTTGGACTCGACCCCTGCAACCTCAACTAGGTGAGTACAACTAGGTGAGTACATGCACAGCAGCAAGGGGACACAGTTGGAAGTTGTGTCAGACAATTACATCACTGTGTCAGACAACAGCACTGTGTCAGATAACAACAGTATGTCATACAATAACAGAAGTGTGTCAGACAATAACATCACTGTGTCAGACAATAGCAGTAGGTGATAATTAAGACACATGTGCAGCATACAGGTGTATTCCGAAAATTTCACCTACGCAGTAGGCTTCAGTTGAATACAGAGGCAACAGAAACAATAGGGATGTGAAGACGATGTAATCAGTTCGTCACCCTGGAAGACGCAGTTTTGAGGTGGTCAGTCCCAGGGTGATGGACTGATTACATCGCCTTCATATCTCTACGTCTGTTGCCTCTAAATTCAACTGAAGAGGCCTACTCTATTGACGAAACTTTTCGGAATAAAGTCACCTAATTGTTGCAAATGTGTCTTAATTATAAACTCGTCGGAATTATATACCACAGATTTACAATAACAACACAGTGTCTGACAGTAACAGTAGTGCGTGGATTACTTGTGAAGTGTTCCAGCCACTGTATTGCGGTTTATTTCTGAAGTGTTCCAGCCACGGTACTGCGGTTTTTATGTGAAGTGCTCCAGCCACGGCATTGCGGTTTTTATGTGAAGTGTTCCAGCCACGGCATTGCGGTTTATTTTTTAAGTGTTCCAGCCACGGTATTGCGGTATATATATGAAGTGTTCCAGCCACTGTATTGCTGTTTATTTTTGAAGCGTTCCAGCCACGGTACTTTGACTTATTCTTCTATAAGTCAATATAAAGTAGAGATAATAACGTATAGTATTAAACAATAAAACAGCCAATAGTTAATCTGACCAATAAAGGCGACAACAAGTTTATTCAGTAACCAAAATAAAGCATCTGAGCAACAACATATTAGCGAGGATAAATTCACTAATAATGTCAAAACTAGCGCAAGTCTGCCCCTTAACAAGGCAACAGGTGCTGGTTACCTACTTTGTGACATAATTAGGAGCCTGCGTCCTCTACAAGTTTGCAGCGGCAGTCATAAGGCAAGGGTAAGAGTGGTGGGATCCCCGTGGGTTTGAAAGTGCTGATGATGTCGTTAGGAGAGTCAGTTCCGTTCGTTGGAGAGTCAGGGCGGTCCACTGGAGTCAAGGCTGTCCGTTGGAGAGTCAGGGCCGCCCATTGGAGAGTCAGGGCCGTCCGTTGAAGAGTCAGGGCCGTCTGTTGGAGAGTGAAGGCAGTCCGTTGGAGAGTCAGAGCGGTTCGTTGGAGAGTCAGGGCGGTCCGTTGGAGAGTCAGAGCGGTCCGTTGGAGAGTCAGAGCGGTCCGTTGGAGAGTTACGGCAGTCCGTTGGAGAGTCAGTGGCAGTCATAAGGCAAGGGTAATAAGAGTGGTGGGATCCCCGTGGGTTTTAAAGAGTTGATGATGTCCTTAGGAGAGTCAGGGCGGTCCGTTGGAGAGTCAGGGCGGTCCGTTGGAGAGTCAGGGCGGTCCGTTGGAGAGTCAGGGCGGTCCGTTGGAGAGTCAGGGAGGTCCGTTGGAGAGTCAGGGCCGTCCGTTGGAGAGTCAGTGCGGTCCTTTGGAGAGACAGAGGGGTTCGTTGGAGTCAGGGCGGTCCGTTGGAGAGTCAGAGCGGTCCGTTGGAGAGTCAAGGCTCTCCGTTGGAGAGTCCGAGGGGTTCGTTGGAGAGTCAGGGCGGTCCGTTGGAGGTCAGAGCGGCCCGTTGGAGAGTCAGGGCCATCCGTTGGAAAGTCAGGGCCGTCCGTTGGAGAGGCAGGGCCGTCCGTTGGAAAGTCAGGGCCGTCCGTTGGAGAGGCAGGGCCGTCAGTTGGAAAGTCAGGACTGTCCGTTGGAGAGTTAGGGCGGTTCGTTGAAAAGTCAGGGCTATCCGTCCTAACACTAGGGCCATCTGACGGAGGGGAAGGGGCTGTGGCCATCCGTCGGGGCGCTATAGTCATCCGTCGGGGCGCTGTGGCCATCCGTCGGGGCGCTGTGGCCATCCGTCGGGAAGAGAATGCTGAAGGAATTTAGGCAAATTTCTATTAGCAAACGAACTGCTGCAGTTCTAGCAGCAAAGATACTATATACATTTGTGATTTCGTTATTTTAACAGATACACTGGAGGTGGCTGTAAATATATGTATTTATAAGTTCACTGTTAAATATGTTAACAATAATGGGAAACTAAATTGTAATGAACATTTATCATTGTTGAGTAATAACCCACATGGGGGCACAAACACAGAAGATTAATTAATCTGTATATTTCGATCCTCTTCTGGGATCCTATTCATCTGCTGAAGAGGTTATTATAGATCATATTAACAGTAAGTCCCTCATCGTAATCAAAACTAAGCGCTAAACCAGAGCCTTATAAAGGGTAATAAGTCACGGAACTGATAGGATTCAAACCCCACCAGTTCCTGGGTTTGTTTGCATCAAGTTAATCAGATTTCATAAATCATGATGGTTCGGTCCAAGGAAGGGGAGGTCAGATCCGTTTCCTTGAATCAGGATCTCCTCACCAGCGTCTAGCAATCTCTCCTGATAGCGGGGTTCGAAAGGGGGTTCTGACCGAAAGCATAACTGCAGTGTTTTATTGTTGGGGTTACACAGCACCTGGGGAATGGCAGGTTATGAGCTAACGTCTTAGGAGATGGAGGACATCTCCAGTTCCTGGAATCAAGAGAAAGTCACCAGTATTAAATCACTCATCACTAGAAGGTTCTATCACCAGTATCATATCACCACCATCACTTGAAGCTATAACACCAGCACCATAGCACCCCATCACTAGAAGTTATAACACCAGCACCATAGCACCCCATCACTAGAAGCTATATCACCAGCACCATAGCATCACCATCACTAGAAACTATATCACCAGCACCATAGCACCCTCTCACTAGAAGCTATATCACTAGCACCATAGCACCGTCATCACTAGAAGCTATATCACCATCACCATAGCACTCCATCACTAGAAGCTATATCACCAACACCATAGCACCGTCATCACTAGAAGCTATATCGCCAGCACCATAGCATCACCATCACTAGAAGCTATATCACCAGCACCATAGCATCACCATCACTAGAAACTATATCACCAGCACCATAGCACCCCATCACTAGAAGCTATATCACCAGCACCATAGCATCACCATCACTAGAAACTATGTCACTAGCACCATAGCATCACCATCACTAGAAACTATATCACCAGCACCATAGCACCGTCATCACCAGAAGCTATATCACTAGCACCATAGCACCGTCATCACTAGAAACTATATCACTAGCACCATAGCACCGTCATCACTAGAAACTATATCACCAGCACCATAGCACTGCTATCACTAGAAGCTGTATCACCAGCACCATAGCATCACCATCACTAGAAACTATATCACCAGCACCATAGCATCACCGTCACTAGAAGCTACAGCACCAGCACTATAGCACCGTCATCACTAGAAGCTATATCACCAGCACCATAGCAACGTCATCACTAGAAGCTGTATCACCAGCACCATAGCACCCCATCACTAGAAGCTATATGACCAGCACCATAGCACCCCATCACAAGAAGCTATATGACCAGCACCATAGCACTCCACAAGAAGCTGTATCACCAGCACCATAGGACCGCCATCACTAAAAGCTATATCACCAGCACCATAGCACTGCCATCACTAGAAGCTATAGCACCAGCACCATAGCATCACCATCACTAGAAACTATATCACCAGCACCATAGCATCCCATCACTAGAAACTATATCACCAGCACCATAGCACCGCCATCACTGGAAGCTGTATCACCAGCACCATAGCACCACCATCACTAGAAACTATATCACCAGCACCATAGCATCCCATCACTAGAAACTATATCACCAGCACCATAGCACCACCATCACTGGAAGCTCTATCACCAGCACCATAGCATCCCATCACTAGAAACTATATCACCAGCACCATAGCACCGCCATCACTGGAAGCTGTATCACCAGCACCATAGCACCACCATCACTAGAAACTATATCACCAGCACCATAGCATCCCATCACTAGAAACTATATCACCAGCACCATAGCACCACCATCACTGGAAGCTCTATCACCAGCACCATAGCATCACCATCACTAGAAACTATATCACCAGCACCATAGCATCCCATCACTAGAAACTATATCACCAGCACCATAGCACCGCCATCACTGGAAGCTCTATCACAAGCACCATAGCACCACCATCACTAGAGGGGTTCAGTAATCTGTGTTGCTTCCGTTTGAGTAATCACTTCAACTGGTATTAACCACTACTCGACCTGCATCATCCAGCGAGATGCTTACAGAGTTCGGAGGAGGCTTTTACCTAACCAACTACCTTCTCCTTAGTAACTGTCAAACATGATACTATTACGTGAGATGACCTTGCTTATTTCCTGAGACGTAGGTCTCTCACCTGTACCCTCAAACATACAGGTTCTCTAAGAGGATCAAGTAAGCCAGAAACATCTTCAGTCGTTATTGTACCTTCTCCTTAATTAACTACTCCAGTAACTGCAGATTTCACAGTGTTTTAATTGGACAAATTTTATAACACGAGTGTGTTACCAAGTCTTAAAATGAAAATTCAACCACCACTCACATGCTTGTTCCGTCCCGTTACCACAGCAATCATGATACAAAAAAATCCGTTTTATTAATCGCTCTAATGTTTTTTTTTTATCTGTTTATGAATTCAGAAATATTTACTATTAAGTTTTTTTTTATGGAGTGAGACTAATATAATTTTCTTTACCCTAGTAAACTTTAATTAATGCCGATGGCTAAACTTAGCCCTCCAGCACACCTCTCGGCATCACTGCCATCATCCTCTCCACTGACTGTTAGTTAATGGTGATGGGTCGTGGAAAAAATAAGACCGGTGTCAAAACACAGTCCTGACGAGTGTTACGCGTACTCCGCTGACCGCTTGACGCAGAACTAACATCATTTATTTAATCAAATACGACTCTAAATATTTTTTTTATCGTTACACTCATAGAGTTTTATTAGAAAAGTCTTTTGCTATGATTATTATTAAATACACGAATTTCCTTATTATACGCTTTTTTGTTTTGTTTAAAGCTTCTATGTGCAAAACACACACACAGAACATGGATCATACATAATCTGAGAACGGGTTGGGATCGAACCCATGGCGAGTGTCCTAAAACTCACAGACCACCTGCCTGTAATAGGATTTATCCAACTAGGTATATTCGTATACACCATAGGGTGGTTAGCATGGGGCCCACTTTGACCACAAATGCAGGTTTTTACAGACGAATCCCACTTGAGCATGACTGTGGCTTTCTCTAGCTCAAGTCTCTTTAAAGCCACCATCCTGACTCAAGAAATCGTAATAACGATTCATGGTTTGTCAATATGAATTTAGAATAACAAACTAAATATATTTATCAGTATAAAACACTTCTGTGAGCAAAGTACATCTTTGAAATACACACGACCTACAAAGGAAACATGCATTGCTTGACATACTGATCTACGTACTTACATCTAACAGAGCCAAGCTTAGTGGCATCAGCCACACTCGCCATACAACAAAGCATACTTAAACTGATATATAAAGGCACTTAACACAATCCTAACACAAAATACACACAACACAAAAACACCCAAACACAAAATATGCAAAACTCAAACAACATAGAACACAAAATGACAAAAGCCCCAATTAAGAACAACATAACAACACTAAATGCACACAAAACAATACACAATAGCAGTAGCGCTTACATCAAAACTCAAACAGCTGTTACAGCTTCAGGTCACATTAGGTTACCTTAGGTACTAAATCTAACAGATGCGCGTGTAGTATTATTGTCACCATCTAACATAACCCGACTGCCAACGACGTACTACAGCTGTCGTCGATTAATATCATCAGATATTATACTCACAATATATGACATGTTTATATTATTCTCACTCACAATTCACAGAATCCATACAACACTAGACAGATGCACCCCACTAGCATTCTCTCACCAGTCTCTCATGCCTCCAGACAAGGGCTCCATCACGGTCTTAATGCCAATATTTCCTTAACGTTGATCCTCAAATACCCAATCAAGAAACGCTGTCCAAACGACCCACTGTACAGGAATTCATTCCTGTTCATCGTCCTATAAAATTTTACCGCTATGACGTCTGATTCCCAGTTCAAACTAAGCATCTATTAACACCCACATCATGTGAACATAATAAACAACTATAATTGCTGCAGCTCGCGCCTCGACACTCGACAACCCTTCCTGCCTGTCCAACTCAAGGCCCTTAATCCTGACATGCTCCTTCCCGTCACCAAAAACTAATACCCGACCCTGCCACTTACGCAATTCGTCCACTTGCCCACAAAAACGGACTTCATCGAATACCTTGCATGCTTCTCCACAGACTTCCCAAGAACCATTAGTCACCACCTCTCAAATCAACATCACTGCTAGAGCTAGGAGTATTTCATGCAAAAAGTTTGACATGACCTCTCGTTCCCTAAGGGAAAATTTACAACCTTACAAAAACACAATGGATGTAAAGACTGCAATGGAACCCCTGACACTTGCCTAACAAAATGCCATGCAAACATTGACCTTTATCTTGCTTGGCGCTGCCACCAATATCATCGCCCTCAACAACCTCAAGCTGTCCATCAGATCTACTCGACTGAAAGTGCAGATGAGCGCACCAAACACTATTGAGTTACCCATTCTCAAAGAACTTTGCGCGCAACTCTCTACATAAAAATACAAAACACACTTGTACAGATCAAACAGGTCTAAACTACCCATTCTTACTGGTAATGTCACTGCTTCCCTTCGCAACTATTCACGCCAAAAAAAAAAAAAAAAACTGGAAAATCCTACCCTGAATTCTTTGCAACATATCACTAATTAAAGGGTAAACATTGACCATTTGGAAAAACAACAACTTTTCAGAATGTCATTAACCGCAATAACTTTAGACCTGAAATGGTTATAATCATAACCATAATTTTTTAAGAGGTGGACCGGTATACCAGCGGAAGTCCTCGGTCAAATTACCAAAAGCTCCTGCGGTTGGTCATCATATGGCTAAGACCTGCGTCAGGAAACACTTGTTTTGTTTTCCAACAAATCTTACCTAACCTAAGCAATGGCTTTTAGTAAGAAAGTTAAGTGATGAGGCCGTAGTCCTGCAAGCGGTTAAACATGCTACACTGTATCCTTTCCTAATTCTCTATCAGTGTCTCATCCCTTTCCCTGTGTTCATAATCTCCTAAATCTTTAAAGACCCCATCACCTGCGTGATAATTCACCTACCCCAGAACTGGCATCTAACCCACTCTCCAAGGCATAAGATTTTGAATTTATCCACTTTCACGCTCATTTCAGTCGCATTCCCAAAGAATCCTACTGCCTTTTCCAGCGATTCCAGTCTAGTATGCTCATTCCCCAATAACTGTGCATCTAAATATTTCAATACCTCTGAAAAAGCTCCCTCCTACTCTCATAACTCCACCCGAAACCCTGACACTGATCAGCCTATAAAACGGATCCTGCATGCACGTGAATAACATTGGAGACAACGGACACCTCTACCCTTAAGAACATAAGAGCAATAAAATGGTATAAAATACCGACAGGTTGTTAGGTAAGACACATATGCAACAGTTAGGTATCTTTATTTCGAAACGTTTCGCCTACACAGTAGGCTTCTTCAGTCGAGTACAGAAAAGTTGATAGAAGCAGAAGATACTTGAAGACGATGTAATCACTCCATCACCCTTAAAGTTTTGAGGTGGTCAGTCCCTCAGTCTGGAGAAGGGCATTGTTCCATGGAATGAAACAATATGGAGATGAAGTGACAGGATGGAGCCTTTTATAGCGCCAGGAGGTGAGACGTAGGTCACTAGGAGAGGTAAGATCTCAGATGTTGAGAGGACAGGTCCCTCTCAGATCCAACCGTTCTCACTAGTAGAGGTTGTCGAAGTTGATTGTAGGTCTGTACCAAGATACCCTTGTGTTGCAGTGTCAGACAGATTGAATAATAAAATGGTATAAAATACCGACAGGTTGTTAGGTAAGACACATATGCAACAGTTAGGTGATGGACTGATTACATCGTCTTGAAGTATCTTCTGCTTCTATCAACTTTTCTGTACTCGACTGAAGAAGCCTACTGTGTAGGCGAAACGTTTCGAAATAAAGATACCTAACTGTTGCATATGTGTCTTACCTAACAACCTGTCGGTATTTTATACCATTTTATTATTCAATCTGTCTGACACTGCAACACAAGGGTATCTTGGTACAGACCTACAATCAACTTCGACAACCTCTACTAGTGAGAACGGTTGGATCTGAGAGGGACCTGTCCTCTCAACATCTGAGATCTTACCTCTCCTAGTGACCTACGTCTCACCTCCTGGCGCTATAAAAGGCTCCATCCTGTCACTTCATCTCCATATTGTTTCATTCCATGGAACAATGCCCTTCTCCAGACTGAGGGACTGACCACCTCAAAACTTTAAGGGTGATGGACTGATTACATCGTCTTCAAGTATCTTCTGCTTCTATCAACTTTTCTGTACTCCTCTCCTTACGCCTTCCTCTTTGTTAGGTAAGACACATATGCAACAGTTAGGTATCTTTATTTTGAAACGTTTCGCCTACACAGTAGGCTTCTTCAGTCGAGTACAGAAAAGTTGATAGAAGCAGAAGATACTTGAAGACGATGTAATCAGTCCATCACCCTTAAAGTTTTGAGGTGGTCAGTCCCTCAGTCTGGAGAAGAGCATTGTTCCGTTGTCTGAAACAATATGAAGTTGAAGTGACAGAATGTGTCTTACCTAACAATCTGTCGGTATTTTATACCATTTTAATGTTCCTTCCTCTTTGTATTGGACTGATGAAGCCACTGTGTGGCGAAACGTTTCCTGAATAAAGATTCCCATATGCTGCATAAGTGTCTCAATCTTCAACTTGTCGGTTTTTCAAACCATTCATCACAACTGTCAGACACAGCAGCATCATGGGATCTTGTTACAAAGAATTCTTCAACACTTGTTCAACCTTTGGACGAAGACCTACTTCGACTAGTGGATGGTACCACTATGACCCCGCCTCCGCCTGCTTCACCTCACCTCACTACAGTATATAAGCCACGTCTACGGCCCTATGCTGTGAACATTAAAATGGTATAAAATACCGACAGATTGTTAGGTAAGACACATATGCAACAGTTAGGTATCTTTATTTCGAAACGTTTCGCCTACACAGTAGGCTTCTTCAGTCGAGTACAGAAAAGTTGATAGTAGCAGAAGATACTTGAAGACGATGTAATCAGTCCATCACCCTTAAAGTTTTGAGGTGGTCAGTCCCTCAGTCTGGAGAAGAGCATTGTTCCGTTGTCTGAAACAATATGAAGTTGAAGTGACAGGATGGAGCCTTTATATAGTGCCAGGAGGTGAGACGGAGGTTGCTTTGGGAGGGCAGGTCCCTCTCAAACCCAGCCGTTCTCACTAGTAGAGGTCGAAGTTGATGGTCTGTACCAAGATACCCTTGTGTTGCAGTGTCTGACAGAATGAACATTAAAATGGTATAAAATACCGACAGATTGTTAGGTAAGACACATATGCAACAGTTAGGTATCTTTATTTCGAAACGTTTCGCCTACACAGTAGGCTTCTTCAGTCGAGTACAGATCAACTTTTCTGTACTCGACTGAAGAAGCCTACTGTGTAGGCGAAACGTTTCGAAATAAAGATACCTAACTGTTGCATATGTGTCGGCCCTATGCTGTACATTCTACAAGATTGATGGACTGAACACATCGACTCCAGGTTGAGGGACTGATTACCTCATTCTCCTCCTCTCCTTACGCCTTCCTCTTTGTATTGGACTGATGAAGCCACTGTGTGGCGAAACGTTTCCTGAATAAAGATTCCCATATGCTGCATAAGTGTCTCAATCTTCAACTTGTCGGTTTTTCAAACCATTCATCACACTCGACTGAAGAAGCCTACTGTGTAGGCGAAACGTTTCGAAATAAAGATACCTAACTGTTGCATATGTGTCTTACCTAACAACATAAGAGCATAAGAATGGAGGAACACTGCAGAAGGCCTACTGGCCCATGCGAGGCAGGTCCTTATCAAAACGACTACTACCCAAAGCTTTGCAAGAAACAACTCCCGCACCCAATGACACCAATCAAACCCAGCCCCTCCCACTCATATATTTGTCCAGTCTCTTCTTAAAGCTACCCAAGGTCCTAGCCTCTATCACCCCACTGGGAAGACTGTTCCACGCATCTACAACTACCTTTATGTATGGATACTGCAGTCCCTAATCTACCATTAATCTTGAATCTATCCATAGCTTCCTACAAAGTATTCACCAAACTTACAATTTCTTCCTTAAAAAAATGCCGAAAGAGAATACTACTCAATACGCATAGGTTCCAGGTCCACCGAATAATATGCTCCTCGCCAATCAAGGTAGAATAAATCATTTCTGTTTTTTTCTCCCATGCATCACCTGTATTAATCAACATTAAGGGAATTATCAGCTAACATAGATCTTCTTAGATACAGTACTGGATGGTGTGACTCTCTCTCCCTCCCTACAACGCATTTTACCAATTCCCTAACACCGTAACAAAGAATTTATAATAGGGACATAGTGAAATCGACCGATACTTATGAATCCCCATCTGTAGTTTACCCTTTGCGACGAGGACTGTCATTGCTGTTGACTGAACCTGGTCTAATTGATCTCTCTCTTTATGACTTACCTGGAGTTTACCTGGAGAGAGTTCCGGGGGTCAACGCCCCCGCGGCCCGGTCTGTGACCAGGCCTCCTGGTGGATCAGAGCCTGATCAACCAGGCTGTTGCTGCTGGCTGCACGCAAACCAACGTACGAGCCACAGCCCGGCTGATCCGGAACTGACTTTAGGTGCTTGTCCAGTGCCAGCTTGAAGACTGCCAGGGGTCTGTTGGTAATCCCCCTTATGTGTGCTGGGAGGCAGTTGAACAGTCTCGGGCCCCTGACACTTATTGTATGGTCTCTTAACGTGCTAGTGACACCCCTGCTTTTCATTGGGGGGATGGTGCATCGTCTGCCAAGTCTTTTGCTTTCGTAGTGAGTGATTTTCGTGTGCAAGTTCGGTACTAGTCCCTCTAGGATTTTCCAGGTGTATATAATCATGTATCTCTCCCTCCTGCGTTCCAGGGAATACAGGTTTAGGAACCTCAAGCGCTCCCAATAATTGAGGTGTTTTATCTCCGTTATGCGCCCCGTGAAAGTTCTCTGTACATTTTCTAGGTCGCCAATTTCACCTGCCTTGAAAGGTGCTGTTAGTGTGCAGCAATATTCCAGCCTAGATAGAACAAGTGACCTGAAGAGTGTCATCATGGGCTTGGCCTCCCTAGTTTTGAAGGTTCTCATTATCCATCCTGTCATTTTTCTAGCAGATGCGATTGATACAATGTTATGGTCCTTGAAGGTGAGATCCTCCGACATGATCACTCCCAGGTCTTTGACGTTGGTATTTAGCTCTATTTTGTGGCCAGAATTTGTTTTGTACTCTGATGAAGATTTAATTTCCTCATGTTTACCATATCTGAGTAATTGAAATTTCTCATCGTTGAACTTCATATTGTTTTCTGCAGCCCACTGAAAGATTTGGTTGATGTCCTTTCCAAGCTACCCAAGTTTTTAGACTCTATAACCCCACTCGGTACATCATCAGATGCAGCATTCTTCACCTGACCTCAGCTGGACTATAAATACTCGCGTTCCTTCCCCCCCAGGTAGTTCTGTTTGTGACTTGAAAAAGCCCACTGTGTGGGCGAAACGTAGTCAATAAAGGATCACATTATACTGCATTTGTGTTTATATTGCCTTTCTAGCACAACTTGTCAGACACTGCAACATCATGGAATCTTGGTTCAGAGGACATCTACCAGACCTTCTTCACGGCTGCTGCAACTAACCCATCTCTTTGGGAAGGACCTACTTCCACTGGGGAATCCCGCCTACCAGTGACTTTGCCCTCGTCTGCTGCCCGTCCCTATCCACTGACACCTATATAACCGCCAGTCTTCTTGTCTTTGCTCCAGATTCTCCTCCACCACGATGCTGTGAACACTAACTCCAAGGCCGAGGGACTGATTACCTCATCTTTTGTATATAGTTCTACTGTCTTCCTATTATGTCCTAGAATCTGTATAGATAAAGCCACTGGATGGCGAAACGTCTACAATAAAGATATCCAGATGTTGCACATGTGTCTTAACTTTCATAATGTCGGTATTTTATACCTTTCTAGCACAACTTGTCAGACACTGCAACATCATGGAATCTTGGTTCAGAGGACATCTACCAGACCTTCTTCACGGCTGCTGCAACTAACCCATCTCTTTGGGAAGGACCTACTTCCACTGGGGAATCCCGCCTACCAGTGACTTTGCCCTCGTCTGCTGCCCGTCCCTATCCACTGACACCTATATAACCGCCAGTCTTCTTGTCTTTGCTCCAGATTCTCCTCCACCACGATGCTGTGAACACTAACTCCAAGGCCGAGGGACTGATTACCTCATCTTTTGTATATAGTTCTACTGTCTTCCTATTATGTCCTAGAATCTGTATTGATAAAGCCACTGGATGGCGAAACGTCTACAATAAAGATATCCAGATGTTGCACATGTGTCTTAACTTTCATATTGTCGGTATTTTATACCTTTCTAGCATATATTTGATACTCCCGGCTTGACAGCTCTCTTCAGTAACTCTACAACCGGCCGTGATGATGAGTTTCTTTTGACCCATGGCCATGGTGCGTGCACACCAGGGGTCGAGCTACCCATGAAATTTTAGAGGACAGCCCACGTCCTCCCAGGCAGCTGCGAGTGGTGTTAATACCTTTAATAATGGTTGTTGTTGTTTACATTCCAAAGAGCGCTAAATCCGTAAGTGGCTATAAAACACCTCTTTTTGGAATGAGAGACACGAAGAGTTTACTCTCACCATCGTCAAGAAACCTTCCCTGAGAAAGTTAATGTAAAAGATGGGGTTAGGGTGGGATAATTTCGCCAGGCGATATCCTGGGATCTTGTTGCTAAGCGACGGATGTTTGATCCCCAGCAAACTCCTTCAAGATGAAAGTTAATATTTACATATCTTATTGCTTATTAGCTATTCCCAAAAGTCTGAACCTAAAATTTATAATTATTTAGGCAAATACGTGGCTGCTTGAGTGGAGTTTGTCATGTTGATAAATTAGACACATGTGCAACTCTTGGGTATCTTTATTGAGGAAACGTTTCTGCACACAGTGGCTTCATCAGTCCATACATAGGAGAAAGTTGAAGAACAGAAGGAGAATGAAGTAATCAGTCCCTCAACCTTGAGTCGATGTGTTCAGTCCATCAATCTTGGACTGAACACATCGACTCAAGGTTGAGGGACTGATTACCTCATTCTCCTTCTGTTCTTCAAGTTTCTCCTATGTATGGACTGATGAAGCCACTGTGTGCCGAAACGTTTCCTCAATAAAGATACCCAAGAGTTGCACATGTATAACGGGTTTATTTGGTATTCTGGTAGCGGGTGGTTAAATGATATACTTCGGAGGCTTCTTACTTTATTGATAAGTAGTGGTGGGTTACACAGGCTTGTGTGTTTGTGCCCATGGCCCGGGCAGGGCCATGCCCACGAGCGAGAGCTGGGAGTACTTGTGTGTTGATGCCAGGCCGCTGTGTGAGTGAGAGCGAGGCAAGTCTGGGCATATTTCGCGGCATTCAGTGCTGCCCTCTATAGGCCTTGCCACTTCAGTATGCCCAGACTTGCCTCCCTCTCACTCACACAGCGGCCTGGCATCAACACACAAGTACTCCCAGCTCTCGCTCGTGGGCATGGCCCTGCCCGGGCCATGGGCACAAACACACAAGCCTGTGTAACCCACCACTACTTATCAATAAAGTAAGAAGCCTCCGAAGTATATCATTTAACCACCCGCTACCAGAATACCAAATAAACCCGTTATAAATGGTGGCAGCGGTGGGATACTGTAGCGTGGAGTCACTGGGACGCCACGTACAATTCTCGAAGAAATTCGGCAAATTTCGGCTGGATCCTGCTAGTACCTGTGTCTGGATGCTCAAAAGTGCAGACACGACATCAGGACAACTCGTTGAGAGACGGATGCTTCTTGTGTAGGGTGATGAAGTGAAGATGACTTCATACCTCTTCCTCCCTCTCTCCAGGCAAACACAACTGCTGCGGAGCACCGCTGTCACCATTTATAACGGGTTTATTTGGTATTCTGGTAGTGGGTGGTTAAATGATATACTTCGGAGGCTTCTTACTTTATTGATAAGTAGTGGTGGGTTACACAGGCTTGTGTGTTTGTGCCCATGGCCCGGGCAGGGCCATGCCCACGAGCAAGAGCTGGGAGTACTTGTGTGTTGATGCCAGGCCGCTGTGTGAGTGAGAGCGAGGCAAGTCTGGGCATACTGAAGTGGCAAGGCCTATAGAGGGCAGCACTGAATGCCGCGAAATATGAACTAGTCAGAGCAGACGGCTAGGCTGTGTGCTCTGACAGTACAGGCTGTCTACACATGTGTCTAATTTATCAACATGTCGGTTCTCTGAACCATTCATCTACAAAGGAGTTTGTCATACCTGGAGATACCTGGAGAAGGTTTAGGGGGTCAACGCTCCCGTGGCCCGGTCTGTGACCAGGCCTCATGGTGGATCACGATCTGATCAACCAGGCTGTTACTGCTGGCCGCAGGCAACCCGACGTACGAACCACAGCCCGGCTGGTCAGGTACTGGCTTCTTGAAGACAGCCAGTGGTCTGTTGGTAAACCCCTTATGGGCTCCTAACACTTACTGTGTTATCTCTTGTCATGCTAGTGGCACCCCTGCTTTTCATTGGGGAGATGTTGCGCCGTCTCCCGAGTCTTTTGCTTACATAGGTAGTGATTTTCATATGCAAGTTTGGTACTAATCCCTCTAGGATTTTCCAAGTGTATAGAATCATGTATCTCTCCCGCCTACGTTCTACGGAGTACAGGTTGACGAACGTCAAGCGTTCCCAATAATTGAGGTGTTTTATCGGAGTTGTGTGTGCCGTGAAGGTTCTCTGTACACTTTCTAGGCCAGCAATTTCACCTGCCTCGTAAGGAGCTGCTAGTGTGCAGCAATATTCCAGCCTAGATAGAACAAGTGACCTGAAGAGTGTCATCATGGCCTTGGCATCCCTAGTTTTGAAGGTTCTCATTATTCATCCTGTCATTTTTCTAGCAGATGCGATTGAAACAATCTTATGGTCTTTGAAGGTGAGATCCTCTGACATGATCACTCCAAGGTCTTTTACGTTAGTATTTTGCAGTATTTTGTAGTTGGAATTTGTTTTATACTCCGATGTAGTTTTAATTTCCTCCCGTTTTCCATGCAAATTCGGGTGCCATCTGCAAAGGAAGACACGGTTCTGTGACTTACATTCCTGCCTATGTCAGATATGAGAATGAGGAACAGTATGGGAGCGCCTCGGACTTTACTCTGTTTACTACTACTCTTTGTGTTCTATTTATTAGGAAATTACTGATCCACCTACCAGCTTTTCCTGTTATTCCTTTATCACGTATTTTATGTGCTATTACACCGCGGTCACACTTGTCAAAGGCTTTTGCAAAGTCTGTGTATGCTACTTCTGCGTTTTGTTTGTCTCTTGGAGCATCCAGGACCTTGTATTAGTGGTCCAGTAGTTGGGACAGACAGGAGCGACCTGCTCTAAACCCATGTTGCCGTGGGTTGTGTAACTGATAGGAATCTAGATGGGTGGTGATCTTGCTTCTTAGAACCCATTCAAAGACTTTTATATGGGACGTTAGCGCTATCGGTCTGTAGTTTTTTTGCTATTGCTTTACTGCTCCCTTTGTGGAGTAGGGCTATGTCTGTTGGTTTAGCAGCTATGGACGACCCGTGTGTCCATGTTCCCTCTCCATAGGATGTTAAAAGCGCATGATGAACACGGAATTTCATGAGACTGGGTCTAGGGCAGAGTGTAAAGGCATGTCATTTATCGCCTTTTCGAAGTCATTTGACGTCATGGTAATATCAGATAGGTTCGCGGCTGCCAAATTCTGTCTCTTTCCCATAATATTCATTTAGATCTTCGACTCTCAGTCTGGTTAGCAGCTCGCTAAAAACCGAGTCGTACTGGGACTTGAGTAGCTCACTCATTTCCTTGCTGTCATCTGTGTAGGACACATCTCGTTTAAGTAGGGGTCCGATACTGGATGTTTTTCTCGACTTTGATTTGGATTAAAAAAAAGAAATATTATGGGTTTCTTTCAATTTCATTTAAGGCTTTTAGTTTTTCCCGGGTTTCTTGATACCTGTAAGATTCTTTTAGCTTTAGTTCGATGTTTGTTATTTCTCTGACCAGCGTCTCCCTACGTATTACAGATATATTGGCCCCTTATAGCCGCTCTGTTATTCTTAGCCTTCACCTGTATAAGGAGCACCTTTCTCTTTCTAGTTTACATCTCCTTTTCCATAAAGGAATATTGTGGCACTCGAGGTATACCTTGAGCATACCTTCAGCGCCACAGAGTTAATTTGTTCTAGACATAGGTTTGGATCCGTGTTGCTTAGGATATCTTCCCAGTTTATATCAATTAGGACCTGGTTGACTTGGTCTCACCTTACGTTTTTGTTATTGAAACTGAATTTGGTGAAGGCTTCCTCGTGATTGATCACATTATGTCGGTCTGGGGCCCCGCGCATACCTGTCTGAACTTTTAATGTGTTGTGATCTGAGTATATTATTTTTTATAAGGTAATATTTCGCACCAGATCATTATTGTTAGTGAATATGAGGTCCAGTGTATTCTTCAGTCTTGTAGACTCTAGTATTTGCTGGTTTAAGGTGAATTTGGTGCAGAGATTAAAAAGTTCGTGCTGACAGTAGTTTGTCAAACTCTATGAATTAGTAGTCGAATCGAATCGAATCGAGGACGACGAGATCTGTCGTAAGATGGGAAGGAAGAAGGATATGGAAGGATGGAAATAACTGGAAAAGGATGGGGAGGAGGGGAAGAGGAGGAATCAAGGCAAGTGGCCCAACCACTTTGGGACATGTGGTACAAAAGTACTGGAGACGTAGATAGAGAGGCTTGACTGATGTCATTGCTTGGCTCACTAGGAGAGGATGGCGAAGGCAGTGGTAGGAATTAGTAGTATTTATTTCAAAATTTCGTGGGTAAAACCTTGGTGTTAAAATAATTTACACAAATGACATACTACGTATATTGCGTTATACATGCACATGTATACACATACACAGACTTATACACATATTAAGATCACTAAACACAATAATGTATGTTGCAAGAGCCTTAATCCGTCACACCTCCGGCACTACATCCTACTGGCATGCCTACCTCACTTCCTCTCTCACTCACTCCTTTCCTCAGTCCCTCCTTCTCTCACTCCAACATCGCTTCCCTCCCTTTCACTTCCTCGCTCCATCAGAGTATAAAATCAAGATGGGATCGCCCCAGTAAGGGCTGACTGGTGGAATGGAAGTTTTTTAGAGGTAAAGGCTTGAGCATCCATCAGGCATGTGTGAGCATTTGATATCAGGGATGAGTAAAGGTAAGTAGCTATATTAATTTGCCGATTAGTTGGAGTGTGATATAGGTAATATTCATTGAGGTGCTCAGGGGACCCAGTTAGCCGGACTTGAGTCCTGGAAGGGCAGGGACGTTAGGGTTCCGAGCGTCGTTTCCACTGTGAAGTCTGCGCACATCTGACGAGACAGCTGTTGAAAGAATGATGGTAAATGTTGCAATTTGTGGTGAGTCGTCCATCGTTATTGAGGGATGGCCAAGGTAGTAAAAATTAGGAATAAGAATCAGAATTTTATTTCTAAGAAGCACACATAGAAGCTACAGTGATTGAGTTTCACCAACATTGTTTACTTATGTAATGCATTTATGATACAAATGAAGTTCGATACGTTTGTAAGCTCAAAAGAAAATCACCCAATATGTAAAGCATTTACGGCCAAAATCTACATAGACATTCACTAATCTTATATATGTCGTGCCGAATAGGTAAAACTTGCGATTTTGGCTTAATAGCCACTCTCTTCTTGGTACAAAATTATTAATTTTGCCTATTCGGCACGACATTATATATATATACATATATATACATATATATATATATATACATATATATACATATATATATATACATATATATATATATTTGTTGGATGCGAGAAGTGGGTCATAATAAGCGTGTATGCACCTGGAGAAGAGAGGAATGCAGAGGAGAGAGAGAGATTTTGGGAGATGTTAAGTGAATGTATAGGAGCCTTTGAACCTAGTGAGAGAGTAATTGTGGTAGGGGACCTGAATGCTAAAGTAGGAGAAACTTTTAGAGAGGGTGTGGTAGGTAAGTTTGGGGTGCCAGGTGTAAATGATAATGGGAGCCCTTTGATTGAACTTTGTATAGAAAGGGGTTTAGTTATAGGTAATACATATTTTAAGAAAAAGAGGATAAATAAGTATACAAGATATGATGTAGGGCGAAATGACAGTAGTTTGTTGGATTATGTATTGGTAGATAAAATACTGTTGAGTAGACTTCAGGATGTACATGTTTATAGAGAGGCCACAGATATATCAGATCACTTTCTAGTTGTAGCTACACTGAGAGTAAAAGGTAGATGGGATACAAGGAGAATAGAAGCATCAGGGAAGAGAGAGGTGAAGGTTTATAAACTAAAAGAGGAGGCAGTTAGGGTAAGATATAAACAGCTATTGGAGGATAGATGGGCTAATGAGAGCATAGGCAATGGGGTCGAAGAGGTATGGGGTAGGTTTAAAAATGTAGTGTTAGAGTGTTCAGCAGAAGTCTGTGGTTACAGGAAAGTGGGTGCAGGAGGGAAGAGGAGCGATTGGTGGAATGATGATGTAAAGAGAGTAGTAAGGGAGAAAAAGTTAGCATATGAGAAGTTTTTACAAAGTAGAAGTGATGCAAGGAGGGAAGAGTATATGGAGAAAAAGAGAGAGGTTAAGAGAGTGGTGAAGCAATGTAAAAAGAGAGCAAATGAGAGAGTGGGTGAGATGTTATCAACAAATTTTGTTGAAAATAAGAAAAAGTTTTGGAGTGAGATTAACAAGTTAAGAAAGCCTAGAGAACAAATGGATTTGTCAGTTAAAAATAGGAGAGGAGAGTTATTAAATGGAGAGTTAGAGGTATTGGGAAGATGGAGGGAATATTTTGAGGAATTGTTAAATGTTGATGAAGATAGGGAAGCTGTGATTTCGTGTATAGGGCAAGGAGGAATAACATCTTGTAGGAGTGAGGAAGAGCCAGTTGTGAGTGTGGGGGAAGTTCGTGAAGCAGTAGGTAAAATGAAAGGGGGTAAGGCAGCCGGGATTGATGGGTTAAAGATAGAAATGTTAAAAGCAGGTGGGGATATAGTTTTGGAGTGGTTGGTGCAATTATTTAATAAATGTATGGAAGAGGGTAAGGTACCTAGGGATTGGCAGAGAGCATGCATAGTTCCTTTGTATAAAGGCAAAGGGGATAAAAGAGAGTGCAAAAATTATAGGGGGATAAGTCTGTTGAGTATACCTGGTAAAGTGTATGGTAGAGTTATAATTGAAAGAATTAAGAGTAAGACGGAGAATAGGATAGCAGATGAACAAGGAGGCTTTAGGAAAGGTAGAGGGTGTGTGGACCAGGTGTTTACAGTGAAACATATAAGTGAACAGTATTTAGATAAGGCTAAAGAGGTCTTTGTGGCATTCATGGATTTGGAAAAGGCGTATGACAGGGTGGATAGGGGGGCAATGTGGCAGATGTTGCAAGTGTATGGTGTAGGAGGTAGGTTACTGAAAGCAGTGAAGAGTTTTTACGAGGATAGTGAGGCTCAAGTTAGAGTATGTAGGAAAGAGGGAAATTTTTTCCCAGTAAAAGTAGGCCTTAGACAAGGATGTGTGATGTCACCGTGGTTGTTTAATATATTTATAGATGGGGTTGTAAGAGAAGTAAATTCCGAGGGTCTTGGCAAGAGGCGTGGAGTTAAAAGATAAAGAATCACACACAATGTGGGAGTTGTCACAGCTGCTCTTTGCTGATGACACTGTGCTCTTGGGAGATTCTGAAGAGAAGTTGCAGAGATTGGTGGATGAATTTGGTAGGGTGTGCAAAAGAAGAAAATTAAAGGTGAATACAGGAAAGAGTAAGGTTATGAGGATAACAAAAAGATTAGGTGATGAAAGATTGGATATCAGATTGGAGGGAGAGAGTATGGAGGAGGTGAACGTATTCAGATATTTGGGAGTGGACGTGTCAGCGGATGGGTCTATGAAAGATGAGGTGAATCATAGAATTGATGAGGGAAAAAGAGTGAGTGGTGCACTTAGGAGTCTGTGGAGACAGAGAACTTTGTCCTTGGAGGCAAAGAGGGGAATGTATGAGAGTATAGTTTTACCAACGCTCTTATATGGGTGTGAAGCGTGGGTGATGAATGTTGCAGCGAGGAGAAGGCTGGAGGCAGTGGAGATGTTATGTCTGAGGGCAATGTGTGGTGTGAATATAATGCAGAGAATTCGTAGTTTGGAAGTTAGGAGGAGGTGCGGGATTACCAAAACTGTTGTCCAGAGGGCTGAGGAAGGGTTGTTGAGGTGGTTCGGACATGTAGAGAGAATGGAGCGAAACAGAATGACTTCAAGAGTGTATCAGTCTGTAGTGGAAGGAAGGCGGGGTAGGGGTCGGCCTAGGAAAGGTTGGAGGGAGGGGGTAAAGGAGGTTTTGTGTGCAAGGGGCTTGGACTTCCAGCAGGCATGCGTGAGCGTGTTTGATAGGAGTGAATGGAGACAAATGGTTTTTAATACTTGACGTGCTGTTGGAGTGTGAGCAAAGTAACATTTATGAAGGGATTCAGGGAAACCGGCAGGCCGGACTTGAGTCCTGGAGATGGGAAGTACAGTGCCTGCACTCTGAAGGAGGGGTGTTAATGTTGCAGTTTCAAAACTGTAGTGTAAAGCACCCTTCTGGCAAGACAGTGATGGAGTGAATGATGGTGAAAGTTTTTCTTTTTCGGGCCACCCTGCCTTGGTGGGAATCGGCCAGTGTGATAATAAAATATAATATATATATATATATATATATATATATATATATATATATATATATATATATATATATATATATATATATATATATATATATAATATAATATAATATATACAGTGGACCCCCGGTTCACGATATTAATCCGTTCCTGAGAGCTCATCGTAAACCAAAATTATCGGAAAGCGAATCAATTTTCCCCATAAGAAATAATGGAAATCAAATTAATCTGTGCAAGACACCCAAAAGTATGAAAAAAAATAACTGTTACCACATGAAATATTAAGTTTAATGCAATAGAATAATTACAATAGTAATAATAACAATAGAATAAACACAATAGAATAATTGACACTTTAGAATAATTGACACCTTTAATGAAGATCTGGTAATGATTGATGGGATGGGAGGAGGGGAGAGTGTCAAAGTTTTTAATGCTTATAAGGGGAATTCCCCTCCATTAGGACTTGAGGTAGCAAGTCCTTTTCCGGGGTTACTTCCCTTCTTCTTTTAATGCCACTAAGACCAGCTTGAGAGTCACTGGACTTCTGTCGCACAACATATCTGTCCATAGAGCTCTGTACCTCCCGTTCCTTTAAGATTTGTCTAAAATGGGCCACAACATTGCCATTGTAATAGTCACCAGCACGGCTTGCAATAGCTGTGTTAGGGTGATTTTCATCAAAAAAGGTTTGCACTTCAAGCTACTTTGCACACATTTCCTTAATTTCAATAGTCATTAGCACCCTTGGCCTCGATGGGTTGGCACTAGAAGCTTTCTTGGGGCCCATGGTGACTTATTTTGCAGAAAAAAGCACCAAAAGCAGTGATAATATGGATAATATAGAATGTACCGAATGTATCCTTAGATGCGCGCACACTGGCTGGCTTGTAAACACTGGACACGTCTCGTACGAATCGTATCGCATACCGGGTTTTGTAACGGGAACCGAGGCAAATTTTCTGCGATATAATGCATCGGTTACCGGATTTATCGGATACCGATAGCATCGCGAACCGGGGGTCCACTGTATATATATATATATAATATATATATATATATATATATATATATATATATACATTATTATTATTTCTAGTGTCACTTTCGTAGTTCAGTTTTCAGACGTCAGATTTGCGATTCAGATTTTAAATTTTATTTTAGTCCGATTTTTAGGGGGACAGGTAAGGTCAGTTTTTGTAGAACTTCTAGACTTTCTAATATTGTCCGTTGATTTTTTTTTATGACCTCTGCCTCTGTATTTTTCACTTACACTTGTCTGTAGCGTTTGTTCTTACAATTTGTTAATTATATGTTTATACTGACCTTTTAATGCTTTACAAGAATTTAATTCAATTTCTTTGTTTTATTCCTGATAGTTTATTCCCGATGACTTATTCTAGATAGTATATTCCTAATGGTTTATTTCAAATATTTTATCCCTGGTGGCTTTAGTCTAGATGACTTATTCCAGATAGTTTATTTCACTTTTTTTTCCAGAAGGGCTAGTCCAGATGATATACTCCAAACAGTTTATTCCACATGGTTTATTCCAGATAATATATCACTAATGGTTTATCCATATGACATACTCACCGCAAATCAGGTTTATCTGCTTCAATTTTAATGGCATTGTGATGCACTGCTAAGCTGATAATGATCATGTTTGTGACCACCAGAGTGTTGTCCGTCTGCCGCGTCAGATATTCCACATTCAGATCGAACGCTATGATATATTACATTTTGATTAAAGTAAATCTCGACCCGATATTTCCCCAAACATGATCATTAAGGCGAACTCAGTAGTTTTACCTGCCTTTGAATAGTTATTATAAAAATACAGCCATTTGCAGACAAAGGTTTAATTATATAGTGCTCCATGAACTCGACTGAATAGGCTACAAGATTAAAAATATCTTGTTCATCGGAGGACAAAAATCATAGCTGTATACGGTGTAAATAGGACCACAATCTTTGACAAATACATTATTATTATTTGCTGCATAGTCATTACATTATGTTTTTTTGTTATAAAGTAATGTAAATTGAAATACATTTATTGTAGGCTTTTCTGTCTCTCGTATCTAGGATGATCAGTGACTGCAAGGTTGTTTGGAGGATGATATAACACTGGAGGAGTAGCCAGCTTCATGAGTTGATTTCTGGGTATTTTGTGTGGCTGTCGGATAGTGACAGTGTAAGTTGATATTCAGTCATGTAAACTGAGAGCTGCTCACAGTGTATGCGTTGTCTATGTCTGAACAGTATATACATTTGTTCTTGCATGATTGATGGGAAGCCAATCAGTCTAGTAGCTTCATTATGAGTACTTCTCTGCTTCTTCATCACACACACACACACACAGTAGTTACAGGTGGAGACGGTAACAGGAATAGGATGCGAAAAGCCAAACTACAAAAAGGGAGAACTACACAGGCACAAAGGTACTTCCTACAGGAGGCTCAGTGGAAAAGAGACTTGGTAAGGAAATCGGTAAACGAAATGATGGATTATGTGACAAAATGCAAGGAGGCAGTGGAGAGGTTTGTTTCTAAAAGCATTAAAAATAATGGGAAGACCAGAACGAGCCCTTGGTTCACCCTAAAGTTTAGGGAGGCAAAAACTAAGAGTGCTAGAGAATGGAAAAAGTACAAAAGACAAACAACCCAGGAAAATAAAGAGATTAGTCGAAGAGCCAGAAACGAGTATGTACGTATAAGGAAGGAGGCTCAGCGACAGTACGAAAACGATACTGCATCGAAAGTCAAGTCTGACCCGAAGCTGTTGTATTGCCACATCAGGAAGAAGACAACAATCAAGGACCATGTAACCAGGCTGAGGGAGGAAGGTGGGGAGCTCACAAGAAACGACCAAAAATTATGTGACGAGCTCAGCATGAGATTTAAGGAAGCATTTACAGTGGAGACAGAAAGGACTCCGCAAAGTCAGAATAGAGGAGTACACTAACAAGGAATATACCAGCAAGTGCTGGATGAAATATACACAACTGAGGAGGAGGTGAAGAAGCTACTAAGTGAGCTTGATACCTCAAAGGCAGTGGGACCGGACATCTCTTCCTGGATCCTTAGAGAGGGAGCAGAGACGCTGTGTGTGCCACTAACAATAATTTTCAACATACCCATAGAAACTGGGCAACTACCTGAGGTAGCTGTAAATGTAGTCCCCATTTTTAAGAAAGGAGACAGACATGCTGCACTAAACTACAGACCAGTGTCACTAACGTGTATAGTATGCAAAGTCATGGAGAAGATTATCAGGAGGAGAGCGGTGGAGCACCTGGAATGGAACAAGCTTATAAACGAAAACCAAAATGGTTTCAGGGAAGGAAAATCCTGTGTCACAAATCTACTGGAGTTTTATGACAAGGTAACGAAAGTAAGACACGAGAGAGAGGGGTGGGTAGATTATATTTTCTTGGACTGCAAGAAGGCCTTCGAAACAGTTCCTCACAAAAGATTAGTGCAAAAGCTAGAGGATCAGGCACGCATAACAGGAAGGGCACTGCAATGGATCAGTAAATACCTCACAGGGAAGCAACAACGAGTCATGGTACGTGACACGTGACCAGGTATCAGAGTGGGCACCTGTGATGAGCGGGGTTCCACAGGGGACTCCCGATTCTGCAAGTTGACGGAGCAGCAAGAGGGCATCGGCGATTTCACTCTAAGCACTAAGACCCAAAGATGTTTTTTGGGTTATCCTAACTTGTTCAGAGCTGAGAGGAAACTGGCTGTCACTTGTATGTATAGTGTTCGCGAAGACCGTAGTCCTGGCACGGGTCTCAATCTCGCGATGACCCGTCTCTGGCTCCCGAGGGAGAAAGGTTTCTACAATGATGCGACATATGCTGTTCAAGCACTCTTCTGGTCAGTTCAACTGGTGCATCTCATAAGCGACAACACCGTATGTACTCCTAACTATGGACACTAGCGAGGAGGAGGATATGTCGTTATCACAGGCAACAGCTTGTCTGGTTCGTTGACTCCATGGTACACTAGTGTGGCCGCAGTCATCTCTGGTTCCTCTTCGGGAGGGAATATCACTCCTAGTTGCCTGTGGAGTGTCTCAGTAACTTCGCACTCCAGAAGATAGTGTGTTAGGGGCCGCTGGACAACGTGCTGACAGTACTGGCACATCTCCTCAGCCTTGTCTACCATCATCTTGGCTGTGGGAAAGCCCAAACGAAGCCGATGGATGGCGGTACACTGCGCTCTGGACCAGCTTCTATCATATGGAGGGGGTTCTCCCTGAGTCGCTGCTCGGTACCACTGTTGAGATGGGGTATCACCTAAGACTTCCCCCATAAGTTTCATGGCTCTGGCAGCCACCAGTTTGGTCTGTCGTAGGCTGATTGGGACAGTAATCCCAACATGTGGATAGTCTGTTGCTGCCTTGGCTGCATCATCTGCCGCCTCATTTCCCCGGATGCCAGCATGGCTGGGGATCCAGTTCAATGTCGATCTGTTACCCTGAACTTCTAAGGCTGTCATTATGCTCAGGATCGATGTGATGAGGTGAACATTGTCCTGTGGTTGAGGATGGGAGAGGGCATTGATTGCAGACGTGGAATCAACATGTATGACAGGTCGGAGTCGATGTCGTAGGGCATGTGACAATGCCTGCTGAATCGCCACCAGCTCAGCTTGAAGGATCGTGCAGTGGTCAGGGAGTCGCCAGCCTTGTGTGTGACCATTGTGGTACAGTCCAGCTGCTGCTCTCTTCCTGTCAGGGTCGACAGAACCATCTGTGAAATACACTGCACATGTGCCTCCCTCTGCCAGTGCCATGCTTGTCTCAGCATGATTGCTGAGAGTGTCTTGACTGCAGAGACGCTTAGAGATGGGTAGCTGCATGATGCAAACATCGGCTGGGTCTGGGCGCCAGGGAGGTGGTGGATGGTACCCAGCAACAGGAAGGTCACAACTCTTCTCAAGGAGTAGTTGTATAGGCAGCAGCTTCCGCCCAGCAGCACAAAACGAACGAATCCAGGAGTAGTCCGTGAAGAGTGTGGGATCTTGTGCCATGGTTGTCAATATCCGTCTCCTTAGTGGGGTACCTTGCTGCCTGTGCAGAATCGTGGCCACTTTGCAGGCGTTTATGTATCTTACTCTGTCAGCCAAGGAAGGAAGCCGGGCCTCAGATCTGAGACATACTGTGTTGGTCCAGATGGGGGCCCCAAGCATAGTTCTTATCGCCTGATTTTGTACGACCTCCACTCTTTGCCTGCTCTGCGGGAAGAGATGAGCTAACGCCGGTGCACCGTAGTCAATGAGCGAGCGTATAGCTTGTATATAGTACAAGCGAAGTACATCTTTGCTTGCCCCTGCACGGTGCCTCGTCATGGCTCTCATGGCGTTGAGTCTGAGTAGAGCACGTGACCTGACATACTCGGCCTGTTTCTGAAAGGTCAGCTTTTTATCAATGTAGATTCCCAAGTACAGGTAGGAGCCTGTCCACTCAAGTTCTATATCCTGAATACGTAATCTATTCACAGGATCTGGTCCCTTGAACATCATTGCAAGAGATTTCTCGGCCGAGATCTTGAGGCCTAGTTCCTTGCAAGACTGCATAATTAGGTCCAAAGATCTCTGAGCCTGTCGTTCTAAATTGCCTTTCCCATTCACTACGAGTGCAAGATCATCAGCATAGCTGAGGAGCTGTGTACCACATTGAAAGGGAAGGCTCACAAGTTCCTGCATAAGGATGTTAAACAGGGTAGGACTGAGCACACCTCCTTGTGGCGTACCGTTTTCCAGGGATTTAAAGGAAGAGTAGTGTCCCTGAAAGATGACACAGGCCTGCCTGCCCCTAAGGTAGGACTCTGTCCAGGCCAGGAGGCGTCCTTTGATTCCCTTCCGAGCTAGTATTGCCAGAATTGCTGTGGGGCTGGCTAGCTCAAATGCCTTTTCAAGGTCGAGGTAGACGACAATACTAGGTTTTTTGTTACTGTCAGCAATCTGGCTTAGTAGAGTGGTTATGCACTCTGCTGTACCCACTCCTTTGGTGAAGCCAAATATGTGATGATGAGAGGGTCCAAGTTTCCATAGGAGGCGGTTTAACACCATCTTCTTAGCAGTCTTGGCTAAGCAGCTGGTCAGCGATATGGGTCTCATACTGCCTGGGTCCTTCGGCTTTGGAATCGGTACGATGGTAGCTTTCTTCAAAGCTGCTGGGAGTGTCCTGGCCCTCCACGACTTGTTAATGACGTCTAGTATGGCCTCCCATCCACTCTGCCCAGCCCGTGCAATCATGGAGTATGTAACACCATCGATGCCCGGGGCAGTGTCACCTGTGTTCTTAATGGCACGTCGGAGTTCCAAGTCCGTGAGGTCTTCATCAGTCACATCTTCCGACTCACATGCAGCTTGTATCGTTAGCTGGCGCTGTGGCAGAAGATCTGTCTGTATATTCCGGATGTCCTGTGGGAGCTGAGTGGATGCTCCCCTGGAAGTGAAAAGCTCCACTAGTTTCTCAGCTTCCTGGGATGGGTTCGGGTGTGCTGGTGGCCTCGGCTTGCTCTTGCCATTTGCTATGTTGAGTTTGCCCCATATCTCAGATAAGGTGGTGTGATGCCCGAATGTTGAGCACCACTCCAGCCATTTCTCAGTTTTTACTCTGAGAGAGACTCTGCGGGCATGCTGCACAATGGCTCTCAGAGTATTCCTGTTCTCTGCCGTAGGGTTACGCCTGTATAGCTTCCTAAAAGAGTTGATGCGGTGGTTCTGCTCCCGCACCTCGTCGTTGTAGAACCACCAGTCTCTTTTGTGAGTGCGTCCTGCGGACTTCTTTGGAATTGCGCACTCTGCTGCCTGGATGAGAACAGTGATTAACTCCTGTTCAGCTGTATCACAGTCTTCAGATAGAGAGTATGTGGACCACCAGTCATGAAGATAATCCTGGAACACCTTCCAGTAGGCCCTCTTTACGTCCCGTCTAGGAGGCAGCACGACTGTGGGAGGCCTGTTGATGTTGAAGGTGGTGATCACTGCAAAGTGGTCACTGACAAGGTGAGGATGAGTTTCCCATGTGGCTCCTGCTGCGAGTTGTCTTGACCCGAAGGTAAGGTCGAGGCAGCCACCCAACAGGTGTGTGGGGTCTCCATTGTTTAGCAACTTTACCTCTGGAATATCGTGTAGGAGCATTGCTATGTGTCTGCCAGCAGCATTGGTTGCTGAGTGAGAGTGCAGCATTGGGTGATGTGCGTTGAAATCTCCACCCACAATAATACACTCAGTGCGTGCTAGTGCGAGGAGCTCTGCAATGTCAAGGGTGTGTCTTGGGTTCTTGTAGATGTTATAGATGGTAATGGGCGCCCCAGGTATGTGCACAAGGATGGCCTGTACCTCGACATCCTCCCCACAGTCCACAGGGTTGGCTATAACCTCGTGAGGTATTGTATTGGATACAAATACAGCTGTGCCTCTGCAGTGAACGCCCGGGTCCGTGTGCCGAAAATACCCAGCAAAACCGGGTAGTCTTGGGCACATAGTCGGGACAGTCAGAGTTTCTTGTAGCAAGACGATGTCAACCCGATCCCGAATTACTGCCTCCAGCAGGAGGTGCTGTTTGCCCCTCAGGCCCTGAATGTTCCACTGTAGGACCTTGAGGGTGTGATTTGGTACCGAGGTTATTCCATCGATGTTATTTCCTGAGCTGGAGACTGAGTCCTGCCCGCTCTGAGAACCTGCAAATTCATGGCATCCACTGTCTCCTCTTCGGTCAGAAAGCACACTCTCAGGAGCGTACTGACCATCTGCCGGAATGCGCTCTGTTGTTCCGTGGAGTTGATTGTGTTGCAAATAAGATCTGTGAACACCTTGATGAGTGCTACGAGATCCTCCCTGGTGAGGGCCTGCTTTGGAGTTGGGTTCGAAAGAGTGGATATTATCTGGGTTGTTGTGGTCTGTAGGGACTGCTGAGGGTTGGATTTCTTTATTGTATGCACCGTGGTCTGTTGCTGTATACCAGGTTGGGTAGCCGGGATCTCCTGGTGAGGTGCCAGTTGAGTCTGCAAAGTGCCTGTGCCGGGTAAGGAGTGCCTGCGTTGTCGTGCTATGGCCGGTGGGGGCTCGTTTAGTGCCGCCTGCTGATCGCATTGACCAGATGCACCCTGTTGACGCCTCCTGTTCCTCTTGTTTCTGTTTCTTCGTTGAGGTAGGGGTGCAGGAGGTTCTTGACCTTGACGCCTGGTTGAGGCTTCTAGGGTTGGGAATTCCTGGGCATTGACTTGGGTTAGCTGCTGAGAGATCTGCGGTATGGCAGGGTTCTCTGCACCCATCGTTTGCTGAGAGTGATGATCCGTCGTAGCCTGTTGCCGAGTTTTTGGCGTCTTCCAGACTTCTTGAATTCTGGCGAGCCTCTCGGGGCATCGAGGATTCCAGGCATGGTGTTTCTGCCTGCAGTTCGGGCATTGTGGAGTGGGTGGCGATGCATTTTTCAGCTTGGTGATGCATTCCTCGGTAGGGTGGTGCTGGCTGCAGACACCGCAGATTACTCTGTTTGGACAGAGTACACCCAGGTGTCCATAACGCTGACACTTGAAACAGCGAACTGGTTCTGCTGTGAAGGTCCTGACATCGTACCTGCCCCAAGAACCGAGGTCCAACTGGGATGGCAGTGGTCCTACATGCTGAATGAGGACCTGTCGGGTTGGTGCATTGCCTGCCGTCTTTGCCTTGAGACGTTGAGCTGACACCACACTGGGGTGAGCTGATACTGCCTCGATGGGCATCATCAGCGGGTATCGCATCACTGCACCCTTGGTGATCTTCTGCCGAGAGTCCAGTTCCTCCAGGGTGAATGAGCGATCTGTCTCCATGACTCTCTTCAAGGTGGTATACATTTCCTTGTTGAGAGGAGTCAATATTGGTTCTCCCCTCAAGTTGAACCATATCTTGAACTTCAGGTTGTGTCGTGATTCCAGGTATGAAACAACCCCATAGTGGGTTCTGTGGTCCCCGTAAGACTTCACCTTGAATTTGCCAGGTCGGTTGAGCTGGTTTGCCTGCTCCTTGGACGGATGGCGCTTCTTCTTGTTGTCCACAGTGTTCCATCCCTCTTGGTTTTCGGGGGGTGGGGTGTTTATTTCCGCACCTGTTTCTATTGTCGCTGGCTCCATGGTTGGGACTGTCAGATCTGCTACAATGTGAGCAGGATCTTCCTCTTCCTCTCGCAACTTCTTCGCTAGAATTTCGCCCCACATTTCCAAATCTGAGTCCTCCGTCGTGTTCATGGAGCATCGTGACCTCTTCTTTTCGGCAGAAGCCATGTGCCTATCTTGTGATAAGGTAGTGAACTCCGTGAACTGAGTGTGTGTCAATGGATTGTCGTAATACGATTGTCTCAACACTGTCTCTGCTAATACCTGGCTGTCACTTGGATCCCCATCCCATCAAGAAGGTAAGGCGATGACTAGCTTGCTTGCTCCCCCCCCTCATCCCTTCACTCCTCCACCTCATTCTACTCCATCCTACCCCCCTCAATATACACCAACAACTACACTGACCTAACCACAAACACTCTTCACACTGCTGTCCGTCTACCTTTCCTGTCTCCTTCTTTTTCGGCAACATCGCTTCTGGCGATTTAAAACAAGACGCAGTGACTATCCAGCAGTCCGCGTGATATTTTAAACTCTGGTCGATCATTCCCTTGGGCCCCATTCCCTTCACTTCCTCGAGGGTAGTCTAAGTTAGGGACTGACTTTCATAAGCCAGCTGAAGTAGGAATGTGGGGCAATTAGGAAAGTTCTTTTTTTCAGCATATTATCTGGAAAAACCTTACCTTAACTGGGCATCATGCCCCCTATAAGAGTCAGACGTCGGGCCGCTAATAGCCAGAAGTCCAAAACTGAAATTTTAAGCTGCATTTGTACTAATGCCACGGTTGCACCGGTAGATATATTTCAGACCCACTCTGGTGCAGTACTACTTCTTTCCTCGGAAGAGGAGCTACTGTAATTGTTAAAGAAAGATATTCTCGAAAACTTCTCAATGAGGGTATCACCCCAATTACCCCTGACAACGTCTGTGTTTGTTGTATGCATCAACAGTTTTATGCGTGAAACTTCTGCTGAAGAACACGTGGAGGAGATAAATAGTGCAAACTCCGAGATCAGTGTCCTTAAGGCGGATAAGTTTGCAAAGAATTCGAACAACCAGCACTCTCTGATATTGATTCTCGAGACTCCAGAAGAAGTCGAACTCACCTGTGTCAACGGTTTGAAATGCTATGGTACCAAATGCATACCTGACCAAGTATCTATAGAAAAGTGTGTGAACATCACTCATTGCTTTAAGTTTTATGGTTTCGGCAATAATAGAAACAAATGCACCAGTACCAAAACAATCTGCAGTATATGCTCAGAGGAACATGTTTACAGTGAGTGCACCAACAGGAGCAAACCCAAATGTGTCCTTTGCGGTGGGAAACATTATGCTGTCTTGCCAAGTTGCCATGTTAGGAAATCCACAGTCCAGAAAATTCTGGAAGACAAGAAACTGGCGAAGGCCAAGATAACTACTCCAGCAGCACCACCCAGGAATCCTTCCTCAATCTACCGAGCTACTGCCTCCTCTACCAACAAAAATGTCCGGACCTCTTCCACTGCCCATGCCACCCAATCTAACCCTTGTATGCAACAAGCCCAAAGTCCACTCTCCTACCCTATCTCCCCAGGGTCTTTACAAGAAAGGGTAACGAAGGGGACTGATGTACATAATGGCCCGTGATATGGAACGGGGCGATGACCAGCTTTGCTGTACCATCATCAACGAGCTGTTATTAGCAAATGGAGCCTCAGTTATAATCGTCCCAGATACAGTGCGCTCATTAATGACCCCCTCTCCTCAACCCGGAGTGAATGTATCCCCCTAACACCCATATCTATTCAAACCCTCCCAACAGAGAAGTAACTACCCCTGCACCTGCACCAGTCACTTCACAGTCCGCCGCCTTAGACGATGATCCCATCGACCAATCAGGTTCTAGTGCCGCTCTGATTGATGCAGCTACTGGGCATCCAGCTCAGCTCACCCTTATACCCTTCCACGAAGAGAACCCATTGTCTCCCCTCACCGAGGTGGATGGAAATGATGACCCAGTACACTTTGGGAACGAGGAAACTGATATATCTGTAGATTCAGATGATGAATCTGTCTCGTCAGCTAGTGCATCGAATACCAACAGTATTGATGTTGTCCAACATTTCTGTTCTCGGAGAACAACTCAGAACTACACCCTCCCTTCTCCTAATGAATCGAGCGGAGAAAGCACACAGACACAAAGTGGCTATAATCCTAGACCGAAATTTAGCATGTAAAGATGAACAAGACTGGTGTGATGTGTGTATGACTGTAGGTAAGTTGTCTTTGTATGGTGTATGTGTGTCTGTACACTGTTTTTCTGTTATGCTAGTTTAGTGAGAGAAATAACACTTCTTGCTTCGTGTTAATTCCCGAAATCTTGATACTAATGGAGTAATAGCTAGTGGTGGTGGAGGTGTTCACTGGTCATACAGGAGCGGAACTTGTTCTTCCCGAAGTTCATAGTGGAGAACGCAGACTCGCAGCAGTAGGTGGACCCAAACATTGTGAGAATTTGGACTGCTAATGTGTGAAGCGTGGGAAAATTCACAGGGGATCCTTTGATCAAAATGTTTCTGGTGCAGTCACAGAGCAGAATCACATGTACCACCTGATCCTGAACGTGGTATCACCTGTTATTTAACTAAATTTTCTCCTGAAGCCCACGGTCCAACTAGAACACTGAGAAGGTCCGGATTCGGACCGCGAGTCGCCAATTGAGTAGCCCTGCTCTACACGCTGCATTAACTTAAAACATTCTAAAATTCTAAGTAATGGGAAGTGATCTCCTGAAGAAATAGAAGACTGGGTAACACCTGAACCATTCTATGTCCTCCAAGGATAATAATACCCCAATTTATTGAGACTTGAAACAATCAACGGCTTACAACTAACCTTGAATCATATGCAAACATTCTACTCAGGACACCACCTCAGAAATGGCTAGGCCAAACAACTTCAGAAAAGCAGCCAAACTCAATCGCGTGTTTGCAACCATCATCTTCAGCAAGCGCCCTACAACCTTCCTCTAGCGCATAAAAAGGCAGTTGCAAAAAGTATATCTCTTGCCAACTCAGCGTCATGCATTTATACATTTGCAATAACTGTGTGAAACTGATGGGTAGGTGTTATACCCCATTCAGTGAAAATGATTTCATTAAAGACACTTCACTCACGCACAGTTGTATTAAGATACCCAAAGAGATTAGACCACTTACCTTTATTACCCCACCTCCTCTCCCTCACCCATCTTTTCCTTATATTTCCATCCTTACCCATCCTTCTTCCTTCCCCATCTTACCAAAGCTCTGGTAATTAATGCTCAAAGCTCCACAGGGGTCAGTCCTAGGACCAGTGCTATTTTTGGTACACGAGAATGACATGACAGAAAGGATAGACTCAGAAGTGTCCCTGTTAGCAGATGATGTGAATTCAATGAGGAGAATCAAATCGGATTAGGATCAGGCAGGACTACAAAGAGACCTGAACAGGCTGGAAGCCTGGTCCAGCAAGTGGATTCTCGAATTTAACCCTGCGAAATGCAAAGTCATGAAAATCGGGAAAGGGCAAAGAAGACCGCAGACAGAGTATAGGCTAAGTGGCCAAAGACTGCAAACCTCATTCAAAGAAAAGGATCTTAGGGTAAGTATAACACCGAGTGCATTTCCTGAGGTGCACATCAACCAGATAACTGCTGCAGCATAAAGGCGCCTGGCAAGCCTGAAAATAGCGTTCTGATACCACAGTAAGGAATCGTTCAAGACTCTGTACACTGTGTAAGTCAGGCCCATACTGAAGTACGTAGCACCAGTTTGGAACCCACAACTGGTCAAACACGTTAAGAAATTAGAGAAAGTGCGAAGGTTTGGAACATGACTAGTTCCAGAGCCAAGGGGAATGTTTTACGAAGAAAGGTTAAGGGAAATCGGTCTGACGTCATTAAAGGACAGGAGGGTTAGGGGAGACATGATAACGACATACAAAATACTGCGAGGAATTGACAGGGTGGACACAGACAGGATGCTCCAGAGATGGAACACAGAAACAAGGGGTCACAGTTGGAAGCTGAAGACTCATCGGAGTCAAAGGGATGTTAGGAAGTATTTCTTTAGTCAGAGAGTTGTCAGGAAATGGAATAGTCTGGTAAGTGATGTAGTGGAGGCACGAGCCATATATAATTTTAAGACGAGGTTTGATTAAGCTCATGGAGCAGGGAGAGAGAGGACCTAGTAACGATCAGTGAAGAGACGGAACCAGGAACTATGAATCGATCCCTGCAACCATAAATAGGCGAGTACAAATAGGTGAGTACACACACACACACACACACACAAACACACACACACACACACACACACACACACACACACACACACACACACACACACACACACACACACACACTCACACCTACCTTATGGGCTGAATTAAGAGATGTAATTAACAAATGCAAGTAATAGTGACTTAATTCATGTAGGAAATGAAACAGTCATCCACACTTGCCCAGGAGTTAAGCAAACTTCACCACCTTCTCCAGACTGTAAACACACTCAAACTTTCCTCCGAGATCCTCAAGTTAAAACTATTAAAGAGCATATTACATCCACATCTTGAAACACAATAAACAGAGCCGCCACCTTGTCCTCATTGAAAAATGTATACCCATGACCATAGAATCAGAATTCTGTATCCCGGGGGCTATTTCAGAGACCTTACCGGGGTCTGTCCCATTTGCTCTCCCTGATGTCATCCCGGAATCTGTCCCAGAGCACATCTCTGGGGGCCATCCAAGAGACAATATTAAAGGTCATTCTGGAGGCCTTCCAGTAGGCCAAGCTTCCTTTCTCCAGCCTCCAGTTCTGGTCCCAACTTGGGCGTGCAAGTTTGGCATTGTGAGGGCGAGCACGTGTAGTTGACATGCTAACATGCCCCAACTTCCTAGACAATAAAGCTAGAGGGGAGCAAAGTTAGACCCACGTAATGCCAACTTGCAGCAAGCTGAACAATGGTTGACCCAGGACTGTGTGACTAGGTGTGCGCGCACACACACACACACACACACACACACACACACACACACACACACACACACACACACACACACACACACACACACACAGGGAGAAAGTGGGCGCAGTAACGACCAGCGAAGAGGCTACAACTCGACCACTGCAAAAACAAATAGGTGAGTACACACACGTACTAAGCAACACTGATTAACTAAGGACACTTTACACGAGAGGAAAATCCTGGAAAGAAATGTAAGATACACAAAATCTGATAAGGACGAGAGATAAATAGGTGGAATCTAATAACACAGATGTGCGAAAATATTTCTTCACTCTCAAGATAAAATGCAGGATGAGACAGGTGAGATAATAGTGACAACAGTTGCAAGAATAGGTATGATACAGTCCAAGAGGCCTGGAACCATTAAAAATCATACATTTATACGGAGCGCTAAACCCATGTGGGTAATTCCGCGAATGGAGAGCAAACCTTATGAAAAAGTATCCATACACCTATTGGGCCTGTTCACCTAGCACTAAGTAGGTACATGGGTGCTATTGCTCATATATCTTTTGCCCCTGTTCACTTAACACTAATTAGGTGCCTTGATGATATCCTTCACACATCTGTTGCGAGTGTTCATCTAGCAGTAAGTGCCTTGATGCTAGTGTTCATGCATGTGTTGTCAGTGTTCAACTAGCAGTAAATAAATACCTGAGTGTCAGTCTCCATACACATGTTGCCCCTCTTAAAGTAACAGTAAGTAGGAGCCTGTGTTAGTCTCCATACACATGTTGCCCCTCTTAAAGTAACAGTAAGTAGGAGCCTGTGTTAGTCTCCATACACATGTTGCCCGTCTTAAAGTAACAGTAAGTAGGAGCCTGTGTTAGTCTCCATACACATGTTGCCCCTCTTAAAGTAACAGTAAGTAGGAGCCTGTGTTAGTCTCCATACACATGTTGCCCCCCTTAAAGTAACAGTAAGTAGGAGCCTGTGTTAGTCTCCATACATATGTTGCCCCTCTTAAAGTAACAGTAAGTAGGAGCCTGTGTTAGTCTCCATACACATGTTGCCCCTCTTAAAGTAACAGTAAGTAGGAGCCTGTGTTAGTCTCCATTCACATGTGGCTCCTGCTCATCTAACAGTAACTATGTACCTAGGTATTATGATCCATACACCTGTTGTTCCTATTCACCTAACAGTAAGCAGGTACCTGAGTATTAGTCTCTATAAACCTTTTGCTAATGTTCACCTAACACTAAGCAGGGCTATGTTAGTTTCCTTGCACCTGTTTTCTCCTCATCGCCCATAAGTAAATAGGTACCTGAGTGTTAGTCTCCATATGCCTGTTGTCCTTCTTCAACTAGCAGTAAATAGGTACTCGAGAATTAGTCTCCATACACTTGTTGCTTCTGTTCACATAGTAAGTAGATACCTGGGCATTAGTCTCCATACACCTTTTGCTCCTTTTTATCTGATAGAGATTAAGGACCCATGTAACAGTGTTCACATTTCTGTTATTCCTGTTCGTCTAACAGTAAATAGGGACCTGGGTGTTAGTCACCTTTCACGAAATTCTCTAAGATCCAAAATGGAAAAAAATCTTTGACTTTTCATTCTTAAGAAAATCCAGCTTGATAAACCTGGTTTAAGAAATGGCAAATTGGCACACCAGAATCAGTACAAAAAGTTTTCCTATTAAGATACGTTAGCGTTTAGGGTTTGATGCCGATTAGATGAGTCATTCTCTAGTTATTACTTGGGAAACATTTTAATTAATTTGACTAATTGAAATTTTCACAGCTCAAAGTGACCACCAAGTTTTCTTTTAATAAAGCCCACCAACGGTGAAAGTTTGAAGCCAATCAGTGAAGGTATTTTCCAGCAATTAATCTGCTTCAAATAACTCAAAATTTTTTTATCAATTTCAGTAAAATTTCCAATCATGGGGCATCATCCTTCCTACAGAATACATTATTATTAATATTTTGAAGCCGACCAGAAAAAAACATTCGTTAGTTATCGAATGTAATTGAGTTTATTTAATAAAATTGCAAATTGGGACTTAAGCCATTTAATAACATCATGAATCTTGCGTTCAAGATACCATAACAATATGGGAAAATTTTATGGCGATGGTGTGAACCATTGTCCACTTATGGCACAGATTATAACAATTCCAAGTTTCTTAACTATTTTACTACAAAAAAATTACCGGTACGCAAAAAAAAAAAACTTAATGAGTACAATCTTGGCCATTAGATGCGTCATCCATTAAATACTGAAGCCGTTCAGAAACTTATTTAACGCGAATAAACGGGTAAAAAAGCTTCATACTATTTTATGCCTAAAGTAGTCAAATTTTACTCTCCATCGTCGTCGAAGAGGCAACCTTTTTTTCTGAAGGTTTGAAGCTACGCCACTGAGAGTTTTGGAAGTTGTCTGAGACATTCCTGGATGCTGGGAACGGGCTCAGAAATTTTGGTCATGGTGAACCTGAACATGACAATTGCTCCAAGAATCTTGTCCTACACACACTAAAATTTTGAAGCCGATTGGGTGTGGCATTCTCGAGTAAAATATAAATAAAAAATTCCAGAAAGAAAAAATAAAAAGACAATCAGGCAACCTCTTAAAGGTCTCCCTTCGATGATACATAATAATAATAATAATAATAATAATAATAATAATAATAATAATATTATTATTATTATTATTATTATTATTATTATTATTATTATTATTATTATTATTATTATTATTATTATTATTATTATTATTATTATTATTATTTCTTTACACATTTACAACTGCAAAAAGACTAACTTCAATTTACTAGTGCATCGTAACATCAAAATAATATTGGTTGGGAAGCAGGGTCAGGAGCTGGAGGTCAGCCTCTGCACACTTGTGCAGGTGTGTACCCACGTCCAGGAGGCCGCTGCTGTCTCTAAACATGCAGGTGGCAGCTAGCATCACTGTTAACGGGGAGCTCAAGAGTGCAGGAACTTACAATGTTAAGTTTACTAACACCTTCATGTTTCCTTATGTTTATTTTGTTCAGAGAGACTGCTAGTTGGCACTTGCTGGGTGTCAGGGATCACTTTACTAATAAAATGGTGGTGGTGGTGGTGGTGTTACTGGTAGTGGTGGTGGGAGTGGTAGAAGGTTAACTCAGACATTTACTAGCCTAATTATTGTATTTTCTCTCCTACACTCTAGTGGACTTCTTTCTTTACGCAATAGCACCATTCCCCTACATTTGTCTGTTTCTGTTTTATGTTTATGGTAACACGAATACTTGCTTGTTTATTTTTTGCTGCTGCTTTTTTGTAATCTGGAAGAGGACCTCCTTAGTATATATTTGATGCGTTTCAAGAGTTTTCGCACTCCAGGAGCTCGGCCCTGGGCCAGGCTTGTCTGGTGCTTGCTTGATCAATGTACTTGTTCCGACAGTGAGAGCACAGATGATGATACAATGTTCTTTTATTGTTCCCACAGCGTCCATGCTTTTCATTGGGTTTATTATATATTTTCTCCAATATCTCTCAAATATGTTTTTATGGTAGTGTGCAGATTTGGGCGTAAAACCTTTAGTACTTTCTACATATATATTATCATATATATATATCTGTCGTCTGCTCCAGAGAGTACATATTTAGGACACTGAAGCGTTCCTAGTAATTTAAATGCTTTATTGGCTCTATGCAGACTGTAAATGATCTGTGTACCGATCCAGCTCTGATATCTCCGCTGCACTGAACGGAGCTGTCAACACTGAACAATATTCGAAATGAGTGAGCACAAGCGATCTGAATAGTGTCACCACAAGCACTGTTCTCTAGTTTTGGAAACCCTCATTATCCATCCCGTCAATTTCCTACCTGTATGGACGGATAACATATTGTGTTCTTTGAAAGAAAGATAATCTGACGTAATTGGTACTAGGTCTTTTACATGTTCCTATCGTTCTATCTGATGATCCTCTTTAGGCTTTGAGTTTTTCATTTTTTTTCCATATCTAAGGAATTGGAACCTATCATAGGTTGAAAGTCACATTATTCTTCACTACCTACTGTAAAACTTTGCTTATATCTTCATGCAGTTTTTCTCTGTCTTCTACTGAGGTGATTTTCATGTTTATTTTAGTATAGTCCACAAATCATAATGTATAACTATGACAAGTATTTTTTTATCTAGGTCTGCTATAAAGATAGAGAACAGTAGAGGGGCCAGAGCTGTTCTTTGAGATGCTGAGCGTTTTACTCTGCTAATGCTGCAATTTGATATAGTTTCTGCTACTCTCTGTATTCTGGAACAGAAAATCTCTCATGGCTGAGGAACTGGCCATCTCAAAACTACTTCAAGGCTGATGAACTGATCCATGATCTTTATCCTTTCACTGCTTCTGATGTTTCCGTATTTAATAATCTCTGTATTTCAAAATACAGCGAATCTTCAAGAGAATATGAATAAAGTCTTACAATGGGCCTCAGACAATGTAATGTTAAGTAAGTACAAGTTTTAGATGCTCTGCTAAGGAAGAATGTTGGAAATAATGATTGAAATAGAATTCAGAACAAACTCGAATCATTCAATAGACCGAAAGTTCCATGTGTGTGAAACTAGAAAGTGATGTCAAAAGATCTCACATTCAAGCAAACGAAAGCTTTATTATTGCTTCCGCAAGTAAAATGATAAGCTGAAAAAGAATAAAGACGAGATGCTGTGTTAATGATGATACGTCACTTGTTCTCTCCTGGCTGGAGTATTACTGCATGTTAACTGTCCCTCTCAAGGCAAGCCAAACTACTGGGCTGGAAAACGTGCAGAGAACTTTAACTACCCACATACTTTCAGTCAAACATCTAAATCACTGAAAACGTTTAAAGTCCCTTCAACTGTATTGAAAGAAACGAAGGCGAGATAGGTACATCATTATCTACACCTAGAAAATCCTGAAGGGACTGGTCCCACACTGCTCACGAAAACCACTCGGTATGAACACAAGAGACTTGGCAGACGGTGCAAAATACTTCCAATTCACAGCAAGGGCGTGACGAATACACTAAGAGAAAACCTCGGATGAGTGTTGGAGGTCTTTGACTTTTCAAGGACCTTTCAAGGTTTGTTTTACATGACTCATCCGCTTCAGTGACACGTTGAAAGCTGACAGTGTGCGAATCTTGGATCACTCAAAACGTTGTAGATGAAACATTTCAAATATCATACTTGAAGCAGTATTTCTGAGATCAATTTTTTTTCACTAAGACGTACTATTATTCAGCGAAACATTTACAAAAAAGAAGTTTACTTAGCAGTAAGATATCACTTTTTTCCATTAAATGAAAAAAGGTGTGTATTATCTAAGCAGTTCATTGCACTCTCTTGTTTTTGCTTACAGATGCCATCTAATATTAAATAAGTGCAATTCCAGAGGGTAAGTACATTCTGAATAAGCTTTGAATACTCACGTTGTGTTTATATATCTTTTTTACTGCAGACTGGACGAGAGTGACTCTAGTGTCTCACTCTTTGTCTGTAGTTAACAATGATGTCTTCTATCAATCTCAGCTCCAGAACTCAATCACGAACAGCCAGTTGAAGTGTGTGTGTGTGTGTGAGTGTGTGTGTGAGTGTGAGTGTGAGTGTGTGTGTGTGTGTGTGTGTGTGTGTGAGTGTGAGTGTGAGTGTGTGTGTGAGTGTGAGTGTGAGTGTGTGTGAGTGTGAGTGTGTGTGAGTGTGAGTGTGAGTGTGAGTGTGAGTGTGAGTGTGAGTGTGAGTGTGTGTGAGTGTGAGTGTGAGTGTGAGTGAGCGTAGGTGAGTTACTATCAAAATCGTGAGGAAGAGTGATTTTTATTATTTTAAGTGCATGTATAATATTAATATTTTAAAAGTATAGACTGGTATTGGCAATTTTTTCACCGGAATGGATACCGATACCATAAGAGTGGCCGATATTCACCGATATCAAAACCGTTACTTTGGCACATCCCTAGAAATACTGAGATTCAGAAATATGCAGGTAGTAAGTGATAGTGGTGGTACTCAGAGATGTCCTGGGAGTGACGGAGGGTAGTGACTATACTTAGAATGGTGATAGTGAGTGTGCTTAGTGGTGATAGTGAGGGGTAGTAGGGACAGTACACAGGGTGGTGGTAGTGAGTGATGGTAGTGACTGTACTGAGAGTGGTGGTAGTAACTGCACTGAGAGTGGTGGTAGTGAGTGATGATAGTGACTGTACTGAGAGTGGTGGTAGTGAGTGATGGTAGTGACTGTACTGAGAGTGGTGGTAGTAACTGTACTGAGAGTGGTGGTAGTGAGTGATGGTAGTGACTATACTGAGAGTGGTGGTAGTGACTGTACTCGGAGTGGTGGTAGTGAGTGTACTGAGAGTGGTGGTAGTGAGTGATGATAGTGACTGTACTGAGAATAATGGTAGTGAGTGATGATAGTGACTGTAATCGGAGTGGTGGTAGTGAGTGTACTGAGAGTGGTGGAAGTGAGTGATGATAGTGACTGTACTGAGAATGGTGGTAGTGAGTGATGATAGTGACTGTACTGAGAATGGTGGTAGTGAGTGATGATAGTGACTATACTGAGAGTGGTGGTAGTGACTGTACTCGGAGTGGTGGTAGTGAGTGTACTGAGAGTGGTGGTAGTGAGTGATGATAGTGACTGTACTGAGAGTGGTGGTAGTGAGTGATGATAGTGACTGTACTGAGAGTGGTGGTAGTGACTGTAATGAGAGTGGTGGTAGTGACTGTAATGAGAGTGGTGGTAGTGACTGTACTGAGAGTGGTGGTAGTGACTGTACTAATAGTGGTGGTAGTGACTGTACTGAGAGTGGTGGTAGTGACTGTACTGAGAGTGGTGGTAGTGACTGTACTGAGAGTGGTGGTAGTGACAGTACTGAGAGTGGTGGTAGTGATTGTACTGAGAGTGGTGGTAGTGATTGTACTGAGAGTGGTGGTAGTGACTGTAATGAGAGTGGTGGTAGTGACTGTACTGAGAGTGGTGGTAGTGACTGTACTGAGAGTGGTGGTAGTGACTGTACTGAGAGTGGTGGTAGTGACTGTACTGAGAGTGGTGGTAGTGACTGTACTGAGAGTGGTGGTAGTGACTGTACTGAGAGTGGTGGTAGGGACTGTACTGAGAGTGGTGGTAGTGACTGTAATGAGAGTGGTGGTAGTGACTGTACTGAGATTGGTGGTAGTGACTGTACTGAGAGTGGTGGTAGTGACTGTAATGAGAGTGGTGGCAGTGACTGTACTGAGCCTGGTTGATCAGGCTCTGATCCACCAGGAGGCCTGGTCACAGACCGGGCCGCGGGGGCTTTGACCCCCGGAACTCTCTCCAGGTAAACTCCAGAGTGGTGGTAGAGACTGTAATGAGAGTGGTGGTAGTGACTGTACTGAGAGTGGTAGTAGTGAGTGATGGTAGTGACTGTACTGAGAGTGGTAGTAGTGAGTGATGGTAGTGACTGTATTGAGAGTGGTGGTAGTGAGTGATGGTAGTGACTGTACTGAGAGTGGTGGTAGTGACTGTACTGAGAGTGGTGGTAGTGACTGTACTGAGAGTGGTGGTAGTGACTGTACTGAGAGTGGTGGTAGTGACTGTACTGAGAGTGGTGGTAGTGACTGTAATGAGAGTGGTTGTAGTGACTGTACTGAGAGTGGTGGTAGTGACTGTACTGAGAGTGGTGGTAGTGACTGTACTGAGAGTGGTGGTAGTGACTGTACTGAGAGTGGTGGTAGTGACTGTACTGAGAGTTGTGGTAGTGACTGTACTGAGAGTGGTGGTAGTGACTGTACTGAGAGTGGTGGTAGTGACTGTACTGAGAGTGGTGGTAGTGACTGTACTGAGAGTGGTGGTAGTGACTTTACTGAGAGTGGTGGTAGTGACTGTGCTGAGAGTGGTGGTAGTGACTGTGCAGAGAGTGGTGGTAGTGACTGTACTGAGAGTGGTGGTAGTGACTGTACTGAGAGTGGTGGTAGTGACTGTACTGAGAGTGGTGGTAGTGACTGTACTGAGAGTGGTGGTAGTGACTGTACTGAGAGTGGTGGTAGTGACTGTACTGAGAGTGGTGGTAGTGACTGTAATGAGAGTGGTGGTAGTGACTGTACTGAGAGTGGTGGTAGTGACTGTAATGAGAGTGGTGGTAGTGACTGTACTGAGAGTGGTGGTAGAGACTGTACTGAGATTGGTGGTAGTGACTGTACTGAGAGTGGTGGTAGTGACTGTAATGAGAGTGGTGGCAGTGACTGTACTGAGAGTGGTGGTAGAGACTGTAATGAGAGTAGTGGTAGTGACTGTACTGAGAGTGGTAGTAGTGAGTGATGGTAGTGACTGTACTGAGAGTGGTTAGTGACTGTACTGAGAGTGGTGGTAGTGACTGTAATGAGAGTGGTGGTAGTGACTGTACTGAGAGTGGTGGTAGAGACTGTACTGAGAGTGATGGTAGTGACTGTACTGAGAGTGGTGGTAGTGACTGTAATGAGAGTGGTGGTAGTGACTGTACTGAGAGTGGTGGTAGAGACTGTACTGAGAGTGGTGGTAGTGACTGTACTGAGAGTGGTGGTAGAGACTGTAATGAGAGTGGTGGTAGTGACTGTACTGAGAGTGGTGGTAGTGACTGTACTGAGAGTGTTGGTAGTGACTGTACTGAGAGTGGTTGTAGTGACTGTACTGAGAGTGGTAGTAGTGATAAAGGAAATCTTACCAAAACCGGCAAAGGAAAACAGTTACAACACAGGTGAAATGTCATTTATAACTGAGACCAAACCACTACTGGCTTAGCTTGAACTTCTCTTACACTTCTGCCCTCCAGCCTCACTTCAACCCTCCACCCATCCACCTGTCCCTCCTCCCCTCTCATTCTTAATCCAGCAAGTATAAGCTGGTCTGGGCCATCTGGGGCAGCTGTTTCCGGCGACCCCTGGACACCATTAGTTCTGCTGATAATCGTCTCTGCCACTACTACAATTCTAACTCGCCACACACTGTCTGTATATCATCACAGTCATGAACCAGTCCCACCAAACCTTCATCTTCGGAAGATTTAAGTTTTGTATAATTAATACGAAAGAAAACATTATCTTGAAACCATTAACGAAGACTAAAAGCCCAACACTAGTATAATTTAGGAGAGTTATGTTGTAATTTGGCTTATCCTCCTAAACACACTACTTATCCTATCATTACACATAAGACAGCTAATGGCCACGAGTGAACCCTTACCGACCCTAAGGATAAGCATCGACAGTAAAGGCCACAATAAATGAGCTTCTTGTAGTTCTCTCGTAAAGCCCAGAGGGCCAACATAGGCCTGATGAAGCCAGAACATTCTTGAGACCAAATTTCCTTAGTTGCCCTTTGAATATTCTCGTTTTCTTTCAGTAATAGCGCAGCCTTCCAACACAATGGGGAAACAAATAGGTTTGTCAATAATTACCTAGACGCGAAGGGCAGTGCTTTTCGGCTGGGCTGGACTAGCCTAGGGCCAGAAGGTAACTTGGCTGGATTGGGTGACCCAAGGGTAATCCGGATCTTCCCACTCTTCTAACCTTCCTTCGTTGTTGGTACCATAATTTGGATTTCAAGATCGTTAAACATTAACATCAAAGCACCCAAACAATATTGTGGATAATGGATAACGGAGCAGACTGAGTGTTAATATAACACAAACATAACATAACATCAACAACCTATCATGACGTCTATAATCTTCAATAACAACAACAATCTATTAACATTCTTTAAGTATTACATTGTCATTACGTATCAATATGATTCTATTTTCTGCCAAGCCATCTAATAAGTTTCCCGTCTCGAATCATTTGTGAAGAACATGAGAAATTAGTTACAGTTTCCTGTCATCCTTAATAGTTTTAATCTTCTCCCTTGGATAATTAAATCCCACAACACGGAACAGGTGGGACTTGAATCCATGGTAGGTGATTCATTAACTTTACAGTTGTTAACGCAATGGCCTGTGAGTTTTAGGAATCACCTGCCATGGCTCAAATTCTTACCGTTCCCTGATCTGTTTGCAACCGTGTTATTACGATTTCGTGAGTTATATCTCACTAATTGGTATGGAATCCTCGACGCTACCAAAAGCAGATTTACATTCATATATAATCCACACTTTGGAAGGAGGCTTTAGTCAAGGTTCGGTTCCATCCTGGATCAGTATTAATTATGTCGGTAATGATACTATGAATGTGAAAGGGAGACTTTTTAACTGAAGATTTTGCACCTTAATGGGTCAGCTGGCCTCTTCTTACCGTCTTAAGAACATGTAAAACGGTTGAAGGAATTTACAAAATTCTACTTATAATCGGCATACACTTTTTTTTTACTATAGTGTGTTCACCATTTGGTTTTTAGTTTTTCATTGTTTACTTAGTTTAGGCGGCCTGAAACTTTAAATCTATAATCGAACCCTCTATAGTTTCTTCATATTGTGCATTTGTTGAGAATTATTTCCGCCACGGTATCATGCCAGACGTGGCGTCAAATGAAAGTTTGTTGACTTTCAGCCAGCTTGTCTTATGACGAGTATCAGTAGTTAAGAGTAGCAGTAGTAAACATCAGCAGTAGCACCCACCAGCATCTCCAACAGCAACACCCACCATTACCAGCAACAGCAGTACACTCACCAGCAGCAGTAACAGCAATATACCCACCAGCAGCATCAGCAATAGCAAAAGTACCCACTAGCAGTAGCAATAGCGGCAGTATCCATTAGAAGCAGCAACATCAGTAGTTTCCACTGGCAGCAACAATAGCAGCAGTACCCACTAGCAGCAGTACCAGCTAGCAGCAGCAGTACCAACTAACAGCAGCAGTACCGACTAGCAGCAGCAACAACGGAAGCAGTAACCACCATCAGCAGCTACTGCAGCACCACCCACCAGCAGCAACAATAGAAATACCCAGCAGCACCAGCAGCAACGACTTTGCAGAGTTGGCAGTATTGGAAGCCTTAATCCAACTGTCCATCAGTTAGTGATACCTTCAACGTCAGTGGATGAAGCGCTGTAGCTAATTCACGTCTTTCCAGATGTCGCTTACTTAGGGTAGGACCGCTCCATCAAACAAGCAATGTTGAAGTACTGTTGGCCTCGTATGGAAACTGATATATCTGAGAATGTACGACGTTGTGAAGCATTTATGCTCCGTAAAGACAATGGAGGAGGTCTTAACCCAATTCAAGTTAATCTTGTTCTCAACGATGCTTGAGTCTTTATTGACCTCTAATTTCCAGCCGTCACTCTAAGGTAACAAACATCTGTGTATAATGGTGGATAATTTCACCCGTTATGCTGAGTTGGACTCTATGTCAGATACAACTGCAGAAACTACCGCACTTATGTTCAAGGAGAAAATTATCTGTCGATACAACACTTCCAATTTTATTTAACTGACATGAAGAGTGAGTGTTACAATGCTCTGCTCAACAGGCTGTGTAATCTTTATACACCCAAGAAACCATTAATACCACACCATCCTGTTAGCAATAGTTAAGTCGAGCGCACTATTAAGAAAGTCCTTGATGCACTTAAGATAACTCTAGATTCTAACAACCCTACTTGAGATAAAATAATCCCTGACGTGTAGTCTGCCATCAACTCTGCCCTTAATATTCCTACCACATTTTGCCGTGTATGGTGCTAAACGAAGACTTACTTTCGGGTTATTATATTCATCATCTACACCAAATTACGATGCTGCCGATTGTCTTTACCAGAACATTGATTGCTTAACTTGTCCTCAAGAGAGTGAGAATACCAGAATACGGAATGCCCAGGTCATACCTAGTTAGATCAAAGTTCTGAGGTTGTGTTGCTGAATTTCAACAAATCTTCTGAGATGCCTAAATTAAATGAGAAATTCGTCAACCATTATCGTGTTGTTAAGCATATTCATAACAATAAGTACAAAGTTCGTGATCTAGCTACTGGTCAGTGTTAAGAGGTTCATATAGATCAAATGAAATGAGTCAGTGATGATGTCGACCAGTTTTCTAAAGCACAGACAGGTGAGGTAGTGCTTGACCAGTCTTCAGCCTCTATAGCTTCTTGCTCTGACCTACCTACCAACTTTGTAACTTCTTTCTCTGATCAGCTGATTGACATGACACCAGCTGACTCTTGTCAGCTGGTCTAGACGAGTTATGACTCCAAGACTAAAAGAATGTTATGATTGTTACCTCAGAATCAAATGGAACATCCAAGAAAGCAGCAGTACTCACCAGCAAAAACAGTAGCAGCAGTACCCACCAAGAGAAGTAAATGCGGCAGCATCCACCAGCAACAGCAGCAGTGCTCATCAGTACTAGCAAAAGCAACAGTATTCACCAATAACAGCAATAGTAGCAGTACCCATCAGCAACTGCAGCAGTATCCATCAACAACAGCAGAATTCAACAAAAACACCACCACCAGCCACAACAGAAACAACCACCCACCCACCGAAACCACACCACCAACCCTACAAAGCCCACCACCAAAACCATCACCACCACCACCACAGTCCACTACCACCCAGCATCAGTAGCTACAATAACAACAGTAGCATAATGTAGCCAGCACCTAACAGAAGGAACAGCAGCAGCACCCAACTCCAGCAGCAACACTATCATTTCGAGGACTTTTATCAGAAGGCACACAATCCTAGCAGAGCAGCAGCAGCAGCAATAACAATGGCAGACATAAGAGTAATGCTGACAGTAGCAGCATCAACAATAACACCACCACTAACAACAATAGCTACAACATCAACAACAATACAAACAACAACAACAGCAGTAGCAACAACAACAAATACAGTATGTATAGCAAAAAACACAGCAGCAGCAATGGTAACAGTAGCAGTAGCATTAACGGCAGCAGAAATAATAGAACAACAGAAACAGCAGCAATAACAGCAACATCATCAACAGCAGGAGCAGCAGCAACAACAGTAGCAGTAGAAGTAACAGAAAGGGCTGCCTGAACTGCGAACGCAGCAGCAGCAACAGCAGTATCAGAAGCAACAGCAGCAGCAGCAATAGCAGCATTATTAACAACAGTAGCAGTAACTTCAGCAATAACTTCAACAGCAGCAACATGAACAGCAGCAGCAGCAGTAGGAACAGAGGAGATGGTAGTACGGCATGACCATCAGCAGCAGCAGCAGTATTAGCAGAGAAGGTGGGAGTACAACAGCAGCAGCAGAGGAGGTGGGAGTACAACAGCAGCAGAGGAGGTGGGAGTACAACAGCAGCAGAGGAGGTGGGAGTACAACAGCAGCAGAGGAGGTGGGAGTACAACAGCAGCAGAGGAGGTGGGAGTACAACAGCAGCAGCAGAATTAGCAGAGAAGGTGGGAGTACAACAGCAGCAGCAGTACTAGCAGAGAAGGTGGGAGAACAACAGCAGCAGCAGAGGAGGTGGGAGTACAACAGCAGCAGCAGAGGAGGTGGGAGTACAACAGCAGCAGCAGAGGAGGTGGGAGTACAACAGCAGCAGCAGAGGAGGTGGAAGTACAACAGCAGCAGCAGAGGAGGTGGGAGTACAACAGCAGCAGCAGAGGAGGTGGGAGTACAACAGCAGCAGCAGAGGAGGTGGAAGTACAACAGCAGCAGCAGAGGAGGTGGGAGTACAACAGCAGCAGCAGAGGAGGTGGGAGTACAACAGCAGCAGCAGAGGAGGTGGGAGTACAACAGCAGCAGCAGAGGAGGTAGGAGTACAACAGCAGCAGAGGAGGTGGGAGTACAACAGCAGCAGAGGAGGTGGGAGTACAACAGCAGCAGCAGAGGAGGTGGGAGTACAACAGCAGCAGCAGAGGAGGTAGGAGTACAACAGCAGCAGAGGAGGTGGGAGTACAACAGCAGCAGCAGAGGAGGTGGGAGTACAACAGCAGCAGCAGAGGAGGTGGGAGTACAACAGCAGCAGCAGAGGAGGTGGGAGTACAACAGCAGCAGCAGAGGAGGTGGGAGTACAACAGCAGCAGCAGAGGAGGTGGGAGTACAACAGCAGCAGCAGAGGAGGTGGGAGTACAACAGCAGCAGAGGAGGTGGGAGTACAACAGCAGCAGAGGAGGTGGGAGTACAACAGCAGCAGCAGAGGAGGTGGGAGTACAACAGCAGCAGCAGAGGAGGTGGGAGTACAACAGCAGCAGCATAGGAGGTGGGAGTACAACAGCAGCAGCAGAGGAGGTGGGAGTACAACAGCAGCAGCAGAGGAGGTGGGAGTACAACAGCAGCAGCATAGGAGGTGGGAGTACAACAGCAGCAGCAGAGGAGGTGGGAGTACAACAGCAGCAGCAGAGGAGGTGGGAGTACAACAGCAGCAGCAGTATTAGCAGAGGAGGTGGAACTACAACAGCAGCAGCAGAGGAGGTGGGAGTACAGCAGCAGCAGAAGAGGTGGGAGTGCAACAGCAGCAGCAGAGGAGGTGGGAGTACAGCAGCAGCAGAGGAGGTGGGAGTGCAACAGCAGCAGCAGAGGAGGTGGGAGTGCAACAGCAGCAGCAGAGGAGGTGGGAGTGCAACAGCAGCAGCACAGGAGGTGGGAGTGCAACAGCAACAGCAGAGGAGGTGGGAGTACAGCAGCAGCAGAGGAGGTGGGAGTGCAACAGCAGAAGCAGAGGAGGTGGGAGTACGGCAGCAGCAGCAGAATTAGCAGAGGAGGTGGGAGTACAACAGCAGCAGCAGTATTAGCAGAGGAAGTGGGAGTACAACAGCAGCAGAAGAGGTGGGAGTGCAACAGCAGCAGAAGAGGTGGGAGTGCAACAGCAGCAGCAGAGAAGGTGGGAGTACAACAGCAGCAGAGGAGGTGGGAGTACAACAGCAGCAGCAGAGGAGGTGGGAGTGCAACAGCAGCAGCAGAGGAGGTGGGAGTGCAACAGCAGCAGCAGAGGAGGTGGGAGTACAGCAGCAGCAGAGGAGGTGGGAGTGCAACAGCAGAAGCAGAGGAGGTGAGAGTACAGCAGCAGCAGAGGAGGTGAGAGTACAACAGCAGCAGCAGAGGAGGTGGGAGTACAGCAGCAGCAGCAGAATTAGCAGAGGAGATGGGAGTACAACAGCAGCAGCAGAGGAGGTGAGAGTACAACAGCAGCAGGAGAGGAGGTGGGAGTACAGCAGCAGCAGCAGAGTAGGTGGGAGAACAACAGCAGCAGCAGAGGAGGTGGGAGTACAACAGCAGCAGCAGAGGAGGTGGGAGTACAACAGCAGCAGCAGAGGAGGTGGGAGTACAACAGCAGCAGAGGAGGTGGGAGTACAACAGCAGCAGAGGAGGTGGGAGTACAACAGCAGCAGCAGAGGAGGTGGGAGTACAACAGCAGCAGCAGAGGAGGTGGGAGTACAACAGCAGCAGCATAGGAGGTGGGAGTACAACAGCAGCAGCAGAGGAGGTGGGAGTACAACAGCAGCAGCAGAGGAGGTGGGAGTACAACAGCAGCAGCATAGGAGGTGGGAGTACAACAGCAGCAGCAGAGGAGGTGGGAGTACAACAGCAGCAGCAGAGGAGGTGGGAGTACAACAGCAGCAGCAGTATTAGCAGAGGAGGTGGAACTACAACAGCAGCAGCAGAGGAGGTGGGAGTACAGCAGCAGCAGAAGAGGTGGGAGTGCAACAGCAGCAGCAGAGGAGGTGGGAGTACAGCAGCAGCAGAGGAGGTGGGAGTGCAACAGCAGCAGCAGAGGAGGTGGGAGTGCAACAGCAGCAGCAGAGGAGGTGGGAGTGCAACAGCAGCAGCACAGGAGGTGGGAGTGCAACAGCAACAGCAGAGGAGGTGGGAGTACAGCAGCAGCAGAGGAGGTGGGAGTGCAACAGCAGAAGCAGAGGAGGTGGGAGTACGGCAGCAGCAGCAGAATTAGCAGAGGAGGTGGGAGTACAACAGCAGCAGCAGTATTAGCAGAGGAAGTGGGAGTACAACAGCAGCAGAAGAGGTGGGAGTGCAACAGCAGCAGAAGAGGTGGGAGTGCAACAGCAGCAGCAGAGAAGGTGGGAGTACAACAGCAGCAGAGGAGGTGGGAGTACAACAGCAGCAGCAGAGGAGGTGGGAGTGCAACAGCAGCAGCAGAGGAGGTGGGAGTGCAACAGCAGCAGCAGAGGAGGTGGGAGTACAGCAGCAGCAGAGGAGGTGGGAGTGCAACAGAAGAAGCAGAGGAGGTGAGAGTACAGCAGCAGCAGAGGAGGTGAGAGTACAACAGCAGCAGCAGAGGAGGTGGGAGTACAGCAGCAGCAGCAGAATTAGCAGAGGAGATGGGAGTACAACAGCAGCAGCAGAGGAGGTGAGAGTACAACAGCAGCAGGAGAGGAGGTGGGAGTACAGCAGCAGCAGCAGAGTAGGTGGGAGAACAACAGCAGCAGCAGAGGATGTGGGAGTACAACAGCAGCAGCAGAGGAGGTGAGAGTACAACAGCAGCAGCAGAGGAGGTGGGAGTACAGCAGCAGCAGCAGAGTAGGTGGGAGTACAACAGCAGCAGCAGAGTAGGTGGGAGTACAACAGCAGCAGCAGCAGCAGCAGCAGCAGCAGCAGCAGATGTGCAGTACAGCAGTAGCAGCTGCCGCTGCAGATGTGGAGAACAGCAGTAGCAGCAGCAGCAGATGAGTACAGCAACAGCAGCAGCAGATGTGCAGTACAGTAGCAGCAGCAGCAGCAGCAGCAGATGTGCAGTACAGTAGCAGCAGCAGCAGCAGCAGATGTGCAGTACAGCAGCAGCAGCAGCAGCAGCAGATGTGCAGTACAGTAGCAGCAGCAGCAGATGTGCAGTACAGCAGCAGCAGCAGCAGCAGATGTGCAGTACAGCAGCAGCAGCAGCAGCCGATGTGCAGTACAGCAGGAGCAGCAGCAGCAGCAGGTGTGCAGTACAGCAGCAGCCGCAGCAGCAGCAGGTTTGCAGTACAGTAGCAGCAGCAGCAGCAGATGTGCAGTACAGTAGCAGCAGCAGCAGCAGATGTGCAGTACAGCAGCAGCAGCAGCAGCAGATGTGCAGTACAGCAGCAGCAGCAGCAGATGTGCAGTACAGTAGCAGCAGCAGCAGCAGATGTGCAGTACAGTAGCAGCAGCAGCAGCAGATGTGCAGTACAGCAGCAGCAGCAGCAGCAGATGTGCAGTACAGCAGCAGCAGCAGCAGCAGATGTGCAGTACAGCAGGAGCAGCAGCAGCAGATGTGCAGTACAGCAGCAGCAGCAGCAGCAGCAGCAGATGTGCAGTACAGCAGCAGCAGCAGCAGCAGCAGCAGATGTGCAGTACAGCAGCAGCAGCAGCAGCAGCAGCAGCAGCAGCAGCAGCAGCAGCAGCAGCAGCAGCAGCAGCAGCAGATGTGCAGTACAGTAGCAGCAGCAGCAGCAGATGTGCAGTACAGTAGCAGCAGCAGCAGATGTGCAGCACAGTAGTAGCAGCTGCAGCAGATGTGCAGTACAGTAGCAGCAGCAGCAGCAGCAGATGTGCAGTGCAGTAGCAGCAGCAGCAGCAGCAGATGTGCAGTACAATAGCAGCAGCAGCAGCAGCAGCAGCAGAAGCAGCAGCAGCAGCAGCAGATGTGCAGTGCAGTAGCAGCAGCAGCAGCAGCAGATGTGCAGTGCAGTAGCAGAAGCAGCAGCAGCAGATGTGCAGTGCAGTAGCAGCAGCAGCAGCAGCAGATGTGCAGTTCAGTAGCAGCAGCAGCAGCAGATGTGCAGTACAGCAGCAGCAGCAGAAGCAGCAGCAGCAGATGTGCAGTGCAGTAGCAGCAGCAGCAGCAGCAGATGTGCAGTTCAGTAGCAGCAGCAGCAGCAGATGTGCAGTACAGCAGCAGCAGCAGAAGCAGCAGCAGCAGATGTGCAGTACAGTAGCAGCAGCAGCAGCAGCAGATGTGCAGTACAGTAGCAGCAGCAGCAGCAGCAGATGTGCAGTACAGCAGCAGCAGCAGCAGCAGATATGCAGTACAGTAGCAGCAGCAGCACCAGCAGATGTGCAGTTCAGTAGAAGCAGCAGCAGCAGATGTGCAGTACAGTAGCAGCAGCAGCAGCAGCAGCAGCAGCAGCAGCAGCAGCAGCAGATGTGCAGTTCAGTAGCAGCAGCAGCAGCAGCAGCAGCAGCACCAGCAGATGTGCAGTTCAGTAGCAGCAGCAGCAGCAGATGTGCAGCACGGTAGTAGCAGCAGCAGCAGATGTGCAGTACAGTAGCAGCAGCAGCAGCAGCAGATGTGCAGTACAGCAGCAGCAGCAGAAGCAGCAGCAGCAGATATGCAGTACAGTAGCAGCAGCAGCACCAGCAGATGTGCAGTTCAGTAGCAGCAGCAGCAGCAGATGTGCAGTACAGCAGCAGCAGCAGAAGCAGCAGCAGCAGATATGCAGTACAGTAGCAGCAGCAGCACCAGCAGATGTGCAGTTCAGCAGCAGCAGCAGCAGCAGCAGCAGCAGCAGATGTGCAGCACAGTAGCAGCAGCAGCAGATGTGCAGCACAGTAGCAGCAGCAGCAGCAGCAGCAACAGCAGCAGCAGATGTGCAGTACAGTAGCAGCAGCAGCAGATGTGCAGTACAGTAGCAGCAGCAGCAGATGTGCAGTACAGTAGCAGCAACAGCAGATGTGCAGTACAGTAGCAGCAGCAGCAGCAGCAGCAGCAGATGTGCAGCACAGTAGCAGCAGCAGCCGATGTGCAGTACAGTAGCAGCAGCAGCAGCAGCAGCAGCAGCAGCAGCAGCAGATGTGCAGTACAGTAGCAGCAGCAGCAGCAGCAGATGTGCAGTACAGTAGCAGCAGCAGCAGCAGCAGCAGATGTGCAGCACAGTAGCAGCAGCAGCCGATGTGCAGTACAGTAGCAGCAGCAGCAGCAGCAGCAGCAGCAGCAGCAGCAGCAGCAGCAGTAGCAGCAGCAGCAGTAGATGTGGGGTACAGCAGCAGCAGCAGCAGCAGCAGATGTGGGGTACAGCAGCAGCAGCAGCAGCAGCAGCAGATGTGGGGTACAGCAGCAGCAGCAGCAGCAGATGTGGGGTACAGCAGCAGCAGTAGCCGCAGCAGATGTGGGGTACAGCAGCAGCAGCAGCAGCAGCAGATGTGGGGTACAGCAGCAGCAGCAGCAGATGTGGGGTACAGCAGCAGCAGCAGATGTGGGGTACAGCAGCAGCAGCAGCAGCAGCAGATGTGGGGTACAGCAGCAGCAGCAGCAGCAGATGTGGGGTACAGCAGCAGCAGCAGCAGCAGCAGCAGATGTGGGGTACAGCAGCAGGTAGCTTCGTTACCTTGGAATAGCACAAGTTTGTCTGCCAGAAATCTTTTCATTACCTTCCTGGAATTTGATGATCACACCGACCCACCAACGCCCATTCTCACCTCTTCTCTTCCATCCCTCTCCCTTCACTCTCCCTTCCCTCCCTATGCCTTCCCTCACTCTCCCTTCACTCACTCTCCCTTCGATCACTCTCCCTTCACTCACTCTCCCTTCGATCACTCTCCCTTCCCTCCCTGTCCCTTCCCTCACTCTCCCTTCACTCACTCTCCCTTCATTTACTCTCCTTTCCCTCCCTCTCCCTTCCTTCACTTTCCCTTCACTCACTCTCCCTTCGATCACTCTTCCTTCCCTCCCTGTCCCTTCCCTCCCTTCACTCACTCTCTCTTCCCTCCCTCTCCCTTCCCCCCCTTCACTCACTTTCCCTTCCCTCCCTCTCCCTTCCCTCACTCTCCCTTCACTCACTCTCCCTTCCCTTACTCTCCCTTCGATCACTCTCCCTTTCCTCCCTCTCACTTCCCTCACTCTCCCTTCCCTCCCTCTCCCTTCCCTCACTCTCCCTTCACTTACTCTCCCTTCAATCACTCTCCCTTCCCTCCCTGTCCCTTTCTTCGCTCTCCACTCACTCCCTTCACTCACTCTCCCTTCACTCACTCTCCCTTCACTCACTCTCCCTTCACTCACTCTCCCTTCACTCTCCCTTCACTCACTCTCCCTTCACTCACTCTCCCTTCACTCACTCTCCCTTCACTCTCCCTTCCCTCCCTCTGCCTCCCCTCACTCTCCCTTCACTCACTCTCCCTTCGACAACTCTCCTTTCCCTCCCTGTCCCTTCCTTCACTTTCCCTTCACTCACTCTCCCTTCTCTCACTTTCCCTTCACTCACTCTCCCTTCTCTCACTTTCCCTTCTCTCACTTTCCCTTCCCTCCCTCTCCCTTCTCCCTCTCTTCACTCTCCCTTCCCTTCACTCGCTCTTCTCTCCCTCTCCCTTCACTCATTCTCCCTTCCCTCCCTGTCCCTTCCTTCACTTTCCATTCACTCACCCTCCCTCTCCCTTCCCTCACTCTCCCTTCACTAGCTCTCCCTTCATTCACTCTCCCTTCACTCACTGTCCCTTCGCTCTCTCTTCACTCTCCTTTCGCTCACTCTCCCTTCACTCATTCTTCATTCACTCTTCACTCTTCATTCACTCTCCACTCACTCTCCCTTCACACTTTTCACTCACTTACCCTTCACTCTTTCGTACACTCTCACTGACTACTGCTTGCTCTTGTCTCGCTAACTCTCTTTCACCCTCACTCATTCTCTCTCATTCTCTCACTCTCGCTCAGTTGCCCACTCTCACTCTCTCACTATCACTCTCTCCCCCCGGCATAAATTCTTAAATCTAATTTCAAAGATAAAAATTCTATGAACAAATTTCTCCCCAACATCACATATTTAAAAGAAAAAAAAAAGAAAACGATATACAAATAATTAAA